>NC_051156.1:55234888-55267486 GCF_013339745.2 Dermacentor silvarum
GTTCAACATGTAGGGGAAATTTATCACTGCGCACTTCACCCGCATCCGGAGACAGTTACAATTGTTTAAAAAAAATCGTTTGCTTACCAGTATCTGTCGCGATGTACGGCTTTCCAACCGTCATCGATTCTTGGTTATCCCGTGCGAATAAAAGCAAAAGTAAGCATCCCGCGACCACCGCAGATGCTCAGATGCGACTGTCCAGGCATTAAGCACAAGAGACTGATGTTGTTTACTCACCTTGCGGTACGCTTTCACGGTTTCCGTGATGTTCACAGCTTCCGAAGTCCTTCTCGGGCGAAAGCACACCACGGAGGCGAGACTCATCTAATCGTGCAGCGTTGCGGGCAAAGGTACACTAAATGTGGGCCGCGGCCCTGATCAGCTGCCTCTACGTAGCCGCCATCTTACGTGTGCACAGCGAAATCGCTCGCATGCGGAATCGACGCGTGTGTGGCTATGGCTCGAAAATTGCCAATACTTGCAATTAATTGGAAATGCGCTTCAGCCACTTGCGCGTCAAAAGATTACAAAACAATTTTAATGTCAGCGAAAAACAATTATCCATTTATTAGGCGTTCATATCTCAAATGAAGTTGCTATATGACATCTTTAGGAGTAAAAAAAAAACAAGGAAAACGTGCTTCTGGCAAAGATGGAGGCTGCTGATTGGCTTGTTTGAGAAACGTCGTCGTGTCCCGCCCCCATACGCATGAACTGCGACGTCATTTTGACGTCAGGAGTTTGGAATCAAACCAACTTGGAATCAATTTACGTTACAGCGCCCCGGTCTACTTGATATCGAACACGACCAGGAACTCTTTTCTGTAAACTCATTTTCAGATTCAGTGTATTTTTCTTTATATGACCTGTCGGATAGTGCCGCTGTAGAACTTCCATGGGTGCCTTCAATGCCGCAAAGGTGCCGCCATAACGCCAGTGTGAGCTCGCCATGAAAGACCAGTGACGGAACGAGTGGTTATTCGTCAACTTGCTCGGTTAAAACAGTTTGGTATAAGAAAAAAAACTGATGGAGAGCTAACCAAATGCATTCGAATGTTTACGAGTTCCTATGCTATACAACATGTCAGCTTGTCATTTCAACTGTCACTTTCTTCCAGAGGCCCCATGCTAGAGGGAGATAACGCAAGGTTATGACAGCGCCCAGACTCACCGGCAACGCTGCGGGCTCTCTAAAGGTCGGACAGAACAAATGGGTCGTTCTGGCTGCGTGCTTCGCTATCAATTTTATGAGCAGCGCACTTTTTAGGAATGCTGCGCTCTTCTACCCATCCATCATGGACACGTTCCTGGTCACCAGAGAACGGGCGGCATTGCCCCTATTCGTCTACGGAGGCTGTTTCCACCTCGGAGGTACGTGGAGAAGTTCTCGTCGTCATCGCCACTAATCATTTCTTCATCTTCCCCCCACACGCACCTCTCCTGTAACATTTCGCAAACATAAGATAATTTTCAATAGGCAGTCACCACATCAACATTCACAAAATGATCTGAAGTGCGTTACAAAATAAAATAAATGTTTTGCACACATCCATGCTACATTTAAGGAGACCGTAAATGAAAGTACTGACCCTGTGATACCCACAGATTGTTCGAAATCAAGAAAAATTAGAACACAATCTTGACATTTATATTCGGCCATGAACCGCACATTCGTAAAAAACTTGTTTTTCAGTAATAATTTAGTTACTGTACTATGTAATTATTCAATGGTGGGTTTGTTACACTATCGACAGCTGGAACTTTGCTCCAGCATATCCGTAACGAAGTTTCCGACGCTTCAATCAGCATTCTGTGGCATGAAACTCAGCCTACAATATAGGATACATTAGGCATTACAGAGTTAAGGCAAGGTTGATCGACAGATTGTTCATCTCGGAGCCTAATACAGTTGTTTTGCGTGATTGCGAAAGTATTACCATAGAGAAAGAAATTCTACTAGACGGGACACTCGGCAAAAAGTGGCAACAGGAAACACGTCACGCTATATAGTATTGATGCCGAACGTTAGCTGCCGCGAGCATTGAAAAAAATAAAGTGAAATTAAGTTAACAGACATTGTTTCATATTTTTAATTCCTTGACGCTAAAACTAAAACGTTTTGCATATAAATGAACCTCAACTTTGCGACTTATTTTTCGTGCGTTTCCTAGCGACAGGCCAATGACGCACCAGATGCATGCGTCATCCGCCAGACACTCCACCGAAGCGAGCGAACACGGCTGCGCGTTTGAGCGCTCGACCGCGGCGACCCGTCTTTCTCATTTTTTAATAGTAGCCTGGTTTCTTGGGCTCCCGGCGTATTCTTGCGTTCCTTCTGCACTGGGACAAGACACCACTGCACTATTGGACAACGGCAAGGTGAGAAATGTTGTTTCAGAGTCTACGACGCAATTAGGCTTGCGGCACAGGACCGAGACTTAAGACGCAGTTAGCGAAAAACAGCTCGGCCGTCCTGGTGCAGTTAATTTGAGTTAATGACTCGTGCTGGGACATTTTTCGGACGCTTCCTAGGGGATTATTGTAACTTTTTATTTTGGTACTGTTTAGCCACACTGGCTGCACAGGGCACTGTGACGGAGTTAGCGAGAACCAACTCGGCCGTGGTGCGTAGTCTAGTGCATCTTGCTAGGAGAAGGTTGTGCCGCTTTCTGTGACGCCAGACATTACTGAAAAGTAATTTCCTTACTTTTTGCGCTACTTTTGAGTCACGGTGACCGCACAGCGCACTGTGACGCAGTTAGCGTAAGCCGCTCGGCCGTGGTGACAAAGTTAGTTTTGCGTGTAATGAATTTTAGAGGGACAAGTTTGTGACGTTTTTTTGTGGCCCCGCAATAACATATACTTCCTTTCGGTATTCACGCCTGTCGAAAACTCGATGGCCGATTGCCAAGAATGACAACATGGGAGTGTTTGCTGGCGCCCGCAGAACGCGCTAGAGATAACGCCGAGGAACATAACAAACTTGTAATTCGAAAATTTGTCTTCTAAAGGACTGAAAACAGGCTTTACACCCACGCATTTGTCTTGAGTGCGAGTAGAAGGCATTCTGCGAACGTCTATCATGGTCCGACTGGGAGCCTCTGTTGCGTCCCACTCTGTGTATGTAGCGTATCCGTCGCGTCACCCAAGGCCAAGTTTTGGAAACGTGAAGTCGACCGTCTATTTGTGCTCCTAAAGTGCAGTAAATAATGCTCGGAAATGGCGAAATGCTTGGAAATCGGTTGTTTTCATATTTTATGTTATTGTTTGGGATGAGTCGGGTATTTTCTACGGCATGTATGTAAAAGCGAATTGCTTTTTTTTTCTTGTAATGCCGCCATTCACCGGTTTCGCATGTTTCGCCTCTACTCTCAGTATTCCCTTGTCTAAATACCAAAAGGACACATGCTTGTAACATGCTGTTACATGCTTGTAAATGTAACATGCTTGTAATTAACTTTTTTTTTTTCAGCAGATGTCGTCCGGTGGAGCTTCATACGGGAACATTGCTTACCTGGGGTCACAACGTTGGATGAACGCACAAAAAGCGCGGAACGAGCCTTTCTATAGCGCAAAATAAATAGTTTCTCATCTCACAAGGGTTCTTGCGTCTACTTTGGGAAACTGCGCGTGGCGCAGATTTGATGGGACTTGACAAGATCGTTCGCAATCATTTTTACCAAATAATAAGCCGATACTGCGCGAAGACCGTGCGCGGTCGAACAAAAAAGAAAAATCAAGGGGGGGGGGGGGGCAAAGACGGCGTGCTAGCTAGCGTTCGAAATGCGCGCGCATAAAACCCAAAACGGAAGTGCTTGATGCCGACCGCTTCTCACGCTGCAGTCAGTTCGGCCGCTAGGCTCTATAGGAGTGTCCGCTCTTGTTGAATTCCTTTCTCTATGGTATTCCTTTGTTGCCTATAAAGGTATCACCGAAAGTCCCACTCCTCCCTCCTCCTCCATTTAACCTCCTGTTTCCAAACGGACATGCGGACGTAACCCTTACATGACCCACCTTTCTTTCTCTGTGAATCAGCCATTGATAAAGGCACGCTGGAGGTACCATAATCGAAAATATATGGCACCACGAAGATTTCGCATTTTCGTCCTTTTGTCACCTACAAAAGATCTGTTCCCGCTACGAATGATGAACTCGTTGTTACAGCAGCGCAATGTTTAAATGTAGTTTGACCCTGCATTTTCGTTTAGTGTCCATTTAAAATGAAGAAAAATAACAAATCAGATGTCCTGTAACTGCCCTAAAGCAAACTTTGATTACACTAAATTGTATGTGCGGGGGTTTTAAATTTGAATCCTCTGGTTATATTGTAATATACGTTCGAATTGTGAAATAAAAAAAATACTCTGAAGTCTTTTTTTTTGGCTCAAAATTCCAGTTCCTCTAGAGGAGTTGGGTATGGTCTTACGCTAAGCACATTTCCTGATGGTTTACACAGACATTTCATGACCGCAACACATACTGATGCTGCTTTTCTTTGTCGACGCCTTCAAGTGACTAATTGGTCGTTATTTTACAAGTGTTTATTGCGGAAGCACCTGTCCCTACTCGGGGGCAGGAAACGCCTGCCCTCACCAATTGGGAGTATTGTTGTTTTCTCGTGCGGCAAATATATATATATATATATATATATATATATATATATATATATATTGTGAGACAAGGTTTTGGCAGTCAGACTCTCATTTACTCTCTCGAGCGAGAGCCCCACGACCAGGCCCCAAAACGGTGATGATGACAATGTACAGATGAGAATATCAAGCGTATAAATAATGCTCCCACTAATTTCCCCGCACGCGCAAGCGGCCAGCCAGGCCGCGACTTAGCCAGGAGGGAGGCGCCGAACGAAACGTTTGAGACGCGAAACGTGAACGATCTCCGAACCACGATAACGATTGTCACAAGAAACCTCGACGGTAGTAACACGATAGTTCACTGGAGATGTTTCATACGTCTCTCGCTGGCGAGAGACGTATGAAAGGGTCGCTGTATTTAACAACTCGAACAGCGACGACTAGCTGCACCATGTCTTCTTCTCATTGGAAGATGCCGCCAGAACATGGTTAGAGAATCGGAAGTAGACCTTGACAACATGGGACCTTTTCCGCCACGGCTTCCTGCTGACCTTGACATGCACCGTGGGCAAGGAAAGAGCCGAAGTACTCCGTGAAGCCCCCCCCCCCCCCGCAGGGGAGTCTGCGCAAGCAGGCGTTTGGTGAGTTGCGCCACCACGTACCCCAGCACACGAGGGTTGCACCCTCCCACGTTTAACCGTGGGTGGCTTAGCCGTGTCCGGGGAAAAGGGGATCCTGGGGGTTGAGCCGATGCTGAGTGCTTGGACCTTTATAGCCCCTCGGCGGAGGCAGCACACCTCTTTGGCCTCGGCTTCACGTAGACGGCACTCCCGGACTGACCCATCCGGGAGAAATCGGTAGTTGCTTTTCCTATCCTCCTCTCCAACCTTCGTCTTTCTCTCTTTCTTTTAATCTTTCCTGTCTTCTCCTCTCTTCTATATTCCTTCCGATCTTCTTGGCACCGAAGGTTAATCCTGTGTGAGTAGCCTGCCTAGGTTATTTCATATTCGGTTATAGTGGTAACGTACAGCTGGCGGCTGCAGGGCCTACGTGTACAGGCACTGCAGCGTCCCCTAGTAGGACTCCATGGTGGGTGGCTGGCGTTTCTGCCGAAACATGAATATTTGCATGGCTAATTCTTTTCCCGCGCTTTCTGATCGCCCCCAACGAGGGGGCGCACCGAAGAAGTTTTTAAATTTTTTGGCCGACAAGTTGGGAACTTTCCACGCTACCACGTGGTACACAGTGACAAAACTGAAAAGACCGTGCCAGTGATCTCACCCTTTATCGTTGCAAAGACTCTGACAGAGACTATAGGACCAGGTTACAAGGCGACGAGGATGGCCAGCGGTGACCTCCTCCTGGAACTCCGCGATAAGAAACAGCATGATAAACTACAGAATCTAGTGTCGTTTGGAGACTTTCCTGTGACTGTGACCCCGCACCGCACCGCACAATGAACACCACCCGCGGTGTTATTTCTGATGACGACCTGTTGGAGCTCACCGAAGATGAACTTTTGGAAGGATTCAAAGAACAAAATGTTTTGACTGTAAAACGAATCAAGATGAGGCACGATGGCAAGGAGCTAAAGACAAAACATATAATCCTTACTTTTGGTTCTAGTGTTCTACCCGAGACCATTGAAGACGGATACATTAAATTACTTGTCAGGCCATACGTGCCAAACCCTCTTCGATGCTTCAAATGCCAAAGATTCGGCCACAGTTCGCAGAACTGCCGAGGCCGTCAGACTTGTGCGAAATGCAGTGCAACTGAGCATCTCTCTGAATCATGCGAAAACTCTCTCCACTGTGTTAACTGTGATGGGGAGCACGCCGCATACTCGCGGTCGTGCCCATCCTGGAAAAAAGAAAAAGAAATTGTAACAATTAAAGTAAAGGAAAATCTAACGTTCAAGGAGGCACGCAGGCGGGTATACTACCTGCCAAAGAAAACCTTTGCCGAAGTGGCGCGTCAGTGGGCAGCGTCGCAACGGCTTCCGGCGGCTGTCCGGCCCACACACAGTGAGCCGGCAGTGACGCCATCCGCCCCCCCGGCGGCTGCAGCTCGCGCTGCTCCGCCAACTCACAAGAAGGGGCCATCGACCTCCGCGCTGGTGGCCTCAAGGGCCTCGTCCCTCGAAACGAGGCCTTCCCGCCAAACCAACCGCTCGCAAGAGCGCGTGTCCAGTGCCTCGCAAGAGGCGATGGACACAACAACCTGCCAGACAGCGCCGCAAGCGCCAAAGGAACCGCGAGAATCTCGTGATCGCTCCAAAGAAGAAAAAGCCCGCATCACAGGGCCCGACAAGGGCTCTGTCTGTAAGTTAAATTAGTCTCTTTTAACCACACAGCACAAAAAAAACACTTCCAACATGAATACACAAATAATACAATGGAACGTCAGAGGACTCCTACACAACCTCAATGACGTCAAAGAAATCCTACACAGGTTTAATCCTAAGGTGCTGTGTGTTCAAGAGACACACCTTAAATCCACACAATCAAACTTTCTCCGGCAATACGCCATTTTTCGTAAAGACCGCCATGACACAGTCGTGTCTTCCGGTGGTGTGGCTATTGTAGTCGATAGAGGTATTGCCTGCCGGGAATTAAAACTTCGTACGCCCCTAGATGCAGTTGCTGTCCGAGGGGTGTTGTTTGACAAGCTGATCAGTATCAGCTCTATATACATCCCTCCCAATTATCAACTACATAAAACTGAATTTCAAAACTACATAAATGAACTTCCGGAGCCATACATAGTTCTCGGAGATTTCAACGCACATAACACCTTGTGGGGAGACTCGCGTTGTGATGGAAGAGGTCGGCTAATTGAAAACTTTCTTTTTTCCTCATGAGCATGTTTACTTAATAAGAAAGAGCCAACGTACTACAGCGTGGCGCATAATTCATACTCCTCCATAGATTTGAGTATCGTGTCGAGTACACTAATTCCGTACCAGCATTGGTCCATTCTGAAGAACCCCTTTGGGAGAGACCACTTTCCAATTATGCTAAGCTTAACAAAACAAGATGGTTGCTCGCCACATGTTCCCCGATGTAAGGTTGACTATGCTAACTGGCAACTTTTTAATGAAATAACATATTTAGGACGGGATGCCATTGCCTCTCTTAACATAGACGATGCTGTGGCGTATATAACAGGTTTTATCACTAACGCTGCAGAAAGATGCATACAACAAACTACTGGACTAGCTAATAAGCGTCGCCGGCCTTGGTGGAACAAGGAATGCCAAAAAGCACCTAAAAAGCAAAACAAGGCCTGGGGATTGTTTCGCAATTCCCCAACAGCCGAAAACTTGATTAATTTTAAACACGCAAAATCGCAGGGCAGGAGAACGCGCAGACGTGCTAAAAGAGAGAGCTGGGAAAAGTACATCTCCAGCATAAACTCGTATACAGATGAAACAAAAGTCTGGAATAGGGTAAATAAATGAATAGGTTGGGAGTCACATCCCCTACCCTTAGTAAATAGCCAAGGTGATAGCCTGGAAGACCAGGCGGATAGTCTAGGCAAACACTTCAAATATGTATCGAGTGAATCGCACTATACACAATCTTTCCTGAAGTTCAAAGAACGCGAAGAGCGGCAGCCCCTTAATCGCAAAAGTTCATCAAATGAGGCTTACAACCGACCATTCAGCTTAGCCGAACTTAAAGCATCTCTCGCTTGTTGCAACAACTCGGCGCCAGGTGGCGACCGTATCATCTACGAAATGATTAGGTACTTACACCCCGAAACACTGACAACACTCCTCTCTCTCTTTAATGCCATGTGGGCGGCTGGATATATTCCTTCCTTGTGGAAAGAAGCCATAGTCATCCCGATTCTTAAACAAGGCAAGGACCCGTCTTTAGCTAGCAGCTACAGGCCAATAGCGCTAACAAGCTGCCTGTGCAAGTTGTATGAAAAAATGATAAACCGGCGCCTAATCTGTTTCCTAGAAAATGACAAAATACTAGACCCCTTCCAGTGTGGCTTCCGAGAGGTAGGTCAACAATAGACCACCTTGTTCGCATCGAGGCAAACATCAGAGATGCGTTTATACATAAACAGTTTTTACTTTTGTTCTTTCTAGATCTAGAGAAAGCGTACGACATGACATGGCGCTTCGGGATTCTGCGAGATCTTTCCGCGATGGGGGTCCGTGGAAGTATGTTAAACACAGTCGAAAGCTACTTGTCTAACCGAACGTTTCGCGTAAGAGTGGGCAATGTTTTTTTTTCTAGAACATTCACCCAGGAGGCTGGCGTGCCACAAGGGGGTGTGCTTAGCTGCACACTCTTTATTGTAAAAATGAACTCCCAGTATACAGTTATTCCACGCAGCATGTTTTATTCTGTGTATGTCGATGATGTACAGATAGGTTTCAAATCATGCAACATTGCTATCTGCGAACGACAGGTACAGCTTGGATTAAACAAACTGTCTAAATGGGCTGATGTAAAGCGATTTAAAATAAATGCAAAGAAAAGTACGTTCATACTTTTCTCAAAGAAAAGAGGCATGACACCAGTGCCAAATCTCACGATTAATCAAGAGGAACTATCCGTGAGCAGTGAACATAAATTCCTGGGAATAATTCTAGACTCGACGCTTACCTATATCCCCCATCTTAAGTATTTGAAGGCAAGGTGTCTGATGACGATGAACCTTTTAAAAATTATGTCGCGCGCAACATGGGGTAGTGACCGAAAATGCCTCCTGAACTTGTACAACAGTCTTGTCCGCTCACGCCTTGATTACGGAGCTATAATTTATAATTCCGCAACGCCAAGTGCATTAAAAATTCTAGACCCCGTTCACCATCTGGGCATCCGCCTCGCGACCGGTGCTTTCCGAACAAGTCCAATCCAGAGCCTCTACGTAGAGTCGAATCAGTGGTCACTTCATCTGCAGCGTTCATATAGTAGTTTTATATATTTTCTTAGAGTACACGCGAACATTGAACATCCCTCTTATTCAACCATAAACGACATGACCACTGCCACACTCTTCCAAAATCGACCGGCATCGAGAAAACCGTTCTCCTTGCGTGTGAGGAATCTTAGTGAGGAAATGGGTGTTCCGTTGCTTGAACACTGTCTTATGGCTCCAGCGAACCTGTTACCGCCTTGGCAGTGGCAGCTCATAGATCGTGACACATCGTTCGTAGAGGTCACTAAGCACGCACCAGAGGCACATATCAAAATGCATTTCCTTGAACTCCAGTCCAAGTACACATGCACAGAGTTTTATACAGACGCTTCTAAGTCAAGTGACGGGATGTCGTATGCAGCCGTCGGCCCATCCTTCTCGGAGGCCGGTGTACTCCACCCGGAAGCAAGTATCTTTACGGCTGAGGCCTATGCACTATTGTCAGCTGTGAGGCATATAAGGAAATCTAAACTTCAAAAATCAATCATATTTACAGACTCTCAAAGTGTCGTAAATGCTTTAAAGTCACCCTGTAAACAGAAAAATCCTATAGTCATTGAGCTATATTCCGTACTGTGTAGAGCGTATGTATCTAACCAGCATATCATTATATGCTGGGTGCCTGGCCATAGAAGCATTGAGGGTAATGTGCTAGCTGACCGAATGGCTACGTCAATAACATCGCACGCTATTAATCCTACAGCCGCAGTTTCTGAAACAGATTTGAAAGCTTTCTTGCGTAAGAAACTGCGAAGCCATTGGCAACGTCTGTGGGATGCAGAAACAAATAGTAAGCTTCACTTGATTAAGCCACAGTTAGGTCTCTGGCCCTCCGCAACGAGAACGCGGCGAACTGATGTCCTATTCTGTCGTCTCAGAATAGGACACACATTTGGCACCCATAGTTTTTTGCTGACCGGAGATGAACCACCAACCTGCGGTGGATGTGGTGAGAGGCTAACCGTCCTCCACGTTCTCCTGGAGTGTCGGGATGTCGAAACAGATAGAAAAAACATTTTCCTTTAGCTTACCGCTATCATGTCCCTCTGCATCCCAATATGTTTCTTGGTGAGGAACTGCTGTTTAACACAAAAGCAGTCCGCAGTTTCCTAAACGACGTGGTCCTGCATGTTATAAGCCCAATAAATTCATAGCGCATCCTCTCTCCAGAGGATGCCGCTGTGATGGTAGTTTTGTATAAGCACATGCCTCCAGGCCCTTGTGTTTCAAGGGCTCTGTTTAGGTAGTAGTGTTTCTTGACAATTTTATATCTGACACATCTTTTATATCATATCATTCTTTAGCAATGCATCTTTTATGTTCTTAGTACACGTCACTTGTCATTGCCATTATCTTATTACATGTAGATTTTACGCACTTTACAGCGACTATTTTAGGCCCCTTTACAGCCACGTCACATCTACTTCTTTGAATTCATCACTTCACTGCGAACTAACACTGGCATGGCGCTCTTTGGCCAAACCTGGCCCTTGCGCCACTAAACTCCAACACTGATTACTCCTTGAAGCCCGGGCGCCACCGCCCAACGTGAACAGAACGATAATCACGGAAGAGGTGACTTGTCTGTTCAAGCTCGCCGATCCCAACATGCCAGAAGAGAAAAAAGTTCGCTTCTTGATGAGGGGTGTCAAGCAAGAGCTCTTCGTCGGATTGATACGCAACCCGCCCAAGACTTGCGGAATTTGTTTCCGAGGCCACAATCATTGAGAAGACGCTCGACATGCGGACAAGGCAATATAACCGCCGAACATTGCCCGGGACTAACATTGACGTTCAAGCACTTGGTAGCGATGACCTGAGCGAAACCATCGGAGCGGTCGTTCGTGAGGAACTTCAGAAGCTCTTTTCCAGGTCGCAGCCTCAAGTGGCATCTAACGCCGACATCGTCAAAGAAGAAATTCAGCGCTCACTTGGAGTTGGCGATGTGCAGCCGCAATCGCCGCAACCTCAGTTGGAAGCAATGACATATGCCGCCGTCGCCCGCTGTCCAGAGCCCCCTCCCCGCCCGCACCAAGGCCCCGTAACGACGCAGTTCCGCGTCCACCGCCGCCGCCACCAGCACGCCCGCGCGTCGCCCACCGCAGCTACCCGAGAAAGACAGACATTTGGCGCGCCCACGACCACCGCCCGCTCTGCTATGACTGGGGGGAAGCCGGCCATGCCTACTGCCGATGCCCATACCACGAGATGGGCCTACGAGGGTTCGCCGTCAACGCGCCAGGTCGACGGCTTGGCGAGTGACCACGTGACATCACCGTCTACATCGCCGGAACGCAGTGGAGACACCGACGTCCTTCGCGTTCGCCATCGCTAGAATGCTACCTGTTGCCGCAGCGCCAACCAAACACTGACCCAGCCCGGGACTGGTCCGTGAGCCCCTATCCAGGAAACTAAAAGAAGCAACTGATGGAGGTGCGGTTGCTGTACAACGCAATACCGAAGATCCTCCGCCGCCGATAACCACGATTCGCGCATCGTCACAACGAGGTATCAGCACACCACCTAGAAAGATCCTTGACGACAACACTTCGCAGCCGAAAAAAGACCTGCCGACGCGACGTAGCAGGAGTGGAGCAAAGCGACGCAAAAGTGATAAGACGCCACGACAAACCACAACGCTAGACGACGGTCTACCGACCTAGACGTGCTGATCCATGGTCATAACGTCACGGCTCTCGTCGACACTGGAGCCGAGTATTCCGTCTTCAGTAGCCCATTCGACGCCAAGTTGAAGAAGGTGAAGACGGCCTGGCAAGGACCCGATATCCGGACAGCGGGAGGCCACCTAATAACACCGGCTGGAATCTGCACAGCGCAGTCACGGTTAACAATCGCACTTACCCGGCGAACTTCGTATGCAGCACTGCTCGAGAGATGTCATCCTAGGCATGGACTTTCCAAACCAACATGGTGCAGTTGTCGACTTAAGGTCCAAGTCGATAACGCTTTCAACGCATAAAGCGATACAGCCGGATACAAACATCAGTTACCATGCCTTGAATGTGCTTGAAGAACAAATCACTGTTCCGCCTCGCTCAAGCATAATGATATCCGTCGGTACCGAAGTCCCTGCAGACAAGGATGGCGTCATCGAGGGCGATCATCACTTACCTCTTGACCGTGAGATATGCGTCTAGCGACGCATATCTGAGCTACGTGAATGGAAAGCAGGAGTGATGCTCACAAACTTCAGCCACGAATACAAGCACATTAACAAAGCAACCACGGCGACTCGATCAGACGGCAGCGTGACGACGTTGATATTCGCCCGATCATCGATCATCTAGAGAGCCGCGGCACAGCCCTACCACGCCATCTGTCCGGCTCGTTGACGTCATTCTGTCTACGAGACAACGGGCGATATAAGAAGAATGCCCGTTCAACCAGCCGTGCTTACCTCCTGGTGGTTCCAAGGGACATGCGCGACGACGTCCTCTTCGTTTGCCATGACGAACCAACCTCTCGCCATTTAGGCTTCTGTCGAACACTCGATAGACTAAGCGAGATGTATTATTAGCATGGGCTTTCCGAAAGCGTCAAACAATACGTTAAAAGCTGTCCTGAATGCCAGCGCCGAAAGACACCATCCGTTAAGCCAGCTGGCTTACTTCAGCCAATTGAAACACCTCACATACCTTTCAACCAAGTCGGCATTGACATTCTCGGACCGTTTCCTCTGTCTGCTGACGACAACAAATGGGTGATCGTCGCGAACGATTATCTAACACGCTATGCTGAGACGCAGGTGATCCCCCGAGCGACGGCGTCAGAGGTAGCGCAATTCGTCACGCGCCACATCGTATTGGGTCACGGTGCTCCCTCCACTGTAATAACAGACCGAGGGACAGTATTCACAGCGCAGCTTATGGATGAAGTTTTTGAATTAAGCAACCCCAGGCATCGCAAGACGACCGCGTACCATCTGCAGACCAACGCATTTACTGAGCGACTGAATAAGACGGTCACAGACATGCTCGCAATGTACATCGACGTCCAACACAAAACATGGGATCGGATCTTGCCTTACGTGACTTTCGCGTATAACACCGCGGTACAGAGCACAAAGTGATTCATACGATTTCACCTTCTCTACGGTCATGAAGTCCAGCCGATGCTGGACGCTATGCTGCCGTGTCAGGACGCTGACCAATTGACAACTGACGCCGATGAGCTTGCACAGCTTGCCGAGGAAGCACGGCAGCTCGCGCGGCTGCACATCGGCCAACAGCAGCAGATAGACGCCCAAAACCACAACATCCGCCACAGGGACGTGTCCTACAAACCCGGAGACCAAGTTTGGGTGTTGACCCCCGTTCGCCGCCGTGGCCTCTGTGAAAAGTTGCTGAGCCGGTGTTTTGGTCTATATAAAGTGCTCCGCCGCGTCAGTGACGCAAACTGCGAAGTGGTCCCGGACTCAACACCGCAGACGCGGACCAGGACACAAAGACAACCGAGCTCGGACGTAGTTCATGCTGTGCGCATGAAACCATACATTGCGCGTTCGTAACTTTTTTTTTCACTCATCACTCATTCGTACGTTTAACTTTGCAGCGATACTTAATAAGTACAAGAATATTGTCAGCTTGCAACATCTGCATATGATTCGTTATAATAGAGCAGCCAGCACAGGTTCCCTCGCCGTGACTTTGCAGATTTTTTCTGTAGCGACTCAGAAAATTTTCTTGTTTTACCTTGAGCCTAAGGGAAGACCAAATGCGCATTGTTCATAACTCGTGCATTTTACGTCCCGCGTCCTCATCAGTCATGTTCTAGCATCGACTGGAATCGTCATATCTGTATGACAGATAACATGACATAGTTTGTATCACACTTAACGAGCAAAACGCAGATGCATACGTTGCTACTTCCTACGCCCTCCTCCTGCATCACTGTCACCCTCCTGCATCACTGACTTTCCGTTGGAACCGCTTTTATGCGAAGTGGACGAAGTGCTTTGGGCTAAATTGTGAACGTAGCCCTGCAAGGCGAGGATGCGTACGTGAATTGCGCTGGTAAACTCGCTCACGTGTGCACGTGGTCAAGACTAACACTTTACTGCTTCAGCAATGGTGGTAGCTTAGCGCGAATGCGTTTTAATCAGTTTTATTTCGGTTTAACTTCCACAAGCCCCATCTCTCGTGTAAATCTTGCTTCGTCATGGGGTGGTTTTAATTCGTCGCTCTTGTCCTAGTGCTTTTTAGCGGCAGGTATAAAATCACCCTTCTTCCGCATTAAAATCAGTTGGAAGTGTGCGCTTGTCCAGGTCGTCCTGTATTCTGCTGTGCCTGTACTCTTATTAGACTGTGGAATACCAAATAGCCCAAACTGCCACCCATCTTATTTAATAAAGACTACCAAATTCTTATATCGAAAATGTTTCGCCTCTAATGTTCGAACAATTGGGGCTAATGTAGCGTGTGCTCTAACGGTAAACGATACGGTGGTTATCAGAGAAGTTGGTTTGAAACTCTTGCGGACTATTATTGCACTTGAGTGGGTTCTAGGCATTTCCACCGTGTGCGGTTCATGCTAAATGTTTACATACTCTGTATTAAAATGCTAATGGAAGTTACTGTCCATCCGTATGATAAATGAGAAATGTCACCATGTCACCTTGCACTCTAAAAATGTGGTTTTATCATGGGTGTTCAAAGCTAGTCGGCAAACCGACCTCTGGTTAATCTACAGCCCCAACAAGATTTCTGATTTCAGAGTGGAAAGCCGAGGCCCGCCACCTGCAAGCGACAATCGGTAGACCGGGAGATCTCACCGTCTCCGTTCGAGTAGGAGACATCAGCCGAAGAACCAACCTATGCATTTACTCTTGTACTGTAATACAGTGACAATACCTTGCGTAATGTTGTACGTGGCAAGTATCGCACTGTTTTATCTGATATCGGTTGCAGTAAGGATTCAAGATGCATGCCAGCAATCTGCCTTCGAGAAACATTCAATGCGCAATTGTTGTTGCTGGTGTCGTCCCCAATAATTTCGGCACATATCCACATTGGGGGACAGTACAAGAATCAGGTGGTTAAGAGCAATGGACAAGAAGAGAGAAACAGAAAACCAAAACGAGAATTGCCAATCGCAGATAAAAAGCACATAAGATCCGCTGCTGAGGAACGGAAACGGATAAAAAATAAGAAGTATACAACAGCTGCCAGTCAAGAGAAAAGAAAGGAGTCAGAAGAGAGAGATCGAACATGGCGACTAAGGGATCTTAATAAGAGAGAGAGAAAAATTTTATTTGGATCATCTAGGTCGTTGATCTAGAGAACGAGTGGGTGTTGCCCTCATTCCAGGACCCTACTGGGCGATGGCTGCTCGACGTACTTGCTGGATGAGAGCTTCATGTCCCGCCAGGGTATCGCTGATCAACTGTACCTCCCACCGCTCAAATGACGTGCTAGGCGTCTTTAATTGTTAAGGTTTGCCCCCGCAACCCCACAAGATGTGAAAGAGTGTAGGGCATCTGCCCCGCACCAGGGGCAGATGCCGCGATATGTTTGTAGGTATATTTTGCTATATTTGTGTAGGTTTCGGAATGTGTTTGTTTGGATAAGCCTGAGAGCTTCTTTAGTGCTGAGCTTATTGTGAGGGGGAGGATAAATCCTGCGGTTTAGTCGCTGTATCTCGAGTCGGTAGCAGTAATTGGATGGCAGGGGCACGAAGGTAAAGGGTGGGGATTGATGAGACGATTGGTTTTGCCCCGCTCGGTTGATTAGCCCCCAGCTAAGGCGTTCGCCCTTTCGTCCCCTCCAGTCCCGCTTGACCCGGCGTCCACGTGATTTGATGGGATTTTTGCAGCCTCGGGCTTAGAATCTGAGCAGCGGTGTTCGTTTGTTCGTAAAGTTACGACAGGCCTGTTGCGAATTGGTAACGACATGAACTTCCCTACCCACCCTGTCATTTTGTTTTATTACTAGCGCCGCGGCTATGGTATCAGCTGCAGCTGAAGTCTCTGCCCTGACGGAGGCCGCAAGGATCAAGGAGTTGTCTCCATTCACGGCGGCTACCGCGAAGAGGCCCCCTGTAGGGTACGCCGCCACGTCCACGTGCGTTTCGTACGGGTCACCCTTAAATTCTTGGCCCTGTCTGTCGACGCGAGCCTTGCGTCGTCCTTCGTGTAGTTCATGACTCATGTGCTTGGGTATGGGGTTCACCTTGGTCTTTCTTCTGACCTCGGGCGGGAGTGATCGTTGCCCATCGAGGCCACGAAGCTCCGTTGCCGTTCCGGTCCGGTGGAGGATGCTCTGGCCGCCGCCGTGTTCTGCAGTCTGGATTTTTGCGAAGCCATTACCACGTCCGACAGCTCAGCGAAGGTGTTGTGGATCTCGAGAGCCGCTAACTTCTCGTTTGAGGTGGTAACAGGGAGACCCAGGGCAGATTTGTACGCGCCTCTGATGATGGCATCGACTTGTTCTTGGTCGGGTTTGTTTAGCGAGTGGTATTGATACGAGATGGGGGGGCTGATACGTCACTCTGCTGATCACCTGATGGACGAGGCGCAGCATCTCGTCTCGCATGCCCTTGTGCCTTCTTGTTATTCGTTTCACAATCCGCGAGATCTGTTTGGTGGCGGACCTTAGGGTTTGGATGGTGTGGGAGGCTTTCAGGTTGTTGTGTTCTTCTTGGTTTCCGTGATATTCTGGCCCTCTAGATAGAGGTCGATAGGACCGGGGGACTTGTAGATTCCTCCTCCAAGCACCCGAATCACCTTGGACTTCTCGGGCACGCAACGCATCCCGCTCGCTGCCCAAAATCTCTCTTAATAAACGCTTAATAAATGCTTAATGAATGCAAATCGCTCTTAATAAATGCCTAATAAATAATGATCTTAATAAATGCTCGAAAGCTTCCAGCTTTCGGAGACTTCTACAAGGTGTAGTATATGGCATAAAATAAAAATATATATAATTTCAGTATAGTATACATCGTGTTTATTTTGGCTCCTCCTGCTGGCTGCCTTTATCTCGCCGAAGATTTCAGACACAGAACGGCACTCATGGCGTTATCATGTTGTCAAGGCCGATCAATTGTCGTCTGTCTGTCATAATGATTCCACTGTCGTCAACTCATTATAGTCATGCCTATGGCTTGGAGTTTGAGAAGATAACCTATGCGCAGAAAAATGCGCTAGACATTCTACATCAGCGAGCATCGGGCCGGTTCGGCCGCACGTTGGCGTCATGTCGACATTGTCATCCCGCCGTGGGTATCTAGCCGTCGACACTCTAGCGTCTTCGACGTTTTTCCTCATGCCGTCATCTTCATGCCGTCGTCGTCGTATTTTTGTAATTTCTGCTGGTTGCTGGCTACAGTCGTGCATAATTGGCCAGCACCTGACTTAGAAGTAGTGCTGAACAAAAGGCCGGGTATCCTTCTATTACTGGCGATGAAGTTAGAAGGAGCTTGCAAGACATATCTCGGGGGAAAGCGGCAGTAGAAGAGGGAATAATAGTCTATTCAAACAAAAATGTAGGAAAAGAATATGCTAGAGTAGCTCGCGCCTTTTTATGCACAATGCCTCGAGACTTCAAGTTTACCAGAGAGCGAGAAGAATGCTAACATTAAACTAATGCATAAGAAAGGGGACGTTGACGAATTGCAGAATTGTCAGCCCATTGGCTTGCTTTTAGTATTGCATGAAATATTCACCAAGATAACTTCCAATAGAATTAGGGCACCACTTGACTTCAATGAACCAAGAGAAAAGGCTGTTTTCAGGAAGAGGTATTCTACAGCGGCTTACGTCCTTGTCATCAATCAAGCCATTGTAAAATTGAGTAATTAAGAAATCTGCTGAGTACAACTAGCCTCTCTATACGGCTTTCATAGATTATGAAAAGGCATTTGATTCAGTAGAGATACCAGCCGCCAGGGAGGCATCTAGCATCACAACCACATTCTACACAAGTATATTTTGAGCCTCGTTTTAGAGCGCAGATCTTAAGCGCCCGTGCCTGGATTGAGCGTTGCCGGCCCTCGGCGTAACCGCGCGAACGCGCTCGGGCCACTGCTCGCCTGTTCCTCGTCTATTTCTTCCGCAGTTGGCTCCGATGCCGCTCATCATGCCAGAGTTGCCATACTGCCGCACCCTCTGCGAAGGCACCCACGGCACCGGCCCATTGCCAGTCGGTGCGAGTATTTCAGTCTGAAATTGTTTACCTCAATATATCGCGAAACGAAAACACGTATACAGCCGCTCAAATTTCGCATTAGGGAGTTTCATAGGCGTCGCACTTTTTTCTACCAAGCATCTAAAGACTGTAATGCCCTTCCTCATCATGTTGCCGCTGTCACCTGCTCGTCACAAGATGTGCCACCCTTTTTTTAACAATTTTAAACTATTGCTACACTTTGTGTACTCTGCCCTTACGTATTACCTCTACTACGGGGTCTCCAAGGAAATAATATGACGATGATGACGACGACGAGCTTGCAAACATACTTGAGCTGTGTCAGAGCTATTTTCACAGTTCTCGAGTTTAGCACCAAACTTGAGCAGTAAGACAAAGAGATAGTAGGCTACTAGAATCACCTCGCAGATTCACAGCTCAATGTCCGGCAACACTGTTTCTTCATAGTAGTTGAATTAGGAAGTTCAGTTTCGTATATTTAGACAGCACGTTGTAAGACGTTGCATGTATATTACTGATCAGCTTAAAACTTTGTCCACCTATAAAGAATCCCGGTTAAAACCTCCTGAAGGGCATTTTACGGAAGCGTTTATGTGCCGCCATCTTGGGCTGTAAACGCTACTGGTTGCTCTCTTTAACAAAGAAGCCTACGTTACTACGGTCGATTCGCAAGCAAGAAAATAGTTGTATAAATGCGTTCAGCGTTTCATGACCATGTTACGTCTCTTCTCATAAAACTCCGAAATTGTTTGTGTAACAGCCCAAGATGGCGGCGCCCATGAATCTATTATAAATTCGTCTTAAATGCAAAAACGCCCGTCTACCGGGCATTGAGTGCACGTTATAGAACCCCAAGTTATCAAAATTATTCCGGGGTCCCCCACTACGGTGTACCTGATTATATTATTGGGGTTTCGGCACTTAAAACCCCAGAAACTAATTAATTGACATACAAAGCTTTCCACTACTAGCATGACTAAGAAATGTTTACAAGAGACAGCGTTTCACTTAACATACACATTACTTCGCATGCTCATCAGCCACAATGTGTGCCAAATTTTCATTAAATTTTGTGTTTTAGTTATTTCTATTCGCGATACGGCAGGCGCACGCGTGGGCTGCAAAGAAAGTGCAACCACTACAACTGCAATGCAACTGACCAAGTAACGAAAGAAATAAATTATTCTCATGCCCTACACACACAAAATCGGTCATAATTTGAAAAATATCAGGAAACGCGTATGGGTTCACGTCACCTTCTCATGCCCGTTGAACCTTTCCAGTCTCTGCGCAAGAATAAGCTCGGGTTCGAACACGCCACAAGAAGCATAGCAATCAGTTCGCATCTTGTGAAGAAGGTTTAGTGGGCACACTGTGCACTAAATCCTCCTCTATCGTTTGAGGAGGGTTTAGTGCACTGTGTGCTCCGGTCCTTTGGGAAAGAGTACGTTGGTCAAGACGAACAGGCGCCTGAACGGGAGATTACGTCAGCACCGAAATAACTTTAAAACTTGTTTTGTCTGGTCACCTTGCTGCGCAATCCGCTAGCGGCGGATGCAAGCCTCTGTTCTACCGAACTAATTCGCTAGCCAAATACTCTGACCAGCTCAGCAAGGAAATACTACGATCACTACTAGAGTTTACTATTAAAAAATTATAGTCAGTTGTCCGTTAGTTGCATTATCGAAAAAAGTCGTGCAGTTTTTGTCGCGATAGAAGCCTGTGTCGGCTGAAGTCGCTGGATTGATTTGGTTGTGTGACTTGTTTTTTTTTTTGTGTCTTTTTAGAGCGTTGCTATAAGGCGCCCTTTCCCGCGCTTCGCGTCAGCATCGTTCCTCGGCGTCACCCAGCGAACGAACACCGCGAAGGATGAAAGAGCGAACGCGTATGTGTCATAACATTATGTGTCGTAAAGTAATTAACTAAGAAGTTAGTGATATTTAATTATTTGAATATGTGTTTCGATTTCCCGTGCTACTAATGCACGCCTCATCGAACGAACCAGCTGAATGATAACAATTATGCTACCTGCCACAGACGATTTCCAAAAATTTCGTAAAAGTGAAGAATGAACGCCCTGTATAAAAACAATCGATCAACAATTACCCACCAATCCTAATATTGAATTCTAGTAACGTTAAAGTCGGCAATCATCGCTGAAGGGCGGATGCACCGGCAATATTCATTTTGATTCTTCAGAAAAGACGTACTGTCCGTCATGCGAGTGTATTTGCCTCGAGTAATTTCAAGGTCGCGGGTGTTCCCAGATAATTTCATCTTGGCGGCTGTTATATAGGAAAACCTTGCCATGACGAACTTAGCGGCAGAACCACACTAAATAAGTTATAAAGGTTGCCTGTCGTGAAGGCCTATACGTTGGCCGCCACGGGAAAATACGTGCACCTAGCAACCGCTAATTATGCTGACGCAAAACCCCGCTCAGCACCTTCAAATGATGCGTAAATACTGCATTTTTGCCGTCAAAGGACTGCGTTTCCTGCAGCGTTTGCGTCATCGAAGTGGCTGTTTTCTCTAGCGCAGCTGTCAAAGCAATTCATATTCACTGTCGCCACGCGCGCACATGTGCGGAGTAACCAGAGCAGACCGCATTCATTTTATGAGCGTGCAAGTGGTGCACTGCTAGCGCAGCAAGCTTGCGATGTCGCAAGAACCTTGCAGCGGTTCGCCTAGGCTCGCGTTCAGCGACTAGTGTGTGGAATATCAGTTGCTAGCTGCACTTGCGGGCCCGTTCATGAAACAGTGATAAGGCCAGCGATAGCAGGAAATGTAAGCTAGGTATATTGCAAAGATACACTTTATTGAACATTCTAATAGTTCGTCGCGCTGAGTACCCGATCGTAGCGATAGCAGTAGCCAGGCTTTATCGGAGCCAATGAAGAAGGGGGAAAAGGCAGGAAAATGAAATGGATCATTGTAAAATGAGTTTGCATGACGCTGAAAATCAAGTGACCAATTAATTTATTAAATTCTGGGGTTTCGCGACCCAGAACCACCATTTCAATATAAGGCACGCTGTAGTGATGGATTATTTTTGACACGGCGCAACCCGGTTGCACGGCGCAACATCTACGAAGCACTTACGAAGCATCCATCTCCCGCTTTCCATTAGACATGGGTTCCGCTTTTCGAGTTTAATGCCCACGGAACAGTGCAAGACATTCAACAAAGGCGCAGCCGGCTGTTTGCATGAAGCGTGGCCGTGTGGGGTAGCTGATACCGCGCGAAAGTTTTGAAGTGCTGAATGAGACCAGACACAAGCAGCGTTGCACGCAGCCACATTTCGGCCAAACTTGCGCAATAAAACTAGTAAACCATTCTGAATAAAAAGGGTGCATTATATTCCTTTAAACGAAAATTCTGCTTCGTTGAAACGAGATATCAAGTGCCTATGGTCCTGCAGGAATTTCAAGGGGAATTAAGGTTACTTGGTTATATTAATTACGTTGTTATGATGTGTACTGCTTTCTATTATACTTTTCTTTGTATCTGCTGATTTTCATTGTATGCCGGTTGTATTATCAGTGTTGCTGTTAACGACAGCCCATTTTCTCGAGTGTAACCGCCCTATGTAAGGTTCGGAATGGGCCTTTAGGATTATGCGGATAATAATAAAACAAACTTCGCCGCAACGCCGCCACAATGTTAGTGTAGAAATTTTGTTGAGCACGCTTTTTTGCCCAATGCTATGTTCCAGGCAACTGCTTGCCACACGAAGTGCAAGTTATAAGTCACAATCCTGTCTAGCAAAATGTGCGTTGTGTGGTTGCTGTTCAGAGGGCGGTGACATCTAATACCAGTGAACCCAAAACCAGCTTGAGAATAATGCGAGAAGCCGCGATGATATTACAGCTGGCGTGTCATACGGCCTTCAGTTTAGTCTGATGCTGTTCAGGAGATGACGGGATAAAAATAATTATAGCTGAACAGGGCTTCATGCTCAAGTTAATGGGGTCGGATAAAGATTGTGTTTGGGTGCCAAGAGAATTATGTATCACTACAATTCGGTGACAAAGTCGGAAATATCACGATAGAACGACCCCGAAGGCATCCCGACGATGGTATGACAACGGCGTTATGACAAGGAATTAATGACAACGACTCTAATGACGACGACACAATGACGAAGATGGCATAAAGCCGATTACATGACAACAACGTTACGGTTGAATGACTTATAAGAATGACATCGACGGAACGACGAAGGCGCTGTTAAGACGACGACATGAAACGATGGGATGACCTTTCTGAAAAGATGACGATGATACAGGCACGGCGTGGTGAGCGTGCGATGACGAAACTGGAATGACGACGACGAAATGACGACTATGCCATCACGACCACGAGAACGTACCTTGTGACCCAAGCCACTGGACAACTTGGGTCACTGGGTTAGCGTAAGATGCTAGGCGGATGATAGACTCAAAGTGCCTGCAGTAGACAAAGGATGCTACTTGTAATGAAAGAAATTGCACTAATGGGCTGGATTATGAATGTCAAATCAACCAGGCCTGTCGAACCAACGATTGAAATCGATAAGGCAAAAAAAAAAACAGACTAGATGGCGAAAGTTTCGAAGGACATTGCTGCAAGAATGAGGCTTCTAACTTTTGAAGTACAGCATTTGTGTTGTAGAGGAAGTGACGACAGCAAGCTGTAATAATATAAAAGGAGCGAGGCATCAAGTGGCATGTATTCAAATTTTTAAGAAGTTTGTTCTGGCAAGGAAATGGGCTTGCTATTTGTGATGTATGATTTTAATACGACTTCCGCAGGGCAAAAAGGACATCGTGCCACCATTGGTATTTCTACGTTTCATCTGAAACATTCACTTAATGTACGTATAATTTTCCGATTTATGGGCTTGAACTTATAGTTATGCGAGCGGATATATTATCCATGGAATGGGTAAATCGCTTCTGCTTCACGGGGGTTGCCAGCAAGGATGTGCGAAATAATGTGGTATCTGTTACGTCGTTACAACATAATGTTGCGAGAAAATGGCCAGAGACGCTGAGAAAACGCAGCGGCAAAAAGGCTAATGCAGAAGAGAATAAAAATTGGTGGTGTTCGTACAGCTGCCGAGGATTGCAACGCCCATTTTTCCAAATGTCACAGAATGGAATTTTAGTGACATCCGGCTCATTTTTCGTACCGTAGCAGCTGTCGTCGTGTTGTAATCCACTTGTGCAATGGATAGCGATGAATCTAGTGTGTTAGACTGTCTGAGTCAGCCTTTACTCGTCTACACTTCCGCAGTATCTTCCGAGAATCGTATAGAGAATTATAGTACGCGTGTTAAACATCATGAACGTTGCAGACATACATGTTGCGGAAATCTCGACATTCTGGTCAGGTCATGCGTGTGCATCACTCCAGCGACTTCATTTGCCGGCGCTGTCGGAACTTGCGCACAATTGTTCCAAATTGTGTTGTGAGAAATAACAACTCATTAAGCACCGTCTGGAACTCGAAGCCAGAGTCATTGCCGCGTGGTAGAATTCGCATGCGGCTTATGCAATAAAATCGCACCTGAGCGCAGCAAGTGTGGTGCACATTACCACATATACATTGTTCACCCTTTTTACGTCCTGCTACAACTGTTATGTTCTCTCTCGGCGCAGGAGGCGCCTGCATGTTTAGGAATATTCTCGACAGTTGTAGACGATTTTTTCTGTCGTCTATGTTAAGGCCGAAATTCGTGTAATAAGAGTGTATGCGTAACGCGAACCGCACTTTCTAGAAGGCTCGCGAGCACCAGCGATTATCCTGGAACCTTCGGCGAGTCATGTATAAGCCCGCGGCGCGCTTGGCCCCTTGATAAAATTTTCAACAATTACCGACTGTGCTGGGCACTATCGTTGTACTTTGAGTGTAACTCGCTTTTCTGGGCACAGATTCGACCAAAAAGCATTAAGTTCGTTACTCATACTACTGGTACTGTCTGGATATTGAACGTCTCTACTACGTGATAATATCTTCGCAGGGACAGTGGTTATGAACTCTTTCGTGGAGAAAAGTAGTGTACAGTGTTCAAAATAACGACAGTGAGCCACGTGCCTATTACATGATGGCGAGGTCCCGATATCACTCTCAAAGTTCACTGGGTGTAGCAAGGCGCCCTTAAGCTTTTTCGACGGAGATTGGCTTCAAATGCCCGTCCTAGTGCACAGGGCGTCAATACACATCGCACGTGTACAACCATAGTACTTTACCACCGCCAGTTTACTATATCCGTCATTTGGGCCATTTCCCCCATCTCTAGCTCAATTGCAGACCAGAAACCTATCTGCTCAATCCCCGTGTTTCCGTACTTATTTTTACAGAATAAATAATGTGGCTGAAAGTACGATCACGACAATCCAAATCCTTGTTTCAGAAAATACGTTATAATCGTTTTTTTTTTCTTTTCCTTGCCGTAAGCGCCTTACTGGGTTGCTTGATAATATTGCCGAAGTTCGGTCGTAGAGGTCGAGCATCGCTACTTTATGGCGCGCCTCCAACAGTTGACGTCAGCAATCCCAATAAAGTCAGATAAGGCGTGCTCTGTATTGTGCATCTGTGTAAATCTTCTTCCATAGGTGTCTAGGCAGCTATTTTTTAGCACGATAACGTTAAGGGGGCGGGGGGGGGGGGTCCTGTGTCGGTGAAAATTAGATGGCAGTGGCGGTGTCACGCCGGCAGAGTTTTCCATGAGCGAAATGTTCCGTGTATATTTAGGTATATGTATATACCACGCCTTGCTATATGACATGCGGAATATGCGGGTTATATTACCACACCATGCTATCATTAACGTTGCTGATACCTTGTCTTACATTCTTGACAAACTTATTCCTCGTAATTTTGAGGATGACCGCCCAAAAACAAGTGTGGTGAAATCAAACACCGACTTCGAATGCGGTTCATGGTAAATATTCTCAGACTAAAATATTGACAGTGTGAAACAATAACTGAAACCTGACAGTGATGCAATTTTCATGGCGCGGTTGTGCACTACCTACGCGATCGGCCCATGCTAGAGGCAGCGTTTCTACCGGAAAGTTCGCCTTCGTGCATAGCAGTCACCGCCAGCGTTTCCCGGTAAACATTGCGGTTACATAAGCTGCAGTTGCCTGGAAGCGTAAGAAGCAGTCAGATATCTTGGAATGGTATCGCCTTTCACTCTTAAAGACGAAGCTTAAGCGGCCACCAAGTATTTTTTTAGCACATCCGAATGAAACACACTATATGAGCAGTCTGGGAAAAAAAAACATTCTCTAAGGTTTCAGTTTATTTGCGCTAAATGTAATTAGTAGCACTAGGTAGGTTCCACGGGCAATTATTCAAACAGCGTCTCTCGATGCGCAAAGTAAAGAAGAAAAGGAAAATTAAGAATTGCAAATACACGTTTTAGGGAGTTACTTCAGCTATCACTTTCCTTTTAGCAAGGTCATAACTTCAAATGCGAACTGCACGCTTTCGAATACAGGTATGGCGAACGAGCAGTAGCACTTGGTTATTTTGACTTATCTTACGAAGGTGTCAATATTTTTTTCTTAACGAACGTCCTCTATTAGGAAGGAATTACTTTTTACTATTGCTACCTTTATGAGACGGGTGCTGCCGAGGAGGAGCGAGAACCGCATTTTATAGTTCTGTCATACTTCTTTCTATAAAAAACGTCCGTTCATTATCCTTACACACATTGATCGTATTTCGCATGGCGGTATCTATGCGAATCATGAGGACTCAGTGAAACTTTATATTATTTTATGTTCCCCTTATGGCTGCTATTTACTGAAATAATCAGTCCTCCTCACTCGAAAAAAATGTATACCTCTATGTACATGGTTGTAATCTTGTAACCGGAGCTCCTCGCGGAAAATACTTTTGAAATTTCATTTCCCATTCTTCTCTTGTAACTTGTCAATTCTTCCCAAATTAAATGTTCGTTTTGCATTCTATGATACGTATGTGGACTGTCACGGGGAGCCCTTCTTAATTTTTTTCGCGAAATCTCGGTCAATCTAAGTTCATAAAGTTCACAATGTTCAAGAACATGCGCGAAACGAGAACACGCTGAAAGCAGGAGCCAACATTTACACAAGTGGACTGGTCTTTTTCAAAGCAACTTATGCATAGGAGAGCATATGTTGCCTTGAAAAAGACAAGTCCACTTGTCAAAACGTTGTCTCCTGTTTTCCCTTTGTTCTCGTGTTGCTCATCGTATTGGATTTCCATCTTATGCCTTCCCAGTGTCTTCCCAATATTTAAAACAACATGAACAGCGACCCAAATTACTACTGAGACTGCACTTTGTTATACTGCTTTGAGAACACCCGCGTTATTTGATACAAAGAAGAAAAAAAAATAGAATGGATGTTGCTACGGTGCAGCCGTATTTCGGTTGCTTTTACGTGGCCCAGTAATATATCTCGACACCCGTACGGCCTCCACACAGCAACACATTGGCACCTCTTGCTGATTAGGATTTGCATCTTCAAAGCCCGCTGTCGACAGGTGATGCGTCTAGCTACAAAGGCCAACAACAATTTTCACTGACCACTTGTGCAGATTTTTATGAATATTGTCAGCCGCATTTATTTAACTATAACATAACGTGTGGAAACGGGGGAGCACAAAATGTTCGCGAAGGGCTTCACCACAAAAGCAAACTCTCGCTGCCGAAAATGCGTTACGCGCTTAGCACTGTATTTGCCGTCGCGGCCTCATGGACGTTGTCATTGTTTTATGCTGTCGGGGTTTTCGCTATGTAGTCGTGCTCGACGTCGTGCTCGTTGAAGACAGAGACTGACGTCCGTCGGATGCGTTTTATTAACCAACTGTGCAAGATGGTGTTAGTACGAGCATTCGCCTCACGCGTTCTCTGCTCCTCGACGTCTCCAGTTTTTATCACACTCCACGGCCGCATTGCACATGTGCGCCTCCAAGAGGTAAAGCCACTGTATAGGACGTCGTACTTGCTGGCCGTTCAATAGTAGTATCAGGAAGGACCGCGCAATACCGTCTCTTCCTTGAAACGCCTTAATGACGTGGTCATCTTCCATGACGACGACAAGATCGTCAGGCTTTAAGTTAGATGACGGCACAGGCTTGCTATGGTGAGCAGTGAACAGGAATAGAAGGTATTCCTCTTTCTACTGCTTCCAAAGCCTCCGAAGTAGCTGTTCCCGATGCCAAGCTCGTCCTCGAAGATCAGGCACAGAGGCACTTAGAGAAGGGTTTTCTTGTTCTGTTGGCAAAGTGACGAGACACTTTCCGACTAAGAAGTGTGAGGGCGTCAGAACTTCTGTGGATGCGACGTCATCCTCTAGGTGAGTGGAAGGCAGTTAACTGCCGCCTCAACTTCAGCAAGCACGGTGATTAGCTCATTGAACCACAGCTACTCCGTCCCAGGCAACGCTTCAGGGCATCCTTAATTGTGCGGATTACACGCTCCAGAAGGCTTTCCACCACGGCGCACATTCAACAACAAAGCGCCATTGGATTCAGCGAGAGCTAGCATAGTCCTGAACATTGTCTTCGAAAAGGGAGCACAAATGCTTGGCGCTGCAGCGGAAAGTTTTCGCGTTGTCAGAGTGCAGGATAGCAGGGATTCCACGTCGTGCCGCAAAGCGTCTGAAAGCTAGCAAAAATGCTTGCGCTGTCAAATGTGTGGTCAATTCCAGGTGTACTGCCCTTGTTACAGCGCAAGAAAAAAACAACGATGCACACTTTTACAGTGGATGCTAATTCAGCACGACAATAGAGTGGCCCACACAAGTAATTTCCCGCTACTTCAAACGGTGTTGCTTCACTGATTATTTCCTTTGGCAAGGGTGCTGTACAGGGACCAGCTTCGGGAAGTAGAAGTCGTCGGCGGCATGCTAAGCACGCTTTTAGAACGCGCTTCACTGTGCGACGCCCCTTGAGGATCCAAAAGCGTTCCTGAAGGTCCAGGAGGGTGAGTTGAACTCCTCCATGGAGGAGTCTTACGTGCGTTGCATCAACGAAGAGGTCCGTGAACCGGTTATCTACACGAAGTATGATCGGTTGCTCCAATTCCTCTCAGTCGTTAAGCTGCTGCAGTTGGCCTCCTACACGAAGTAGTCTGTCACGGTCGAGAAACGGTTGTAGCGTCAGTACACTGGAGGTGTCGGGGAGTCGTTGTCCTTCCTCCAAGGCCGTGACTTTGATTGCGAATGCGGAGTGTTCGACAAGCCTCAACCAATACATCTCCGCCTGGTGCAACTCTGACGCCGTCACTGGTCAGGTAGAAGATGGCGTATTCAGCGAAGCGTTCCGACGAAACCACATGATCCAAGCCGTTACTGGCAGTAATCGGGAGAGGCGTCCTAAGCTTGCAACCTCAAGCAGTGGCTCGTGGAGGGCGCAGGAGGTGCCTGTATACTGTGGTGGTGCAAGCGGATATCTCTTCACTGGTCTCTCTAGAAAGAGCCTCCGGTGAAGGATCAGAACAAATCTTCGCAGGTCATTGCAAATGAGGCTGTGACAACCACGTCGGACCGGCCCACCAGAGAGACTTCCGCATCAATGACCGGGCTGCTCCACGCATGATCAAATCTGCTGGATTGTCGATGCCCGCGCAGTGCCTCCAAGATTACCCCGAAGTCAAGCGTTGGATTTCGAGAACACGGTTTCTCACGAAAGTCTCACCTCGTTTAGCGCCAGCAGCAATCCAGTGTAGGGCTATCGATGAGTCGCTCCAAAGCACGCCCTGACAGCTGGATGTTTCTGGAATTCCTCTGAGGTAGTTGCACAGCCTGGCGACAACAGTCACGCAAGCAACTCTAGGCGTGGGATCGAGGTAGTCTTAAGCGGTGCGACCCTGCACTTGCTCATGAGCAGCTGAACCTTAAATTTTCGTCCTTTGATCTCGTAGCGCATGTAGACGCCTACACCATATTCCAGTGGGCTTGCATCGCAGAACAGGTGAAGTTCAAACATTGGAATCTGTCGCGGTGTAGAACAGATGATGCAGCGTGGAATTCGCAGTGAGGAGAGCGTCGGTAATTCGGATGTCCAGCCTACCCACTGTTTATCGACGTCTTTCGATAATGGCTCGTCCCACGGTGAGTTCCTACGCTACAGCTGCTGGAACAATAATAACGGTCGAATGAAAAACGGAGCCATGAGACTTAACGGATCGTAGAGTCTTGCGAATGACTGCAGAATGGTGCGTTTCGTGGCTGAGTGCGAAGCGAGATACTCGGAAACAGCTTTGGTGGTAAGCACGATATCGCCAGCGTCGCGGGTCCCATACTAAGCCAAGCACTTAGTTGTTGCTTTGGTCTTCTCCAATGTTGTGGAGATAGTGTTGTCCTTGAGGCACTGGCGGCAAAGAACGCTGGAGTTGGAGCACCAGTTTCTTAACTCCATACTGTAATTTGCTAAAATAGCCAATGCAGCACGGTAGATTTCGAGGGCCTCTTCTTCAGTGGAAGCTCCAATGACGAGGTCGTCCACGTAGAATGACGTCTTTAGGCGTGTAGCTGTTATTGGCCGAGTCTTCTTCCACATTTCGAAGTGATGCTGCAAAGTAGCAGATAGAAGGAAAGGGCTCGACGACGCTCAGAAGGGCACATGAGTCATTCGCCATACGACAATGGAAGGTATTTTCCCTTCTTCGCCGGGTAATCGGTCGACCCATAGAAGCGGAGAGCGTCGCGGTCTTATGGTCGAATTTAAATTTGAAGGAGAGCCTTCCGGATGTCCGCTGTCAGGATAGTTGGGTTCATCCTGAACTGTACAAGCAGTTGCAAGAGCTCTACACCAAGTTTCACCCCTTTGTCCAAGACATCGTTGAGCGATGACTCACCACGTTCATGTAAAGAGGCATCAAACCCTATGCGTAGCTTTGTAGTGATAGCTTCCCGACGGATGACTGCATGGTGCGGAAGGTAGTAAGCCATCGCTTCGGCCTCTACAGAGGTGTCGACACGTCGGCATGACCTTCTTTGAAGAACTCACTGATGGTGCGTTCATATTCCTGGAGTAGCTCCTGCTGTCTTTTGAAGCACCGAAGCTGGCGTCTGAGCCGGTTTTCGGCGACACTTCGGTTTGTACTAGTCAGTATTCCCTGGTGCCTTATCATGAGAAGAACCACGTAACGTCCAGCTTCCTTTGCACGTACCGTATAAGATGAGTCACTGCCGCTTCGTCACAAGAGCCAGCAACCTGAGGGTCGGCGATCGCTATCGCATCAAGTCGCCACGCCTCCGTCGGGTTAGCAATGTCACATGCGGCTTGCCCATTCCGCTCACACGCAAGGAATAGGGCAGATGCGCAGGAGTTCTAATTATGCAAGGCATTGGTGGGCTCACTGGGTAGACGCCTTACACCAGCCAACCCAAGACCGTCTCACCTGAGCATCGGTCGCTGCTTAGACGTTATATTCACGATGGCCAATAGTAATCTGATCCTATAAGGACACTGATTGTCGGTATCGGCCGATCGGCCAGTCGATTTCATCTGCGACAAGCATCTTGCGGTCAGGCAACTGCCGAGGAGCTTGTCCAACGGCTGAAGTCTGGACGGTGCAGACTTCCGGTACTCAACTCGTCGACATGACGTTGCGGGAGTCGAACCGACTATGAAGTTCGAGCTTGACGCTTCGACAGCTGTAAGAGCGGGAACACTTAGAAGTGCCAAACGCCAACAAAGAGAGAGCAAGGTCTTCTGTCCCGAGGGAAGGCGGTCGAGCTTTTGGACAGGTCGCGTCGAATAAAGGTTCTCTGGCTGCCGGTGTTAAGCATTAGTCGAACTAAAATATAGTTGTGGCTTCCGGACGCTCACACTGTGGTTATTTGCATCAGGACAAGTGTAGACGTATCACTACTAGCTGGAGCACTTGTCACCGGCGGATTGTCACTTCTCGTGGGTCATGTTTGACAAGTGTACCACTGCTTAGAGCACTGCACGGGCTCAGGCTTACCGAAAAGCCGGGTCCGCCACGGGCCGGGCCGGGCCGGGTAGGGCAGTTTTTTCATGGGCTGGGCCGGGCTCGGGCACGGCATGTGCTTTTGACCGGGCCCGGGCCGGGCTCGGGTATATTGACGCGGGCCCGGACCGGGCTCGGGCTTCTGGTGGTGTGCATGTAACATGCACCGAGTCATCCTCGCGCGTCTCGACTCTGAAAAGCCTGTTGCCCCAGCGCAGCTGGAAGCCAGCAGTGCTACTCCTGAGTACTCTTTTTTCTTCTTCGTCGTATTTTGCGCTGTTTGAACAGAATGTAAAAGTCCAGAAAGACGAAGTCGCCTCAACCAAAGGATGTCATGTATTCTTACCTAAATCATTGTAATTGAAGCTTTTAGCGCGGTGCAAGCGCGTTCGCGACTTGCTGATTCTTCAAAGGCGAATTGTTAAACACCTTTAAAGGAAGATTTAAATTGTGAACGGAAGCTTAAATGGTTAGGCGAAACGGAAAAAAAGCGTCTGCACGTCGCATGTCCACAGAAAAACATCATCAAGTATTGGCTCGAGCGTCGTGGCCTTCTTCCGCAGATGCTCGTTGGCGCCCCTCGGGTTGCGCTCGTGCTCCGCACGCGCTCGTGCCACTGTTCCCGCGTTCGTTTAGTTGTCTTCCACAGCTGGCTCCGTTGCCGCTCATCATTTGGAGCGCACTTTTCACTTCTCTTCTGTCGTCGTAATGGGGCTGCGTTTACGCGCGTATGAACCATTGCTTAAGGGAGTTGTGAGCCATTGTCTTCGTTCGCACCAGATTTAATTTTCAAGCAATTTAATTTGGAAGAATCGCAACGGGCACTGGCAGGCGAATGCTAGTAAACTAGCACCGCCGCCGAGAAAACTAGAGACATCGAACGCAACTGACAACGGCGAACTGACGTCGTTCTCTGCTTCAGAGCTGAACGTTT
>NC_051156.1:55267586-55284259 GCF_013339745.2 Dermacentor silvarum
GCAGCCCGCAGAGCAGCAGCAGCAGCAGCAACTGGACATTTTTATTGTCAAATTTCTTATTGGTAGGCGCGTCAGAGTCGGGACACCTTATTCAAATTTCAAAACATAATGAGACAAACTCACAGCGGTGTCTTAGTGGCTATGGCGTTCTGACGCAGAGCTGAGGTTGCGGGTTCGCTTCCTCAGCATAGCTTCTCCAAAACGTCATCTCTCCTAGCAATTTTGTTCGTCTAGGGCGCTAAACCCCATCAGTTATTTAAATCTTCAGAAAAAGAGAAGAAACGGACCGCTAGCAGCAAGCTTATTGAAACACCAGTGCTAGCATTGAAAAAAAAAAAGTAAATTCTCAGTTTAGCATGAACGACCTGTAACTTTTGATGTGTGTGCTTCGCGTGCACCATCGAGTATGACAGCACGACAACGGGGGAATCGATGGCGGCAGACGCACCGGCGTCGTTTTTATACCTCGAGCGTGCTTATAAATGCTATCGTAGTAACGTCTCGCTCAACAGGCCAGGTACGTCCTTAAGACTGCCCTGCAAGCAAAGATATGGTAGGAAGAAAGTCAACTGAATTTACATAGGGAAAAGACGCAATGAAACGTGTGCGGCTTTGTTGCAAATTGTCACTTGACTGCAAAAATTATCCTAGCTTGCAGCAGGAATACAAGAAGGCTTAGCGCCTGTTTTCTTTACCTGGAAAGAAGAACCAGCAGACGTACACTCAGTACGTCTGCTGCTCGTTATTGCCATCCGTTGTTCCCATTACGTTTATATCTCTAAGCCAATAAGTGTGCCTGTCAACAAAGCTGATGCGATCGACGACTGTCACAGGTAGTCCTTAAGAGCACTTTACCACGTTCTGACCTGGCAGATATAAGCCTATTGTGGTGGCTGCTGCATATTCTACAGTGACGGGACGGATGAAAAGGAAGAACTACCAGGAATAAAGCTCATCCCTATCTGGTTTTAATGCGTGTAGCATTATTTGGGGACTAACCCAAAAATTTTTGTGACTCTGTGACCGTTTTCGGGAGCCGATCCCGATGATAGTGCAGTCTAATTCGGCGATAAAAACCCCATGGTAGCACGGCGACACTGTGAGCTGGCACTGGTAGTACAACTAATACAGCTGGCACCGGTGGGACCATGCGTCACCGCAAGTGCCGTGGCACGGTTGTCACAAATTGTCGGGGTCGACCCATATGTGTGGTTCACTCAGGTAGCTGGAATGAAAGTAGTTTGACATTACCAAGAATGCTATTCGAAAGAAAGACAGGCCCAGCACAGTGCTGATTTTCGCACTGCTCTTCTATGACCAGTGATGACCAATTATAGCTTGCCTTTGTGATCTAGCGCCGTACTAAGTCTAGACGACCACCACAAGGACACCGTCATGACGCTGGCGTCATTGATCGGCCGAGACGTTGATGGGTAGTGGCGTTGGTATATACCGCTGGCCACACTACGCCTATAATGAATCTGGTATGATCTTCATTAGTAGCCAAAGGGCAATCATAGTCAATCAACCTAACACCAGCGAAACCAGATCGTTCTTGTGGCAGCGCCCGTAGTCCATGTACGGGTGTCCACGATCGCTAAGCGAAAACATCGCACTAAACAACAAGAATCTTTTCTGAATGGCATCTATTATATGTACTCTATTTCTGTTCAAACGAAATCCAAACAAACTTCTAAATTCAAACGTACAGTCTTCTGTAACTGCCAGGAGCATACATGCACATGTTCACCGATGTCGTCTATACCGCTTCACGAAAGCTAAGTCACCTGTAGCCACCGTGTTTTCGTACGCGCAGCTGTCGCTTCTTTGTGCGTAATGAGCACTTCCAGCATACACAATACACTTTTCTTGAGGGAAGGTCATGATCGCCTTAAATAAAGTAGCAAAAGTACTTTGTTGCAGACTTGTTAGTTCATACTGATCAAGTAACGTTTTGCGCAAAATGGATGAAGGGCGATTAGAGAGAAAGGACAGAGCGCAAACAACTAACTATGTATTGTATGAAGTGGCAGGAAGCCAATACATAGGCTATCTAGTCACATGCAACAACCGGAAGCGCAGAAAACTATACACTCATTTCGCCACCACTGCAGCACGCGAAACGCACATTTTGTCCTGTCATAAGAGAAGAGATAATTATGGCGGATGACATGGTCCTTACAAAAACAAACAGCGAAACCGGAAAACACTAAGAAAGGCAACCAACAGCAACAACAACAACAAAACAAGAAAGCGGCGGTTACAATAACAACAAAAATCTGAGGACACGTAAGCACTTATGAGTTGTGAATGCAAGTGCATTAATGTCCAATTGAACGCCCCTGAGCGGTCCTGCGAGTAATGAACTCCTCGCGGTCAAGGGAGCGCGTAGAGACGCGTGGCGCGGTTTGATTTGGCCTGACCGAGGTGCAATTAGAACGCAGTCGAGAGCTTGCGTGGACAATGAACGCGCGGAAAACACTGGATCCCGAGAGTGAAAGCGATGGTGACGTGGCGATGCCCTCTCCCCTCACGCAACATCTGCTGTACTGTCATGCAGCATGTGTTCCCCTTTCGCCCGCTCTGCTAGTGGAAAGAGAAAGCGGACCGCATTCCGTGTTACAGTGGTGGCAAAAATGTATATGTTTCTGCGTTTCGGCTGTGTGTGTGACAAGTTCGCCTATAGATTGGCTTCCTGTCGCTTCATGCAATGAACAGTTGGAAACCTGCGCTCTGTCCTGTCTGTCTTCCCGCCCTTCTGCTTGTATTTTGCGAAGTACGTTACTTATTCGATATAAAGTATTTTTTTTTTGTTTCGGAGGAAGCGAACGCAAACCACAATACCCGCAGTCTGTCAACAGCATTTTGTCGCCGCTGTAAAATTTGGCCTGTCGCATCTCACCTGCGCTTCTCTGAGTGACATTAGTAAACAGTTGTGCTACATTATTAGGTATTGCGCAACCAAAACAAAATTTAATGTCGGCTAAGCACCATTCACCCTTCACGTGAGGCGATCAACCAGCGGTACCCTTTCAATGTAGGTACGGGTAAAAATATTACGGCAGAACTCATCCCACGATAACTGTCGAGGGTAACGACCGTGGCGATGTCATGACTGTGACGGCATTACGACCCCGAGCGCATACCTAGCGCTTTAAGATATTAGGCAACTTCAATCACTGGGTCTGAGTCGAAGGAGTTACGACGACAGAATGGCGACAGGCAGATGACGAAGCTGGAATGAATACCATTGAACCGACCACGACGGCGTTACTATGGCCGTCTGACAACGAATGTAGGACAAGTGTATGACGATGATGTTGTGACGACGGCGGTGTAACGGTGTGCAAAGTCATGCTTGCAAGCCAACGAATGCGCATGTGCAATGCGCCAGCAGCTTATCGCAGTGCTCCTTATATATACGGGTGCGTTGCTGACTAATGTGCTTTATGTTCCCCGCTACTCGTGTGGCTCACAGACGGCATGGAGTGCCGGATGACAAAGCGGGAAGCACGACGATGCAACGAGCACCAAATCATACCTTGTGGCCTTAGCTATAAACATCTTGGGCCACTAGAAGGCGTGACGACGGCGCTGTAACTGAAATCCCTATATAAGAAAAGTACCGCCATCTACTCTTTCCTCCGCCACCTCCTCTCCTAAAGCGCTTGCTTTTTTCTTTACTTTATGCTTGCGAAAGCCAAGTCGACGGTGGCGCACCTAGAAAGTCCACGTTGAAGCTTTCAGGCCGGGCGCGCGCCGCCGCCGCCGGCGGCGACTGCGGCTGCGCAGAGGACTTTCAACATGGCTCTGAGGCGGAAAAAAATATAAAGAAGTGAAAACCGCGCGCTATCATCGTCCAATCGGAGAGACAGGAGCGAGAGAAGCGGCGTTTATCAAAGGATGGCGGTACTTTTCTTATATAGGGGCTTTAGGTGTAACGAGAGTAAGATATCACGAAGTATAATGACGACAATGCAACTACCTCGATGGCATCATGACCAGGAGCACATACCTAGTGGCTCAAGCAGGTAGACAACTTGGGCTACTAGGTGGCGTCATAGATATACAGGTAGATACAATCAAACGGTTTATGTAGATGCTATTCGCATTAATAAAACTCAGCAGCTACAGAGAAAATGGCGCAGTGAGTAGCTTCACAGCTTATCTTGCCAGCAGCTGCGTATACGCAAGATCATGTAGACTGCCAAATTATCCGCGAGTAAATAAAAAATTGCCGCCAATCCAGTCCGGTGAAGGTGGTTGGTCAGCGAAGCTGTAGATATCTAGCGCATAACGTAGGACAACTTCTTAAACACCGATCCCATGATGTGCGCCCATTACGCGCATTGCTCTTCAACGTGATACAAACGCACATTTCAATGCTGTTTAGAAAACCTTTATTGTATTTATCACTTTCAAATAACTACTATAACTACTTCGTGGTCAGTATGATACACACTGACGTTTTGCGTTCTTATTTGAGAAATGTTTTGGCGCAACGTTAAAGCTATGCATGACCCGTGTACGGTAGTTGGTTGACTCGGATCCTTGAAGTAACCGAAGTTAACCGTTTCCACGAAGTGGGTGAACCACTGCTTTGTTTCCGGGTTTGAGGTGTCTACGTTAAATTAGTTAAAGTCTCAGACAATGACCACGGGCGAAGGATTGGAGGCAACGCTATTTGATCAGCACGCAACTGTCCGCGCCGCGTCATCAATAATGTGGTTTGACGGCTTTTTTATTTGTGCGTTTCCTATTGAAACGAAACCTGGGCTGTATGTTCGCTTCACGCCTCTGCCTCACAGTGGTATGAGCCATTGCTCCTGTCCCTGCACTGCTGCCGCGATCAGCCCACCTGGGTTTTTTGTTGATTTCACGGACACGAACAGATCCCGGTATCCTAGCCATTTACAGCTTTGCTGCAAAGCATTCACTATAAAGTTACTGGGGCGGCAGATTCATACTCTATTTAACAGTGCAGTACCTTTACGTACGAAGCACACGGTGAACGAAACTCAGTTCGGCTGCGGCGGTATAGTGGAAGCAGGCCCTTATCTATAAGGTGTCGTCTTAGGTTTCCGGCTCAAATAGTCATCACACGTGAATTCCAGTACTGCCTTAACCGTGTAGTTCCACTGTCGATGCAAGCGCGACCTTATATTTCTGACAAGTCTAGCAGACATTGCAGTAGAGCCCTAATAGCGATATCAAATACACTACATGATAACAAAGGCCAGTCGTAGCAAAATCAAAAATATAAATCTCCAACTGAACGAAATTTGTTTTATATAAACTTGATTTTGTCTGGGATCTATGCAAGCACGCCATGTTTGCATGGTGTGTTTGCACAGTTAATCTACCATGCATGAACTTCGACCTCGAGCATCAGCAAAGGCTGACTGCGAGGGTCCAGGACGCGGCCCGAGCTAAAGGCATTCTGGTACGAGGACGCCTCGCCAAAGCTTCATTTACCTAATAAAGGTGTTTTTTCTCTCTCTCTCTTCTCTCTTACAAAGCTGCGGTTCTCATTATGATGGAGCCAATTAAATGCTTCGTTGCAATAATCCGTGCCGGTGATAGAAAATTTATCCTCACCTCTGGCAACCTAAAAACTTCTTTCTCGGTGCTGTCCTAAAAAAATCATTCGCAGTCGCAGTAGCTTTTCACTGAGTCATGGTCAGCATATTGGGGTCCAAGCCCAAACCTGGTCGCCACGCTGGTAGTCCGCGTAGCGTCGTCGAAGATTGTATGGCTGCCTGTCAGTCTTGCTGCGCAGGTGGGCGAGCTGTCGGGCTTCTTCGGCACTCTGAAGATAGACGGCGACGTCGAGGTTGTCGTCCTCGGTGATGTGCGCCAGCATGGCGTTGGGTGTCGACGCAGGGTTCCTTCCGTAAACCTGCCTTAACGGCGTCATATGCGTAGTTTCGCACTACCGTGCTGTAGGATAAGGTTACGTACGCATGGCGTCGGGTGTCGACGCAGGGTTCCTTCCGTAAACCTGCCTTAACGGCGTCATATGCGTAGTTTCGCACTACCGTGCTGTAGGATAACTTTACGTACGCATGGCGTCGGGTGTCGACGCAGGGTTCCTTCCGTAAACCTGCCTTAACGGCGTCATATGCGTAGTTTCGCACTACCGTGCTGTAGGATAAGGTTACGTACGCATGGCGTCGGGTGTCGACGCAGGGTTCCTTCCGTAAACCTGCCTTAACGGCGTCATATGCGTAGTTTCTCGCACTACCGTGCTGTAGGATAAGGTTACGTCCGCAAGGACGGCATCCCACGTTTTTTATTAGTCGTCGACGTAGATCGGTAACTTACATGTCTGCGAGAGTTTTATTGAGACGTTCTGTAAGGACATCCGTCTGGAGATATTACGCGACTCCCCAGCAGTGTCTTGTTTTCCTATATTGCAGGATGGCTAGGGTGAGCGCGGCTATTCGGTTGGTTATGAGGATGTCTGGGGTACCGTGTCGCAGCAGAAGGTTCACAACGAATAATTTCCCCACTTCGGCTGCACTACCTATCGGCAGAGCTTACCGTTCAGCGAAGCGGGCACGTAGTCCGTTACCACGACGACCCACGCTTTTCCGGATGTTGACGTCGGAATAGTCCAAAGTAAGTGCGTAAGTCCATTCCGATCAGTTGTAATGATCGACAAGCAGGATCGAGTGGTTGGAGCAATCCCGCTGGCCTTAGTGTTGGTGTCTTGCGTTGCTGACAGTATTGACACGCTTTGACATGTATGGCCACGTCGGTGGCCAGGCGCTACCAGTAGTACTACTCTTGTATCATTGCGAGCGTACCGAAGAACCCTAGGTGACCTGTTCGATAATTTTGCAAGGCAGCCAGAAACTCTGATCAATGATGAGGACAAAACCAGAAGATACTTGGCGCACACTGGAAAAAGTGCTTGTTTACGAGGACGTCGTTCGTAGGAAAAACGAAGACAATCCATGCCTAAATACTCCGGAGATGACGTCGGCCTTTCCTTGTAAGTACTCGACGAGGCTTTTTTTAGTTCCCGGCCTCTTTGTTGCTGTTCATCGTAGTCCTATGCGCTTATTGTTGCCGTGAAGGTGCACTCGTCTTGGTCCTCGCGCGGCAATGGGTCACTTTGGGCACGAGACAAGTATTTGACCTCAGAGTCTTTTTGTGCTGACTTGTAGGTCCCGGTGATGTCGAACGTTTGCTGTCTGAGACCGCGCCGTGCAAAGCGGCCTGAAAGGCTCTTGAAATTTGCCAGCCGCCACAAGGCGTGATGCCGGCTTACAACTCTTAATGGCCTACCGTACAGGTCAGGTCGAAATTTTGTAGTTGCCCAAATAATAGCAAGGCCCTCCTTTTCCATCGTAGAAGAATTGGATTATTTCAGTAGCGACCAGCAAGCGTAAGCGATGGCCTTTTTAAATCCGGGTTTGCTCTGGACATGCACGGCGCTAAGTCCCACGCTTCTTACGTCGGTGCGGATTTCGGAATCCTCGTCAAAGTTGGCGCGTACTGGTGCTGAATGCAGGCGTCGTTTCAGCTCTTGGAGTGTGTAGACTTGCGGCGTTTCCCACTTGAACACAACGTATGATTTGGCAAGGTGGGTCAATGGCTCGGCGATGCGTAGTAAGTCCATCACAAAGCGCATTTAATAGGCTCGCAGCGCAAGAAATCTGCCCACTGCTTTCTTGTCGATGGGCTGCTGGAACTTTGAGATGGCAGCTGTCTTTCGAGTATTGGGACGGACTTCATAGTTTATGATCATGTGGCCAAGGAATAATAGCTTTTCATAAGGCAAGTGGCACTTTTCTGGTTCAAGGGCGACTCCCGTTAACTTCACTGCCTCTAATACTGTCCGCAGATGCCTAAGGTGATCGTCGGAATTCTCGGCAAAGACGACGACGTCATCTAAGTAGACGAGACAGGTCTCCCGCTTCAAGCCTGCCAAGACTGTTCCTGCCTATCACGCGATGAAACATTGCAGGTGCCGGCATGACTTTAAAGTGCAACAGGCGGCGTGGCATGATAAAGGTGCCCCTTTTCCTGATCTCTCTCGTCGACGTCAATTTGCCAGTAGTCTGTGTTGAGATCCACCGACACAAATACTTTGCATTACAGAGTCGCTATAAGGTGTCGTGTGCTGGAAGAGGGTATACGACATTCGTGAATTTGTTCAGGTGGCAATATATGACGCAGATTCGCACAGTTTCATCCTTTTTCTTCACCAAAACTACAGAAGACGCCTGCAAGCTTACAGACGTCTGGATGATGTCGCGCAATATTTCGTGCACTTGTTGCCTTATAGCTTGGTGTTCTCGCGTCGAAACTCGGTAGGGGCGCTTGCAGAGTGTTCGAGCACATCTCTGTTTATTTTATTATGCGATGCTTAGAAACTGGTGTTTGTCGAATCCTTGATGATGACCAGAAGCACTCCTTGTATTCATATAGGGAATCTTAGAGCGGTTCTTGCTTATGCCAGGAAAGAGTGGGTGCAATATCGCAGACTGGTTCAGGAACAAGGGCCATTGTTGTTTCGTTAAAATTTGAGCAGGAAAATGGTTCGCTGACTACTGCAATGCCTTTGATATATGCAATTTTCATGCCATTGTTCAAGTGCTCACATTCCTGGCGGAAGTTTGGATCCATGACTTGCGCTTTTCATCCCTTTGATGAAATTCCCTTTGCGACGACAATTTCGCGGTCGAGCAGCATGTGTTGGTCGCTCTCAACAAAGGCTTAAGTGCCTTAGGTTGCCTCTTGGCCGGGGGAAATCATGACGCTGGCGCGAGGCGGCATAGTGACTTCATCTTCAAGCACACTCAAGACATGGTGACTCAGAGAGCTCTACGGTGGTATTGCTTGGTCTTCCGGTAACGTTATCAACTTGAACTACAGGTCATTGATAGTGCCGTGTTGGTTCACGAATTCGATGCCGAGAAAAGAGAGAGAGAGAAGAGACTTTATTTGCACCCGTCAACTAGATGACGGGGTAGAGGCTTCAGCCTAAACCCACACTCATCCTCCCTAACCGTCGACCGGCATCCCTTGGGACGCGGTGGCGGTCAGGGCGAGACCGATGACTTGCCGTTGTGCATTTTCTTTTTCGTTGAGTAGCAAGGACTCCCAGGATTCTCTGCATCTCTCTGGCTCATCAAAGTTAGGACAGGTCCAAACCATGTGGACTAAGTCCGCTATACCATTACAATGCGTACACCGAGGGCTATACCCCGAGGGATGCCATTTGCTCAACAGTTGTGGGTTCGGAAATACCCCTGTTTGCAGTTTCCTCCAATTAACTTCCTCGCTTTTGGTAAGGTTCTTATCCGCTCTCGGGTAAGTCTTACGCCCCAGCTTATAATGGTTCAGAATTTCTTGAAAAGTGCTGAGATCGTCAGCGGTTTGTAGGGGTTCCTCGCTTGGGGGTGTTGTCGAGACAGCGCTGGAATCCCGGAAACTGAGACCTCGGGCCAGCGCGTGCGCCTTCTCGTTCCCTCGCAAACCCTGATGAGCCGGTGTTCAGATAAGCGAAACCTGCTCCGCCAGGGCCTGGCCGACGGATAATATGTGTACAGTTGCGACTGAGATCCTGCCCGCATCAACATTTCTGATTGCAGATTTCGAATCACTAACAATAACTCTCACATTCTTGGAGTCAAAGCCAGCGCAATGGCGACTTCTTCCGCCTTCGTTGCTCCTGATTGTCTCACGGTGCAGCACGAGGCAATGCCTCCATTTCCGCGTGTAATTACGGCTGCGTATACTTTGCCTTGCTGGTATTCGGCCGCGTCCGTGTATACCACATCCTGCGTGCCTTCCAGTCTTTTCTGCAGCGCCTCAGCTCTGTCCCTTCGCCTGCCCTGGTGATGCACCGGGTGCACATTTATTCTTGGGCAACGGGAGTATTCTCAGCTTGTCCCTGACTCGCGGTGGGACTTTGCCTGTCTGCTTGGAACATGCCTGGGGCTCGAACCCCAGCCGCTCCAGGATCCTTCTACCAGTCTGAGTGCGTAGCAGTCTCTGATATTGCGATACTGTCGCCGCTTCAATGAGCTCGTCTAGAGTGTGGGACACCCCTAAACTTAAGATTTTGTTCGTTGATGTGTTCGGGGGAAGACCGAGAAAAAAGTCTCGCGAGCACTCTTGCAGGATCACAAGCGTCGCAGGTTAGGTCCGATAAAAACACTATTTCTTGCCCTGCGGCTTATTGTTGGCGTTATTAGGTCTCCTCCAGCTGTTTGGATTTGAGGGCCTTTCCATGCAGTATTAACTTTCTTCAACTGGGTGACGAGCGGTCCACTCATGACGAAGTAGTGGGCTCCTGTGTCCACGAAAGCGCTGACTGCGTGGCAGTAGAGAAACACGTCAAGATAGCTTGCCCTTTGTCTTGCATTGAACTTAGGGCGCGGCGGAGGATCTTCGGCATGACGCCGAACAGTAACTGCACCTCCATCGGTCGTTGCTTTAAGTTTTCTGGATAAGGGCCAATGTACCGGCCACGTGCTGGGCCAGCTTTCTGTTGTCGTTGCGGCGACAGGTAGCAGCCTGGTGACAGTGAACGCGCTGGTCTTCGAGTGCTCTAATGAGTGGCACCGACGTAGTCAGCGATATTCCAAGGCCGTTCGCCATGCTGTGGGCGCGACGCGTTGACGGCGAACCCTCGTAGTCCCAAGTCACGGTAGATGCATCGGTGGCACGCGTGGCCAACTTTTGCGCAGTGATTGCAAAGCGGGCGGTGGTCTGGAGGACGCTGCATGTCTGTCTTTCTTGGGTAGTTGCGCTGGGCGACGGGCGTGCGTGCTCGCGGCGGTAGATGACCAAATTGCGGCGTAACAGGACCTTGACGCTCGCGTAAAGCGAGAGCCTCACGGCGGGTGACGGCGGCATAAGTCATTGCTTCCGGCTGAGCCTAAGGTGGTTCAGGAACCGTTAGTGACTGCTGTATCTCCTCTCGAACAATGTAAGCTATCGAAACCATTTGGGGCTGCACCGTTGGGAACATATTTATTTGTTGTTCACGCACAACTGCTTCTATCGTCTCCCGCAGTTCATTGTTGCAAAGTGCATTGCAGAGTGCTTGCACGTGCAATGCATCGCGCCAGCGATTGCTATGTCCAGTGCGCATTTCCAGCACCTTTTCAATTGTCATAGCCTCTATCAGAAATTATGCTATGGCCTTGAGTGCTTCCGCATCAGTTTGGCAAAGAGGTCTTGATTTACCCCACGCACGAAGAACCGAATTTTCGTCTCCTTAGAGATATCCTCTTCGACGTAGCGGTGTCCATATGCAAGGGAGGGGGACAGGGGTCAACACGAGCCTAGTAGAAGGACAATTGATAACGTTGAGCGCGAAAGAAAAGACGACCGACACGTACACTGCAGAATTGATAACTAAGCACAAGTCAACTGCGTACCTTTTTTTTTCGTTCCTTCCTAGGGTGCCTCGATGCCAGCGCCGCCGTTCAGGGTGGTGCCATCCTTTGACCGCCCCCGCGCCGCCGCTTTCTCGCTGCGACGCCATCTTGAGTCACAGTGAGCGGTTGCGAGTGCTTGGTGCCGGTGCTTAGTTCGAGACACAGTGCGCGCGGATGCTTCGCTGACGCTTCTACTTGCTGGACAGTGTTCAGCCGCATGAATGACAAGCTTGTCAAGTGCATCGAGTCGACATGACGGGCTGTTGTGTTCCCAAGTGCACCGGATCGACGCGTAAAGGGCTTCGTTGTTCACGCTTCCCCCGGGACCCAGAGCGAAGGAAGAGATGGGAAGCCCAAGTAAAGCGGTATCACTGAAAGGCAACGGATAGCTCCTACATTTGCCAGGTAAGTGTCAAGAAAGTTTAGACTATCGCATCGTGTTTTTCATTTAAATAAGAAAGTATTCTCTGATCCTCGCTCACGTACCTACATTCGCTCACAAACTAAGCACTGCACCGATGCTGTCTGAGTAGCCTATGGTTTGCGAGCGCGCGTCGCATAGGCTTTTGCCGTTTTGATCGGCGCAGTCTATGCGAGTAGTACCCTTATTTTAAGAACTGGCGAAAATGCCTCGCCGCGAAATAGCCTTACATTAGCTACAAATCGTCATGTAAACCACCTATTTTACTTTTTCACGGGAAGCACACATCGTGTTCTCTTGTTTCTTTTTTTTTTCGCCTCAGTTTCTTTTTTCGCTACTGGTTATTTGGGACTAAAGAATGCAGTGCTTCTTCTGGGGAGAGCGGCTGTTGTGTACGTGGCAAGCGAAGCATCGTGATTTTCTCTATTCTCAGCAGATATCTTGCGGGTCTCAGGTTGTTACGTTATATAGCTGATTTTTTAGACGAATATATTTGTATCGTGGTGTTTGTAAGCCGATGGTCATTCGTGCTCATTCCCGATCGTAGTGGGTACTGTGACGGTCTTTAAATGCCTGTGCACAATATGCCCAGGTGTAGTAGAGTTAAGGGGCATGATGGGACCAAAATGTTTCGGCGCTTTCTGGCATGGTGTCTGTTGTAGCCTGTGCATTTTTTCGAAACGTGTGAAGCGAGGTAATACAGCATTACTTCTGCGAAAATTTATTTTTATGCACTGTAATGGGTTCTCTGTATTTACAAGGCAACTTTTCATATCAATAATCACTTTTGTTGTTTTACTTGTATTTAGAAACACTTTGAAGAGGACCAGTACGAGGGAAATCGACAGGATGGGCGCCGTCTGTTAAAGTCAACAGCCCTACATCATCATGGACTTTATTTTCGAAGTGAAAAACATTGATAATCTGTATTTGACTGTCTTAGTTTCATTTACGGTCTTAGTCTCGCCATCGATGTGTTTGGCTGATGAGACGTATTCGATGGTAGCTGATGTATTCTGGCTGGATATCTTGATTAATATTACCCGCGGTTGCGTTTTCTTGTTTGCATTCTTGTTTTCGATTTATATTGTGTGTAATAAGGTTGATGTACTCACTTGAACCCCCTCCCCCCATGTAATGAATAAATTCAAAAAAACTCTCATTATCCCGAATTGTATGTTGAGCCTACCTTGCGAATTTTTTTCTCTCGTCTTTCAACATAACCTTTAGGCGCCACACAGTACATATCATTTTTCCTGTACATATCTCTTTCATGATTGATTGTACTAGACGTTATAAGTAAATGTATTTTGTGCATCGTTTGGTTTCTTGTGTGTACTACGCAAGATTGACACAGACAAGTCACGTTACATGTTTCTCTACAGCACTAACTAAACCTTATTTTCACATCGCAGTTATTTTTACACCAGCTTAATCCTCTCAGCACACAGTTTTGTGGGCAAAAAAAAGCAAAATTGCGCGTAGATATCGTGAAATAATTGCAACGAACGCGAAGAGCACGCGCAACGCAAGGAAACTAACCGCTGTTATGATCGGCTTGGAACTGCACCTGTGAAATGTGGGAATCAAGCTCGAGCGCCTTTCCCGTGTCGAGATAATCCTCTTTCATCCCCGGGAGAGCGTCTGACCTCTACGGAGCAGACGAAAACAGCGAGCTACCAAGAAGGAAGACCCGAGGGAGAGGAGGTCGCCAACTTGACCGCCCGACAGAGGTCTGACACTTCCACAAGTTCCCCGAAGAAGTCATCGGCAGGTTATGCCTGGAATCTGTATCTCTCCAATGTGGGAAGCAAGCCCCAGCGCTTTTCCCGTGACGAGATAATCCCCTTCAGCCCCGAGAGAGCTCTCACCTCTACGGAGCAGACGAAAACGGCGAGCTACCAAGAAGGAGGACCCGAGGGCGAGGAGGTCGTCAACTTGACCACCGGAGAGAGGACTTCCCCGAAGGAAATGCCGGCCACCACGAGGGGATTTAAGGCCGTCCTGGCCGCCGTGTTAATCAGAACCGCTCGAGACTCGGATAGAGTCAAAACCATGTACCAATGAAGTGAATACAATCTTTTCTATTTTTCATCATCACGATGCCCGCCTTCATCGTCGTTTCCTGATTCCTGCGGTGACGACCCACCTCACCCGGTCGAGATTATATCAGCTGGTTGGCAGCAATGGGATACTCCACCCTTCGTCCTGGCTTCAGCAGAATGGTGAGCGCTTGACTTTCTTTGAGAATTTGCCAGGTTTTAGCTTGTGTGTTTTCTAAAACGGCGAATTAGTTTCTGTACGTGCAGGCTCCTGTTGAAAGCTTCCTCACGTCACAGCAGAGTAAGAAAGTCCTCGTTCGGAATTGACCATGGATTTGGGCAAACGGAAAAAGCCAGAGTTGTTATTACTTTGTGAAGAGCTGGGAATTGAGGTCGGGAAAAGTCAGAGAAAGCCACAGCTTATTGAGGCGATTGAGAAGTGCGGGGCTCTTGAGGACGAAATTTCAGAAGCATGGGAAGAGATAGAGAAACGAGCTGAGAAAGCTGAACAAAACGCTGCAGAAGAGAAGAAAGGCAAAGAGCTGAGAAAGCTGAACAAAACGCTGCAGAGGAGAGGGAAAGGCAAAGAGCTGAGAAAGCTGAACAAGACGCTGCAGAAGAAAGAGAAAGGCAGAGAGCTGATCAAAAGGAAGCTGCGGAAAGAAAGGAACGCGAGGAACAGAGAGCTCACGAACTAAAGCTAAAAGAATTAGACGTGCAGCGGGATCTGGCCAGGCAATCAGCAAATAATCTCTCAATTGATGAAAGACGTTCAGGTGAAGTAGGAGTGAAGATAAGGATCTCATGCCATCGTACAAGGTGAACGATGACATGGGATTGTTTCTCGTTATTTTTGAACGAACCTGCGAGAGAAACGGGTTGGCACTAGAGAGTTGGCCGCAACAGATTCTGACCGTTCTTCCTGGCGAAGCAACCGAAATAATTGCAAGGCTAACGAAGGACGAGTCAGAAGATTATCAGAAAGTAAAAGCTGCGCTGCTAAGAAATATCGGCTCTCAGCGGAGGCTTTTCGCCGCCGTTTTCGGGAGGCAGCTAGGACACCGGGCGAGTCTTTTCAAGATTTCACTTACAAACTGAAAGCCAATTTAATTGAGTGGCTAAAAGGAGAAGATGCGTTCGGTTGTCACGACAAGGTTGTTGAGTTAATCTGCATGGAGCAGTTCTATAGGTCCTTGAGCGAAGAGATGCGCCTGTGGATTCAAGATAGGTCGGGCGAGAAGGGCTTAGAACGTGCTGCAGTGCTAGCAGATGAATTCGCCGCACGTCGCGAATCCGAGAAAACGCGTGTCAGGCCGTTGACTAAATTCGGCAAAGAGGAAAACAGGCGCCCCTTTCACAAAGAGAAAGCTGGAAGTGAGACCAAAGACATGCCGACAGATAATTTAGGCCAGAATAACAGCGCAGCGAAAGACGAAAGAAAAACAGAAAAGGCATTCGAGGCTAGAAAACCGGTCGTCTGTTTCCGTTGCCAGGAGCCTGGACACCTTGCGATCGGCTGTCGGAAGCCTAGGATTGTTTTTTCTTTCGCGAATGACGACAACTTAGAGCTCCTAGAACCCTACCTTCGCGACCTCAGAGTGAACGGAACGCCATGTAGGGTACTTAGGGACTCGGCTGCGACAATGGACATCGTCCACCCTGCGTATGTGCAACTGAGGATTTCACCGGGGAACATGCGTGGATCCGGCAGGTAGTTGAGGAGAATAGTGTTTGTTTGCCCATAGCTAGCGTAAAGATCGAGGGGCCATTCGGAATATTGCTGACTGAAGCCGCAGTATCACAAAATCTGTCCAAGCAATACCCTTACTTATTTTCAAATCGCTCGGAGATGCTATTAAAGAGTAAGGGTCTGAGTTTTGGCGACCATACGGCCCAAGCTCTCCCGCGTCCCCAGGCTCATGAGATCGCGGCGGAGATAAGGCAACGCAATGAAGAAAGGAAAGGCCTCATGACATAGGCACTCAGGAAGCGCAGCACATAGCTAATGAAAGCGGGGGAAAAGGTGCTAGCGAGGAGGCATTCGGCTCAGTGGGCATACCGCAGCAGAGGCTGGTAGAGAAATTAGAAACTAATTTGGAGCCGTCACATTCGGAGGGCTATTTAGACCATTTGAAGGTTGTTAAAGAAGGAATCGCGGCAGAAGAGAGCAATTACGTGGCGAAGGTAGAAGCAGTGGCTATTCCGGAGCACGTTCCTTGCGGAGACAAGGCTTGTTTTAGCAGCCCTAAAAAGGTCAAGGAGGCGCTGAAAAACTCCCTTGTACCTCCGCATTTGAGCGGGCTTCCGGAATCGTCCAAAGAAGAGGAGACTGATATGGCGGCCAAACAGGGCAGGACCCGGACGATCGAGGATTGCAGAGGCACATTCGGTGACCGCCTGGCGAGGCAAAAATTTTTCAGACAGCGCAAACGAGCGAAGTATTTAGCACAGCGCAAATTCGAGACAGACACACCGCAGCCCGTAAGCCAAGGGAACAGGCCACCATGCAGAACTTCTAAGGGCTCGTTATGGTGGTTGAGGAAAAACGGAGACGTCGCCAAAGGCGGCTGACAACAAACAGGCGCGTCTCCGCGAGTAGGACTGCGGCTGAAAGGGTCAACCTGGATGAGGTACGCGCGCAAGCACAGGGCCAGTCAAACAGTCAATGAGGGGGAATGCGCCGCGAGAGGGAGAAGAAAGGAAGAATGGCGATTCTCCTCGCGTTTACCGGCCTCCCTCTCTGAGACGAAAAGAAGCTGCGGCCACACGAATTGACAGGTGACGGTAGGGGGCAGTGTATGTCTGGCA
>NC_051156.1:55284359-55313227 GCF_013339745.2 Dermacentor silvarum
AAAACATCGATTCCCATAGGCCGGAGACCTGCGGGCTTTTATTTCTAATTGAAGTGTTTTGTAGACTGATAACTATGGCCCAGCAAATTTTCTCTATTCGTTACGCAAGTATTCCTCGACACCTGGCGGTCGCGCTGAGAACCAGCCGATCCAGATTCAGTTTGAAGGGTAAGAGGGTCGCCTATAGGGCATGCGCTGAATGTCTCCTAGTTCTCAAGTCACCGTGTTGCGGCAGTGCACAAACTCAAAAAAAAAAAAAAAAAACAGAACGGATGTCGAACGAACTTTGTCGTGTACCATTATGCATATCATCGCGGTGGAAAGATAGTATTGTATTCCATCGTTCCCGAAAGAAACAGACGGTGCTCATCGGAGAGCGACATAGATAAAGAACTTGCGCATTTGGAAAAGGAGACTGACACTATACAAGCACCTTCCCTACACCACTACTCATGCACCGAATACACCCAGAAGCATATTCATCATACTGTAAGACTTGACATACACCACGTGCAGACCTCCACCACATTATATGGGCATGCCCATCAGCTCGAAACAATATCAGACATAGCTTATAAACCACAATGCTAAAATAAAAAACCCAATGGGAGGCCATACTGCTTAATGAATGCCCAGAAGACCAGCTCTGGGCTATCCCGCTGGCGGAGGATGCAACTACGGTTCAAGGCCTGGCCTGCATCTGACGGAAAGGGGGCTTTACGGGACTAGCCTCCGGTCCTTCCGTTCCCCTTTCGAACCCAGCAGGGACTCTTCAATAAGATGTTTTCTCTCTCTATACTGGTTTGTCCAAAACACTTCACACGGGACTTGTGTTTTCCGGTGAGTGGAGCATTGATTTCTTTCGATATATCTTATATAGCTTGCTGGCGTTTCAAATCATGGAGTGTGCTTTGTTTAGGCAGGCGCTTTATTAAATTATAGCGATGTACGCTTAAGCTTTATTTCGTTTTGTTAGTTCACTTTACATCCCCAGCATTAGTGTTACTATACTTTAAGCAGCAGGAATATTGTCGCTAATGTCGTTTTGTCTGCAGGCATGGTAGCAGGAACGATAACTACCTTCGAAGGTCTGAAGTTGATCGTGACACATGTTATGCCGCCAGGCGACAAATCGTTTGATGGCGTGGTTTAGTTTAGGGGTGTAAGCAGGAGATGCTGCTTGCTCATTTAGTGCGGTGAGTTGTCAGTTTATATATGCTCGCAAGAAATTTAGAAGGAACAGCAAAAAGCGCTCGTTCCAGCTTTGGAGCGATCAACCCACGCACAACGTCGCTAGTTTGTTTCCCGACATTGTGCACACAGGTAAATTCCATTTCAACTGGTTCGATTTGTTTCCAGTCAGGCATTTACACTAATACAAGTGACTTGCTCAAAATAAAACCCTCGCTAAATTTCGGAAACTGTTGGAAGAAACGCAAATTGGTCCGATTGGTTGCTATTCACTTCTCACGTTTCCCCGGCGTTTGAGAATTCCTAAGGGTGACGGGTGTCTGCTGCGTTCCCAAGCAAGGGCCCTACCTCGAACACTGCGCACTGCGAGCATCAGACGCAGACTACCTTATCGCACAGATCGGCTAATTATAAGGAGAAAGGTGCTTCACGACTCACAAACAGAACTCTCATTTGTTTTTATCCCTAGACACACTGACATTTACAGTTTCTAGCCTCGTTCTATCAGTTCCCAATATCCGTATTTAGCTTCTGAAAGCACGACACACGTTACAACCAATATATTGTGGAATGCTATGTGATATACTACAACACGAGTCGCCGTGCAGAGTTGCTTATATGAATGTCGAAAACAGTCGAATATCTTACCTGTAGCAATAGCAACGCCACGAACAATTGCTTGCACCTTTCGGATAAGCCCGCTACGCACAAACACTTTCCTTTTTTTTTCAACCTCCGCCTCGCTTGAAATGCTTTTTGTCTTTAAAAAAGCTGATAAGTTGAAGGCTCGCTAGGCAGGGCGGACGTTTGCACGCACAACACTACTACTTCAGCAGTTTCGTCCATGAAATACTTGAGACCGATAAAAATAATGTGATCATCAGCAAGGACCCTTTCGGCTTCAACGAAACACCTCAAGTCGAGGCCACAAACGACAAACTTGAGAACAGCACCAAGTCAAAGAGCCACAATGACCCTGGATGTCCTAGCCATCTGTTTTTTTTTTTTTTGACAGTGCTGCCAGCACAAATAAATGATTCTGGGGTTGCCAATAGATACGGCTAATGCTGTAAAACGCGCAACTCTAGGAACGATTCGCCAGATGATAGTTAATACTGGAAGCGAAATGCAGATAATGTTTGCCATGTCTTTCAAGCGTTCATCTTGGTTAGAAATGATACTAGCGAAAAAAAAATTGAAAAAGAGTGACGTGCAAAAGGACGAGAGCACTCCGCTCGAGGGGGGCGAAATGCGAAAACACCCGTGTACTTAGGTTTAAGTGCAAGTTAAAGAACACCAGGTTAAAGAACTACGGTGTGCCTCATAATCAGATCGTGGTTTTGGCATGTAAACCCCATAATTTAACTTGTTTTTCATGGTTTATGCCATCGACATTCCAACGGACGACGACGACGATAACAACAACAACGACAACAGATGCAATGTTAACGACATGTCTTGTTTATCTTGTCCGCTCCTTTTTATGCTATGCGTATTCCTTTAGACAATATTTTTTCCAACAGTTTCGCACCCAGCAACAAGTTTCAATTGTGATTATTTCCCCAATACTTCGCAACGCAATGGCTTTCTGGATAACAGAGTATTAAAAAAAAAACAACTATGCGTTTAATCCGTCGCGACTGCAGGGCAATTTCCGCATGCATATCAGATGTGGCTTTTGCCTAGCCACATTTTCATGCCGATATCGCTGTGAAATTGCAGCTTCTGGAGCCTCCTCACTTCTCCGGCGTTATGCACGCGCCCGATATTGCGCCATGGCTCAGACTAGACCTTCAGAGACAAATTCTTCGACAACGCGAGTTCAACTTTGCATACAACAGCCAGGCTAACATATCCAGCATATCATTAAAGCTTGTATCTCTCTCTCTCATTCTTGCCCGACCGCAAAGTCTGTATACGAGATAAAAAAAAAAAAGCCCGCAAGTACACATTACCTTGGAGATATCAAATCCGCGTTCATGAGATCAGGTGAGGTCATATTGTTTGAGTTTGTGGTGTAATTTGCTTTCTTTGCATAGAAGATTTTAGTTTTTCTCGTACAAAGTGCCGCGGCGGCCAGCGACCATCGACTATCTCGTTTCAAACAGCCCCCCCCCCCCCCCCCTTCTTCCGTTCCCGCATATCCCAACTCCCGCTTCCTTACAATCCATCACTCCATTGTCTTGACAACGCCGAAAGAGGTTACTCGCTGGACCCTATAGTTTCAGTGATCCATTATGTAAAATGCGCTCTTTTTTCTTGCAGTCCCTATGACTTCCACGAAAAGCTTACCGCGGGGAGGAGTTCGTGGTGCATATGCAATAGGACCTTGCAGATCCCTACAAACATAATGTCATATATGGCTTGAAGAAAGCTTCAAGCAAGGGCATCAAAGCTGCGGCTATTCGTGAGATTTCCAACGTATGGTCCGCGTTGGTGGTAGCGGCTATTTATCACGGCTGTGCACCTTTATCGCCGTGAAACGTGGTGTTTGATGCGTTTGAACAGACGCTATTGAGCAAGAAAAACCTAGCTCCTGAATTTGCAATGACAAGGTACTGATTTGAACACGCGACAACTCAGGTGCCAATAGTGCAACAAGATCAGCAAGACCACTCAAGATAATGGCGCCATTTATTTGAATCCCGTCACGTTAGAGGTACTTTTTTGTACCTCTAGTGCCAACACTGGCATGGAACGGGCGGCTAAACAGTTGTTGCCTCAAAACAGTTACGTCGGGCAGCGCTCTGAACCGTAACTTCGGCGTCGTTATTCGCGGAGCGATCACGATGCTGCTGCTGTTGGTGGTGGGCATAATGTTCAGAGCATGTTGTACGTCTTCTTCATCACAATCACCCCCGGGATAAAAAGGAGAGATCCTGGCGACTAAAACGGCTCACGGTAAAGCTTAAGGCGATCGACGTGAACAATATCACGTCCGCGACGACGGAGGTCAGAGGGGGGTGTCAGTGGTTCGATGAGGTAATTCATCGTAGACGTGCGCTAGACAATACGGTAAGGTTCATCGAAGCGGGGAAGAAGTTTGGAAGAGAGTCCAGGAGCATTCACAGGTACTGACAGCCAGACGAGGTCGCCGGGAGAGAAGACAGGTTGCAGACAGTGAGCGTCATAGAGGTTTTCTGGCGCTGTTGCTCAGCAGTGGTGAAGTGGCCAGTGTTGCCAGGTTTGGCTATATATAGCCAAATTGGGCTACGGGAAAATTTTTTGGCGTCGACTTGGACGCGTTGGCTATGTGGCTATATTTGGGCTACTGAAAATCAGCGACTTGGCTGTGTTTGGGCTATAAGTGGCGCCCTAATCCACGCTCCAGAGGTGGCTCTGATTGGGTAGAAGCAACTAGAAGGCTGTGTTTTAGCTGGCTGAGCCGGTCGCGTGTCTGTGGTGTGTGCGTGCGCGAAATGACCCCCCCTCCCCGCCTTTCCTTCCCTCTCTGCGCCGTTTTCGGAGTCGGTTGGCTTTGATCTTTGATGCACTTAAACTTACAGTTGGCTTGACCGTTAGGCACCCGTTCCCCGGGCATCGGTATGAACCTGGGAGTAGTGGTTTTTCACAGTACACTGTACTACCATGGCTATGCTCAGGAAGGGAGAGCAATAACATAGGGTCGGGGCCGTCGGGCGATCGTGGCGCCGACATGAAAGAAGGGAAGCATGAGTGGATGACACGCGCCAGTTTATTCATGTCCATGTCTTCCGGATGAAGTATCGCGCCGGGCACAGCTTTCGACCTACTCCACGTTCCTGGCGCGAAGCTTTACTGCCATTTCCTTTTCCTGCTAGATGAAGTTTTCTTCGTGCTTAGATTCGAGATTCATTTCGATAGGTTGGCCAAGTATGCGACAAGTGGGCCAAGTATGCGGGAACGTACCAAAAAGAATGGGAGCAAGACCCCGCTCCAAAGTGGGTCTGGTGCTTTTACTTCTAGATAGCTTGCCCGTAACATTGTGGATGCAGATACTCATTCTGCTAATATCGAAACTTGTTTGCCGTGCACGCAGAGATCAGCGCACCACGTCACATGAACTTCACCCACCGTAATAGCTTAGCTTGTGAGGTGTTGTGCTGCTGGCTCGAGGACGCGGGTTTGACTCCCGGCCACGGCGGCCGCATTTCGATCAAGGCGAAATCCAGGAACACCCGTGTACTTAGGTGCACGTTAAAGAACCTGAGATGGCCAAAATTAATCCGGAGTCCCCACTGCGTCATGCCTCCCAATCATAGCGTGGTTTTGGCACGTAAAATCCCAGCAATTATTAGAGGTTTAGAATAAGGGCTTTAAACGTATTGGGGCCCCAAAGAAATAGCGTCGAAGCCACTGCGCATGCGCAAGACGGAAACTGTGTTTGGGTTTTGCGTCGGGCACGCTATTTCATCGATTTAGTGGGAGCCCCAAAACCTGCCCCAAAAGCTTTCGTCAACAAACATGGCGGCGCCCATCGAAGCGACGGCTCTAACCTAGCACAAAACTAGACTCGATTCGTGGTAATGAGCGAAGTTCGTAAGCTAGAAGTGATTGCGGTTATCGCTTTCTCTCGAGTAACATATGTAATGAAGATGAAGTTCTAAATTGTAATTAAAGGCGAAACACGAAAGTCTAAATCACTTTCTTATCATAAAATGGTATATTTTATTTTAATATTTATAACAGCTTTTCTTTGACGCCATAGTGACGCTGCAAACGCAACACGCTATTGGCAAACGCCAAACGCCTATTCCAATACTCTTCATTCCTGCATGCCCCAACGCTAACACCTGCAATGCTCTTTGGGGACCCAAACTTTAGGGGCCCTATTCTAAAACTTTATTAGCCATCAACATGGTTTTCTTTTTGACAGTAATCGGTTTTCGCAGCATTACGGTGTTATCAATTTGTTGTTTACCATTGCTCTTTGTGCGCCGTCGCGGCTTTTACCATTTCGAGCGAGTTAGTTCGAGATGTGCTCGTCGCCGAAAACGACTGCGCGCTTCTTACACTAGTGTGCCGGTTTGCGCAGTAATTTTAAAGCTCCGCTTACACCAATTCAGACAGTGAGTGGCATCTGTTGCCTGTCCCCTTTCTTAACGCATGTTCTTGGCGAGCGAAAGACCTAAGATGGCGACCAGGTTGATGTAAATTGACACTATATAGGTAGTGTGTGTCCCAGCTAATCCGGCCCAAGCTAATTGAAAAACCAAAACAAACAAAAAGAAACGAGAAAACAAGATAGCACGACGCGACAAATAACGCGAGATATCATAGCCCGAAAGACTTGTTTTAACTCATCAAAAAAGAAGTCGTGAGCATGTCGCCGTCGCAGATGGCTGGACAGCTGAACTTCTGCACCGTAGGCACAGATAACGTGAAAGATCGATGACGCTGAACATTACTTTGTGTTCACGACAGCTAAAAAGCAGAGTTTATAGCACGATGCGACAAATAACGCGAGATATTATAGCGCGAAAGACTTGTTTTAGCTCATCAAAGAAGAAGACTGTAAATAACTAAAATAATAACTTAGTACTATCTTTCATAAAATAAAGCACTAATTTCGCCCTCTGCAGCGATTCACTGGAACTTAAGAGCTTCCGGGGCCAACCAAAAAGTGTTCAGTGCAAGCATGATGCCGTTGTTGTTGATGTCAAGGGCCGAGCCTCACGGTGGCACGGACATTTTGTTACGACGGGTTGTGCAAAAAACTATCGTCGTAGTCGAATGTGAAAATGTATACACAAATAAAATTGCAAATAAAAATGGCTATATTTGGCTACGAAATATTTTGCACTTTTTTTCTGTTTGGCTACATTTGGGCTACAACTTCTCTAGCTTTTGGCTACGCCGCCTCGTCGGACCTGGCAACACTGGAAGTGGCGCGCTAACTTGCGACACTCCTCGGCATGGCGTGCGGCAGTCGAAACGGGCACATACTCAGAAGGATCAGGCTGGTAGGGTAGCAGGGTGTCCACAGTGTGGGATGGGTGAGGGCCGTAGAGAAAAAGTAGGGTGAGAAGCCCGTCGTAGTCTGGGTTGCAGGGTTGTAGGCGAACGTAACAAATGGTAGGATAAGGTCCCAATCTGTGTGGTCAGATGCGACATACATGGCCAGCATGTCACCCAGGGTCCGGTTGAAACGTTCGGTGAGTCCATTGGTGGGGGGGGGGGGGTGAGGGGGGTGGTAGGCGGTGGTTGTCCTATAAATAACGTGGCACTCAGCCAGAAGAGCTTCGACAACCTCTGACAAAAAGACGGGCCCTCTGTCGCTGAGAAGTTCACGAGGGGGCGGGACGGAGGATGAAACAGCGGAGCAGGAAGGAGGCGACGTCACGTGCCGTGGCGGCAGGTAGTGCCGCTGTTTCCGCATATCGCATAAGATGGTCGACGGCGACGATGATCCAGCGGTTACCGGCGGGTGTCATAGGAAGCGGAACATAAAGATCAATGCCCACTCGATCAAATGGTCGGACGGGACAGGGAAGGGCTGCAAAGCTCCAGCTGAACGGCAAGGCGCAATTTCCGACGTTGACAATCCGTACATGAGCGAACGAATTTGCGGACGTATGTAAACATTCCTCGCCAGTAGTAGCGCTGACGAAGTCGTTCATATGTTTTGATTACTCCAGCGTGGGCGCACTGTGGGTCAACGTGAAAGTATGCGCAGATAGTGGACCGCAGGCTGCGCGGTAAGACGAGTAGCCATTTGCGGCCGTCAGATGCGTAGCTGCGTCGGTGCAGAAGGGTCGTCGCGAATGGTGAAGTGAACTGCTTGGCGGAGTGCGCGAGAGGCTGGCAGCGTGGGCGTGTCGGAAAGTAGGTCGAGGAGGGCCGCTATCCAGGGGTCGTGGCGCTGCTCTGAAGCAATTCTGTCGATGGTGAGAGGCGAGACGACGGGTGTGAGTTGACAGGCAACTAAGGTTGATAGGCAGAGGAGACCGTGACAGAGCATCAGCATCCGAGTGCTTGCGGCCAGAGTGGTAGACGACGTTGATGTCGAACTCTTGAAGTCGAAGAGCCCATCGGGCAAGGCGGCCACATGGGTCTTTCAAATTTGATAGCCAACAAAGGGCGTGATGATCTGTGACAACGTCAAACGGGCGGCCATACAAGTAATGGCGGAACTTGCTAAGGGCCAATACGATGGCTAAGCATTCTTTTTCAGTCACAGTATAGTTGGTCTCCGCTTTGGTGAGGGTACTGCTGGCATAAGCAACGTCTTCAGGATGCCCGGGTTTTCGTTGTGCTAGGACGGCGCCGAGACCTATTCCGCTGGCGTCTGTGTGTACATCCGTCAAAGCTGCAGGATCGATGTGACGCAGAATAGGAGGCGAAGCGAGAAGACGCCGTAAAATAGTGAACGCCTTGCCGCAGGCTAAAGACAACGATGACAGGTCGCTGGAGCTGCCCAGAAGCTGTATCAGAGGGCGTATTATAGACGCGAAGTTGCGAATAAAACGTCAAAAGTACGAATACAAGCCGACGAAACTGCGAAGTGCTTTGAAATTTGTCGGTCTGGGAAAGTCAGTAACGGCACGCAAATTCACGGGACCAGGTTGGATGGCGTGCTTTGACACGACGTGGCCAAGAATGGTTAACTTTCGAGCTGCAAAATGGCATTTTTTTTAGATTAAATTTGATCCCAGCGTTGGTAAGGCACGTCAGAACGCACCTGAGGCGGTGAAGATGTGTCGTAAAATCCGGAGCGAAGATCACTATATCGTCGAGGTAACACTGACATGTTTGCCATTTCAAGCCACGCAAAACAATGTCCATAATTCTCTCGAACGTTGCGGGGCCATTACAGAGGCCGAAAGACATCACGTTTAGCCCATAAAGTCCATCAGGGGTAACAAATGCAGTTTTGGGCATGTCAGCGGCGGCCATGAGAACCTGCCAGTACCCTAAGCGCAAGTCGAGTGAAGAGAAGAACTCAGACCCCTCTAAACAATCAAGGGCATCATCTATTCTCGGTAGAGGGTACACGTCTTTGCGGGTGATCTTAGTTAGGCGGGGAAAGTCAACACAGAAGCGGATAGAGTCATCCTTCTTCTTAACGAGAACGACCGGCGAGGCCCGCGGACTGTGAGAGGGCTGAACAATGTGGACGCGAAGCATGTCGTCGACATGATCACTAATCACACGGCGCTCCGTAGGAGACACATGGTACGGTCGTTGCCGAAGTGGTGAATGGGAGCCCGTGTCGATGTGGTGCGTGACATTTGACGTGCGTCCATGGGAAGGCTCAATATCGTCGAAAGAAGAACGAAAATAGTACAGGACGGCGTTAAGCGCCGAACGCTGCTCTGATGTAAGGCCGTCAGCGATCGATGGGGTAAAGATGTCGATGCAAAACTTGTCGGTAGCAGAATGAGTGCAGATGTCCGTAGGGTCGTCGCGAGAAGTAGCATCTGGCACATCGACGATGTGATGGGACTGAATGGCTTGGACATGGCCGAGACACTGGCCACGCAGCAATGTGAGTGGAGCGGACAAAAGGTTGCATACGAAAATATGGCTGAAACCAGCCGACAAATCGAGGGTCGCGAAGGGAAGCAGTACCGTTTTTTTACGATGAAAGTCTCAGAAGGGGCGAACAACACAGTGGCGTCTGAGATGCTTCCACGGGACACATGTAAAACAGCGGCGTGCGGAGGAATGTCGGTCTCCTCAGAGACGACTAATTTAGGGTGATGTTCGGAAGAATCGTCTGAATGGAGATCGCACAAAGGAGAAAGTTCGACTTCGGCCCGCTCGCAGTCGATGGTGGCTTTGTGTCGTGAGAGGAAATCCCATCCAAGAATGACCTCGTGAGAGCAGGATGGCGGCACAACGAAATCAATAATGCACATCATGTCCTCAATTACAACTCGGGCCGTACAAGCTGCTAACGGCTGAACATGCTGCGCTGTTGCAGTACGGAGGGGTACACCAGCAACTGGCTTCGTCACTTTCCGGATGGAGCGACAGAGCCTGTCATTTATAACACAAACGGCGGCACCAGTGTCCAAAAGGGCAAGAGTTGATACTCCCTCGAAAGAAACAGCAATTAAGTTTGACGGTGAGGACTTGGACGCTGTGATGGCGACGCAGTTCTTGCCTCATGAACTGCAGTGTTAGTTCTCTTCTGAAGGCATGGGCCGACGACGCATTGGGGAGAGAGAGTGCCGACGTGGTGATGGAGGGCTTGGAAGTGACGGAGCGCTTGGAAGTTTTCCTGGGGTGTAGCGGAGCGGTGGCTGGTCGGCATAGCGAGTCGTTGGTTCATGCCATATGAGACGGCCAACGGCATGCGGCGGTGACAGTAGCGAGCGATATGTCCGGGGCGGCTACAGGCAAAGCAAATTGGTTTGTCGTCAGGAGTACGCAAAGTGTTTGCGGCCATGAGGCCTGCGCAAGGAGCGCGGAGTGGAGTCTGCGCGCGCAGTGGTTGACGCGGTGTGAAAGCAGGGTGCGTTCGATGCCGTGCGAGAACGTCGGCGTACGTGAGAGGAGCAGCTAACGGATGCGGCTGAGGGAACACTGGGACAGCGTCGGTAATTTCTTCTTCGATCGCCTGCCGAATAGCGGGTGATAGGTAAGGAGCAGGACGCGGCTGGCGCTGTTGCTGGGAAAACTGCACCAGTGATAAGCCGAGCTGCTTCCTCGTGTATGAACGCCTGGAGCTGCGGCAGCAGTGTTGACTTGTCCGTGTGGACGGTCAGGCTTGCGAGGCTGTCATCGTTGGTAACCAGGAGATGAGTCAAGGCCCGCTGTTTCCGGAGTTCGTCGTAGCTCTGACAGTTTGATGAGTTCCGCTACGCTGGTCGGGTTTTTTGCAAGCAGCATCTGAAAGACGTCATCGTCAATGCCTTTCATGATGTGCTTGAGTCTTTCAGATTCGGGCATCGAGGCATTGACTCATTTCGAGAGGTCGAGAACGTCCTCAATATAGCTTGTGAACGACTCGCCCTGCTGCTGAGCGCGTTGGCGCAAACGCTCTTCGGCGCGCAACTGGAGCACGGCGGGTCGTCCGAACACATCTATGAGGGCGGCCTTGAAGGCAGACCAGGTGGAAAAATATGTCTCGTGGTTTTTAAACCCCAGATGAGCGACATTTGAAAGGTACAAGATGACATTGTTCAGTTTAGTGGTGTCATCTCTTCGGTTGTGCATGCTTTTCCTATCGTAAGTCGATAGCCAGTCCTCCACATCACTGTCGTCGGTGCCCCTGAAGACCACCGGATCCCTCAGGTAAGGCACCCCGGATCAGATGACGGGTGGAGGAGGCGTGGACGGAGGGCCCGTGGACGCTGAGGGCGTGGTTGCGTCTTCGGGCATAGCAGGACGAAGCGTATAGGTGCGCAGTTCCAGGATGGAAGCTTGGCAGGTCGTACCCAGCACCTCCACTAATTGAAATGAGGTTTATTCGAACTGGCGTAGACGTAGATCCTTCGGATGTACTGGCACAGAACAAGCGGCTAAACCGTTGGTCGGGCAGTACTCTGAACCGAAAATTCGGCGTCATCTTTCGCGGAGCGATCCCGATGCTGCTGGTGTGCATCATCTTCAGAGCATGTTGTACGTCTTGTCCACCCCATTGTAAACAAATCCATCCCATCGGTTACAATATGACCTCGCCTCATAGGCTCAAAGGTAGAGGACCACACAAGAGTAGCAAATACTCTATGAAATCGTTGAATAAAAATACGCGCACAATGAAGTATCTGCAGTACATAAAATATTTTTATAGCCAGGGACTAGTTACAAGCCGCGCCCTACCAAATATAGAAAGGTGGTGTGGCGTAAAGGTATCCGCATGGCGTTGAAGTGCCGGTACACGTTCCTGCGAGAAATGTGCACTAAGCTTATATGCATCAAAAGGTACACCAAGGTATTTAGGTGGCACGGTTGTCCATACCAGCTTATTGAGTCGGTGTACATCCCCATAAACCAAACCAAAGACCTCAGATTTTTGACCAATTTATCTGGGCACTAGAAGTCATAGCAAATTTTTCACTCAATGATAGCACCTTGTCAATGCTCGATTTGTCTGAGCAGAAAAAGGCATAATCATCTGCGTAAATCAATACTTTGAGTTCATTGCCCAAAATGTTAAAGCCATGAATGTCACTGCACTTTAGAATGTTTATACACAATGGGTCTAAATAAAGGGCAAATTGAAGTGGTGATAATCGACAACCTTGCATTGCAGAGGAAAGAATAGACACAGGCTCGGACAGATTTCAATTAACAATTATATTGGTAGAACAGTTAGTGTAGCACATGCAAACACCGTTGTAAACAAAGGAGCCAACATTGACGTGTTTGAAAAGTTTGAAAAGGAACGCGTGGTTCACTCGGTCAAATGCTTTTGCTAAATCGATCTGCAAATGAGTGTAAATTGTTAGAAAAGCAAGATGTTAGCAATGAACGTACACGACATATGAATTCTTTATGGCTAATTAGGATTACATTAAGCTCCCATAGTTTCCCCTTCAGTTTGAAATTGTTGCGACCATTATCACCAAACCGGGAAATCAGCATGCAGTGATCAGAGAATAAAATAGGCTGCCCTGCACATGAAATCCGGCAATTTAGGAGTGCTGAAGAAAAATATATGCGATCAAGATACGAGCATGGGAACGGCCTTACAAATGTGTGCAGGAGTACGAACTCCAAGCAAAAGACCGGGTATGAATGAGGCCAGCGTTATCAGTGATGCATGTTAGCACTCCAGAATTCCTATCCCGCCTGATAACTGACTGAGCTCGATCAGGTGGATTGCATACTCAATTGAAGTCTCTCATGAGAACGACAGAACGATCGCAATTTAGCACGTTAGCCATAGCTTCAAAGAACTTAACTCAATTAGCTTCCTCACTGAAAGCATAAACATTAAGTAAACGCCATAGTACACCATGCAACTTGAAAATCGCAACTTATGGAGCGGCCTTGGCTGTCGATGTTATAAACGAGGTCAGAAAAAGGAAGATTTCTCTTTACAGAAACAAAAAAGAACCCGCGGAAAGGCCAACAGAGTGTGATACGCCAATAATGTAATCTGTGAGGAAAGGCTACAGGGCATTGCCGGTTATCTCATCGCTCTCCAACTTTGTCTCCTCAATGACGACAAAGTCAAAGCGGCCATGAGATAGTCATCGGCGCAGCTGTACCTGTTTCTGTCGAGATCTCAGCCCTCGTACATACAAAGTTGCAAAGCTCAGTTGCTGTGACAGCGCCATGGTCACTGACAATTGTTTTAGGTATGGTGCATCGAGTTTGGTGACGCCTCTCGAAAGGTGACACCTGGGCTTCTGGACCTTGATCGTCGAGATCCCTCATCTTCTTAGATGCTGTACGACGATGTCCTTTCAATGAAGAATCGCTGCCTTCCATTGTCTACCCTGACCTTGTCTCGTACATCGCACGACGCTTTGTCACTGCACCTGAACTAGGAAGTGGCGTAGCCAGAAATTTTGTTCGGAGGGGGGGGGGGGGGGCTTACTTTGCAGCGCCGCCTCCTCCTTGTAGACATTGTCGAGAGATCAAATACATGAATAATAACTGCGTTGTCAGTGCCAATGCCATTCTATATTAAATGCTGAAAGCGAATTATTAAACGCTACGCCCTCTCAAGTGCACTATGTATTTTTTCATAAAAGAATATATTCGTATGTCTCAAAAATTGTGGCAGAAGCAACCGATATCAATGCTTCCGCGTTTTTTTTTTCAATTTAATAAGTAAAGAAAATCTCACGCAAACTTTAGAACTATGTCCGTTCAAAACCAGCAACGCAGTGCATGCAGCTGATATGAAAAACGTAAAGGCCATCAAAAGAACAAGTTGAGGACAATTATTTTTATGAATCTTTGTCATTCTAGAACCTTGTTTACATTTTTGTACACGTGCAGCGGCCAGGGAAAAAACATCAATGACGCTGTCCTTTGTTGCAATAGAGTGCGCAGGAGCAGCTGTTGCCGGTCGTGTATTGTAAATACCCTGAGATTATAGTCGCGAGCGAGTACGTCTAAAAAGCAGGAGTTCTGCAAAATATAAATGAGAAATGCTAAGATAGAATGAAAAATACAAATGCGAAAATAAAACTTCATAAAGGGCAAAAAGGTGCCGCTGGAAAGAAAATTCACTGCTTGTATATATACCCAAAACCTCGCAAGAGGATATTTAAATATACGTATAAGTATCCAATAAATCTACGTATTTAAGCAAACGTCATGTACATAATGCGTCAAAAAAGACAAATAAACATGTTACGCAGTCACAGATAGTAAACTTTACGCATTGAAAAACAGACGATCCAGGAAAGAACAAAACTACGAGCGCAGAAATCCTGATATGCACTTGGGCCATGCGGCGGTCGCGACAGCACCATATGGGTATACAATAATAGAGGAATACTGCAGAAATCTGTAGAAAATGTGTAATTTAACTGCCTCCAGAGCGGCAACAAATATTCTGCACCCAAAATTAAAGAACGGCATTGCTTCCGTTCAAAAAAGAAGTAAAAGTAGGTAGTTATAAAGGAAAGAAAATGCCAAACGAAAGCCACACATGATGTGGCAAGTTGAACTACCCAATATCCGAGTGTGTTTGTTGGGAAACGTCGCGTTGGCCGGGCTTTCAATGAGCAAGGTCGGCCAAAATTGGTTATTGATGTCTTCGTAATTTTGACCATGATGCTAACTGTTAGAATAAACGGCGAAACTTCCTGCAGTTTTAAAAGCTAATGAACAGTCATGCGTTTTCATAATTACGAGTTTATGAACCTCAAGGAACAAAGCTCTTGCATTGATTTTTGCTGCTTCGCTATCTAAAGGACAATTACTTCACTCGGCGGGGAAGTTTTGCGAAGCGGTCAATGACTTCAGACACGTTGATGCTGACGTCTCTGTGAGCGTATAGAAGCGCACGCCTAACCATGCGTTCCTCAGGCATTATAGAGCGCAAGTGGTTTTTTAGTAATCTCATGTTAAAAAATGTTCTCTCTGCACTGGCAGTGGTCACTGGAAGGATGACAAGAATCTGCAGCAGTTTGTACACATTTGCATAGAACCTGCAGTCGCGGTGAGAGAGGGCATCTATTCCGGTGTTACTAAAAACACTCCTTCGATGTCGTTGGCATCCTTGTTTAGGTACCTTGCACAAACAGTAAGCTGCTCGATTCCAGCAACATCCGTCGTTTCGTCAGCAAGTATGGAGAAGCAGCCTGCTGCGTAATTTCACCACAAATTTCCATAACTTGTTTTTGTGCATCTGGGCTTAAATACGAGGTATTACTGGGGCAGCAAAAGATTGTTCAGATATGTGTCTCCGCAATCAGCTCGCATGCGAAGAAGCGCTCTGAAAATACCAGTATTTTTAGCAAGGGCTTTGTTTAAATCCATAGGACCACTGTACCTATGGCCACGGAGAGCCAGACCTTGTCGCCCACAAAAAAAAGAACTGCCTCAGAAGAACTTTCTTCCGTTTTTTCTTATTTTACATTGCCTGCCATAGTCCTGCTGATCGATAACATTGGGCGCGCTCTCTGAAAATGTTTGGAGAAAATTTTCTGCAGCCAGCTTACATTCACGGTGATATTTTGTATTTTCGTATGTTTGGAAGATTTCGATCGCGTGCTTCCATTTCTGGAACGGCTTGGACGCGAGGGCTCCAGCGCACGCATGTTGGCCGAAATTTATAAGAACATTAAACCCATAAAGTTCTGGAATTCAAAATCTAAAGCACGCCTTTGGAAATGTCAGTGCACTTTTCGGGTCAAAATTTTATGAGAACTTTATACCCATAATGTTTCGGAATTGAAATCCATGCGTCCTGTAGATTACGCGGCCGCTGCAAGATGCCGCGACGCACCCGCTCGCTATGGAAAAGACCTTTGAAAGTTTGCGCTCGGATGGGGCTCCTTGCGTTATGTGGCTCCAGGTGCTTGGGCGTTGCCACGAAATGCAGCCCGAGTTGGCAATGTTCGTGCCAAAATGTCTTTTCCAGCGTGAAAAAGACATTGTAGACAAAAATCCAAAATGATTCCCGGCACCGGTGGTTGTTTTGGTCGGTGGTGCTTGCCAGCACGAAAAAATTTCGGGAGGGGCTGAAGCCCCATCAGCCGCCCCCCGCCCCCGTGGCTACGCCCCTGGAACCAGGCACACCTGCAGTAGGATGCTCACTAGGCTGTAGCCCAGCGCTCTGCAGATCAAGCGCAGTTACGGAGAGGAGCGCACATCAGAGCTTTCTTGTGGTGCGAGCGACGACACGATCGAGGCATCCACTACATCTTTCTGAGGACATTGGGAGGACACTTTCTGCACAGTTTCAGACAGTTCCTGCTGCGGTGGTGCATGATCTTGAAGCGTGGTTGATCTAACTCCGCTTACTTCCTGCTTAGGAAACGCTGATGTACTTTGAGTCACATGTGATGTCGTTGATCCGATTGCTCCTTCTGTTGACAAACCTCCCGTTGCGTCGAGGACTTCCGCCGCGTCCATGAGATGTTCTTGGACCAGCTCATCAGGGGGACGCGTGCCATGCCGGAGCTTATCCGCATACGTCAAAGCTCATTCATCCGCGTGCCCAAATCGGCGACAACTATCATAACGAGGCGTACGACATTGACGACGTATGTGTCCCACTTTATTACAGCGAATACACAGTGGTGGCCTTTCGGGGATTAAAACAAGACATTGTATACCACATACTGTCCAAAGATGTGGCACCTCCTGACCGAGACACTATCATTCAATGACAGCACGACGTCCCGGTTCAAAGTCCTCATGTCTTCCATGTCTGCGACTCTCTAATTTTCAACCTTGATTGACGTAACGTTTCCACAGAATTGAAGCGCTTCCCTTATATAGTCATCTTCTAAATGCTCAGGAAGCCATAGGAGCTTCATTTTCACGGCTTTTGGCTCGGGGTCTATCACCATGCAGCGCCCGTTTTTAACTAGGAGCTCTCCATAGTTAACAAGTGTTGGTGAAGTGCAAAACCACGCTGGTTTTGCACTTCACCATACAAACATGCGACATCTGAAACTGTTCGATAGAGCTGATCTCTATAAGGCCAATGGCGTTACTTAGAGTATCTCTGAAATCTTGGGCACGGTACGGACGTCCAGCAAGGTCGGCATGAAGGAAGACGGAATTCGCAACAAGCTTACCCGTAGGTAGACGGGGAAGAACGGTCCGGTAACTGTTACTACTGGCTGACGCCTGAGTAGTACCTCGGCCCACAGCTGGCGCGTTCGCACGCTCGTGTTCCGCGAGGTGAAGAGGCTTTGCGCGCTATGAGAGCGAGAAAGACAGACGCATTCACGGAGCTGGTCTGCTGGAACGCGTTGTCCGCATTGCAAAGCGGTGTGGGTGTTGCAAGCTGCGCTATGCAGCGCGCAGTGACGGCCGTAAGTCCGTGACGCGCGAAAATAAATTATCATCATCATAAGTAATAAGATGACTAGTTCACGCGCACTTCCGAAAAATGCCGGGATACAAGTAAAAGAATTAAATTATGGGGTTTTACGTGGCACAACCACGATTTGATTATGAGGCACGCCGTAGTGGGGAACTCCGGAAATTGCGACCACCTGAGCTTCTTTAACCTGCACCTAAATCTAAGAACACGGGTGTTTTGGCACTTTGCCCCCATCGAATTGCGCCGCTACGATCGCCCAGCGTCGCTCTTTCAAGCATTGCGCGCCTGAGGGCTGCGTTAAGCGTTTTTTTATTGCGGCAAGCATTTTAACCCTGCTATTGTACCATATGTCTCTTGTAACTGAACAATCTCAGACTATTCCATTCTTTTATAACAGCGCTTAATTTACTCTCTGCGTTTGTTACAGTGCCGGCCATCTCAAAACAGCTGCAAGAGTGGATGTCAGTGCACTGCTTTTCGTTACTTCAATAGTGTTGGTGCCTGCCTGAATGCAAGTCTGCCAATCCCATGGATGTTCCGTCCGTGGTTGAACGGGAGGCAAAAGTAAAAACAATCGCTGGCTTTCAAAACCTTCTGTTGCAATTAACATGAAAATAAATTCCTATATTGATGGACTGCTTACTTTTCTGGACTCAAAGCATAAATAAATATATGGTTGCCTAATGGCCGCCCTCCCGTGTTTATTTCATTTCGAGCAAGAAATGCTCGTAGTTCGAAAGAATAACAAGAAATAATTTATATACAACCATTGGAACATGGCCGACAACATTGTTTTGACCATTTGCCGAAATTCTTACTGCGAAAACTATATAGCATATATTCTGAGTTCTCACGGTGACACGGTTCATGTCAGACAAGCAGTCCTAGAGTGTGCGTTTTCAATTAATATTTGAATAATTAACAACGCCATTGGCACGCAGGGGCCATAAATATCGCATATAAATATATACAATACCCTAAACTATTCTAAATTAGGCTAAGCATGCGCAGTTTTGGACCAACGTGCGATATATTTAGCCATTGCCGTGAATCTATGCAGAATCGAGTAGGCCGTTTCATCCTATGAAAATTATTCTTGTCATTCTAGTGGTACTTCTGCGAAAAAATTAATTATTCTACCTGAACTGTCACTATGCCGCAAACTACTCATGTCTTAGTTTTGACGCGTTTAAGGCCCCGGGTCGCAGAAAATCGGGGGTCGGCGTCCACGACAAAAAAATCATCCGAACAACCCCGACCACGCAAGCCCTCCAGAGGTGCTTGGTGAGCTAATCGAATTTCTCAAAGTAAAATGCGCCAGAAAAATCGCAAAGTACGACGTAACGATGTATTAGTACTACAGATGTGATAGCGTGGGATTCTAAGTTGAATATACGAGAAAACATAGTTCTCTTACGGGGACACTCAAACACAACTCCTTTTACAGCATTTCGCTCCTTGCAAAAATACCATCCAGATGGCGATTGCCTCCTCGGGAGCGTCTATACGGTTATAAGGGATGCAGACGGTAACATCTACGAAGGAGACGATGCGCTGCGGTACATCACAGACATTATTTGGGAAAACTATGGCACGAGAAAAAAGCGTAGTTTAGACAACAGATCCAGCAACAAATGAGAGGCCTGAGAGATTAAAACTTAGCATAGAAAGGTTTTATAGAAAAAAGGCAGCAGAAAATGTCCCTAATAACAAGGCAGCAGGACCCGATAAAATCCATACAGCTAATCAAAAACCTCGGTCCGAAGAGCAAGGCACTGTTGACTAATTCATAGAGCATGTGATTATAACATAGAAAGTTCCCGTTGGATGGCGCGAAAGCAAAATGAACCCCATCTGTAAAGGCAAAGGAGATAAGGATAAGACCAGCTCGCACACGCCAGTTACAGTAACGTCGATGATATACAGAAATGCAATGCAAGCCATAAAATTAGAACTGTCGAAGTGGGTGGAGAAAAACGATGCATTGGGGGAACTACAGAATCGGTTCAGGCCAGGCAGACGGTTACAGGATATGTTTGTACTAACTCCCCTTACAAAAATTTTTGTAGACAGTCTATATAAAGTGTGTAGACATTTGTCTATGAAGTCAACAGACTTTTTGTAGACATTTATTTAGACTAGTCTACAGACAGTCTATGGACTTATGGCCATAGACTAATTGTAGACTAGTCTACAAATGATCTCAGTCTATAGACTGACTATAGACTGCCTACAGATCAATAAAATTTCACTTTTGTAGACAAATGTCTATAGACTTATATAGTTCTGCTTTTGTAAATAAGTCTATAAAATGTCTATAGACAGATGTCTATAGACTTTCTAAAGACTATTCCTATAGACCAGTCTATAGGCAGTCCATAGACTTATGGCCATACACTTTTTGCAGACAAGTCTACAAAATGTCCGAGTCTATAGACTGACAGACGGTCTCTAAATCAATGAAAATTCACTTTTGTAGACAAATGTCTGCAGAGTGTCTATAGACAAACGTCTATAGGCTTATTTAGTTCTACTTTTGTATACATAAGTCTATAAATTATCTACAAACGTCTATAGACTATCTATAGACTATTCCTATAGACCAGTCTATAGACAATCTATGGACTTATCGCCGTACACTTTTTAAAGACTAGTCTACAAAATTTCTCATTCTATAGACTGACTATAGACGGTCTATAGATCAATGAAAATTCACTTTTGTAGACAAATGTCTGCAGAGTGTCTATAGACAAACGTCTAGAGGCTTATATAGTTTTACTTTTGTAGACATGTCTACGAAATGTCTATAGACTATAAACTATTCCTATAGACCAGTAGATAGTCTGTCTATGGACTTATGGCCTTACAGTTTTTGTGTAAGTCCACAAAAAGTGTAAGGCCATACAGAGAGTTCCTGTAGATCAGTCTATAGATAATCTATAGACTTCAGCCTTACAATTTTACAGGCTGTCCCAGCTAACTTAAATTTAGTGAAGCTGTTCAATGAAAATAATATTAAGAAAAGACGCTGCAATAAGATCCGATTTTAAGACCTATGGCGTGCATTCGGCAGTGAATTCAGAGGTCTGACCTGTAGGTCTTTTTATGATCATATATCTTGCACCGTGTTGTTTTTTAACCTTTCATTTTCAGTGACCAGCTTGGCTAAAATTACTGGGACACCATATATACTTGATATTACACCACATTTTGCCAACTATGTTTCGGCAGGCAATGTTATTCTATAAACACTCGCTGCTGGGGTTTGCTAATAAGCAGTTTATTGGAAATGTCTACAAAAATTTATTGTACCCAGTATGCATAAGGGAACATACATAGGGAACTGTACATAGCATGCAGATGGAAGCAGTCAAAAATATAAAATGTATGCAGCCGTGAATTATTATGTAAAGCTGCATGAGCATTTGTGTAATTGCACATTGAAGAAAGTTTAGTCGCATGCAATGCATTCGCTTGAATGAAATCTACTATCTGCAAGTTAGTTAAAATTTTTATTTACATATGGCAGCAACAAATTTTGAACGTATATTATGCATGTGCACCTGTTGCTTCCCATCTGCATTTATGCATTCATGTTAATAGATTATTAATGATCCTGAACCAGCTGCACTCTCATATGTTGCAGAAACAAATATTTCAAGCAATTCCACTGGTGCAGACTCATGCAGTGCAACAAAGCAAACAAGTGAACCGATATTGAATTAACTGTTTTTATTGAACGATATATTACGTTAATTTATTAAAATGCATGTCTTATGCTATGATCAAAAGAGAATATTTACATATTTACAGCTGCTTCCCCTTAGCAAGCATGGTTGCCAGGCTGGCCTTAACCTTCGTGTAAGCCGTTCCGAAGGTGCTGCAGGTGCATGCTGCAAATATGTAGATACAACAATGTCAGGCAAAAATAACAAATGTGTATTTTTGTACGTTCATTAAGCAGCTTAATATATTCGCTCAAACCACTTAAGTCAATCCTTAATATGGTTTAACTATGCCTAATGGCTGCTTCTCAATACAAAACAGTACCATCGCATAATGTTTCACTCTACCGTATGATGAACAATTAAACTCTTACAATTGCTGCTGGTGCCAGCAACAGTATGTTACATTTTATGACAAGGCAATATGACACATAATGTACTTAATTAACCCAAATGACCTCTATATTAATTGCTGAAACTAGGATACCCAGTTGGACTGCTTACATTTTTGGCTGGTAATTAAATATACCCGCGCGGAATGATATGCTCAGAAGAGTGGAGAGAAGAGTGGAGAGAAATAAATAATAATACATGATAGAAGTTAGTCTGAACCTTAGAGCAAGTATGTTTCGCGAATGATCATGATCACGTATTGGACTCCGTTATGAATACGTTTACATCGTCATCGCTAACCGCACGGCGAGCGAGCATACGCTATTCGAACATGCTACGCCTAAGCAAGCAAGTTGGCAGCTCTCTTAAATACCAGTGGATCCCCGGACAAGGTAGAGAAATTTTAAACGTGCCTTAAAATTAGTTACATAATTTATTTATTATTATACGCACATTCGTCGAGTGGGCTGTACAGTAGAGTAATCCGTTTGTATACAAATTGTTTGCGTATAATAAAGACATGTATAATGAATGAAGATACGTACACTTATTAGTAAAGCCATAGAGAAATCCTTATAATAGAAAGAGGGACAAATACAAAGTAATAGTCAAGTTTAAACATGAATTCAGCAAGAAGCACAAATGTTACAACTCATCACGATGACACAGATCTGTGAAAACCTACTCGTCTCTGCGACTTAAATGACGTGACGCGGAAGTCGTATACAAGAACCATTGGGTCCTGGAAAACTGAATTTTTGAATGTATGTATAAGAGATGACATTTATTTTATATTAGGCATATCATAAAGGTCATGTGAGGTGTACGCGTGTGGCTTAGGGTAGGCGTCTTGGCTTAGTGCAGTGAGACTGAAGTACCTGTCTTTTCGAAAATAAATACCAGAAAACATGTAATGTTAAGCAAGCGTATGGATGAGCCATAGGAATTTTTTACCGCGGTGAAGCTGCTTAGGAACAATAATTGCTGGCATCGAAACGTCCATTTGGGTATTTCGCTGCCACTTTCTGCCGGTTTCATCAAACTAAGGAGAATCGAGGATTACTGGTGCACGTAGGACAAATAAAAGTCGTTAAAATGGAGCGTGTAACAAAAGTAATTCACCGACGATTACGATGCTCCCTAACGCGAATTTGAGCGCAGCTGTATACTTTCGCAATCTATCTCGTGCGGCACGTTGCAAACGGAGCAATATGTGGCGCGACTGCTTCACTAATCTGGAGATCGCGAGAGCCAGCGCATGGTTGACGCGTTGCCCAACATCGGCCTGTACTCCGGTCCTTCCGTGCGCTCGGACCCTCTTTCTCGACGCACGTTCCCACCTCGCTCCTCTTACTCCTCTTATGGACAGCGCAACCCATCCGAATGACGCACCCTGAACTATAAGCCGATCTGTTTTAACTGCTGACGCTTCTCACGCTTTCGCCATACCCACCTCCGCTTTCCGTCTCATGTTTCCACTGCACCATCATATCTGCTATCCTCCTCGCGTTTTTCATCCCCCGCTGTGATCCACGTTCTCTTTCCTCTCTCGCTGAGCTCGTTCGCTCGGCTACGACGCCCACGCTCGCCGTAGGAACGGGCGTCTAAGAGCTGCGCTCTAAAACCAAAACTGAAAGTTGGGTTTCACTCTACTGAGTACATTGGTCGACACCAGGCATAATGCAGTATAATTATATAGGCCGACTCCGAAAGTGCTGCAAGGTGCTAACTGAACTAACCCTGTGGTGCACTAATGCCCCCTAGAAAATTTTGTTGAACCGCTGTTGACTACCCTTTCTTATGCGTGTCAGCAAGCAATATCTATGGCTTTACTCTAAGCATAACTAAATTGTGGAATTATTGCTGCACCTCTGAGAAACTGCTTGAGCGGTAGAATGATGTGTGTTTGGAACAGGCCACGTTCATGAAGACGTGCACTGAATGTACAAAATAAAAGTTTTGTCTTGGTCATTTTGTAATGTTAGGGGATCAGTGCATTCCATGCATCCCTCTATAAAGAACTTCGTCATCTGCATATGCCTTAATATGAGAAATAAAGGAGATCGAATGTTGTTATTGTTATTGAAAAAAACACACATCCGGATGAGGCTGAAACTAGCTTAATGTGCGACACATCCGGATGAGGCTGAAACTAGCTTAATGTGCGCCAACATTTTCAGTTTTGGAGACCTCCCGGTTAAAGAACTATGCACCCCGTGGCGAAAGTAGGTGAAAGTCACAAACTTTGCCCAGTCATTTCTGGAAATCAAAATAGAGCTATCGATCAGGAAAAAAAGTATCTTGCCAACCCAATAGTGGTGGAATTTAAAGCTATGCTGGTAATTTTGATACGGAACAGCCGCCACTGTGTGGCGGCTGTTCCTTGGGATAACTGGTGGGATTCAGCATGCTCCAGAGGGTTGTATCGATGCTCGGGATGTAGGCAAACACCAGTAAATTGAAGGCGTCGTCAGCAATGCCTTTGAGGACGTGATTAACCATATTATGTTCCCGCTTGATATAGCGTCGCCATCGTGGCCTCCGTTGGCTTCCGTGTAAATAAATGTTTAATAGCGTTGGGCATCTGCTACACGTAACATTATTTGGTGGAGGTCGACGTTCCCCGCCCGCGCTATGGAGCTTCGCTGTGGTTGCAATGGTGACCGGGATCTCTTCAAAGAGCAGCACCGCGACTTTTTAGGCAATCCGTTCGGTCGCCAACTCAATATCAAGAAGGCCTTTGCCACACATGTACAGGCGTTGACTGAGTCCTACGTGTCGTACATTTTCGACCTCTTGGTCGTTTGTACCAAGGCTGACCCGAACATGTCGGAGCATGACAAGGTTAATCACGTCCTCAAAGTCATTGCTGACGACGCCTTCAATTTACTGGTGTTTACCAACATCACGAGCATCGATACAATCCTCAAGGAGTGCCACCGTCTCGAGCATGCTGAAAGCCGCCAGTTATCCCAACAGAACACGCGACTTCCCAACACAGCTGCTACATCATCTTTTGACGACCTCCTCCTACCGACTACCGCCTTCGATATGTGACAACTTTACCCACATCATTCGTCGTGAGGTCAGAGCAGCACAACTGCGGCCCCTTCATTCCCGTCATCTGATTATTCTCCGGTGAGGATCTTCTTAATAAAGGCCGTCGTCCATCAAGAGCTGTCCAACGTCGGCCTGCACTCCGTTCGTCCCGTGCGCTCAGAGCATTTTTCTCCACGCACGTTCCCACTTACTCCTCTTACTACTCTTATGGACAGCGCAACCCATCTGAATGACGCACCGTAGGCTATAAGCCGATCTGTTATAACTGCCGACGCGTTGGGAATATCGCTCGCCACTGCCGAAGTAGCTGGATTCTCCGACACGCTATTCCTCTGACTACCACCTTCGTCCCTCTAGTTCGTCCTTTTTTATTCGTTCCTTCGATGCCCCACCCATCATCTGACCTTGCGAGCCGTCTGACACGACCATACTACGCCCGCTCACCTCCTCCCACCCGCGTCAATCTCCTTCGCCCCCGTCACTCCGTGCTCCTTCTCCGACCTATTCGTAGCACCCCCAACCGGTAAACCTAGACAGTACAGCTTCAGGAGGTGGAGCTGCGTTGACGACATCGGCACGAAATCTTCGCTTGACCTTACCCACGAACCAGAATCTTTTGCAGGTTCTTGTTGACAATGTTCCTGTGTACGCGTTCATTGACACCGGGGAACATGTGTCCATAATGAGTGCTGCTCTTCACCGCGGGCTCAAAAAAGTTATGACGCCTGCCCCGAACCAAGCTGTACGAGTCGTCGACAGAGGGACTGTCGCTATTGTTGGCATGTGTTATGCCCGACTCACCAATGCTGAGAGACACACCGTCGTGCCCTTCACCGTCATCGAGAATTGCCCTCACGAACTTATCATTGGTCTGGATTTTCTCGCCAGTCATTCTGCCCTCAATTGACCTTGACTTGCCTCTTCGTGCCAACCCTGTGATTCCGCCTCCAAGGCGTTCAAGCTGCATGGATTTCATTTAGCTACCGCCTTAATCTGAGACGCACATCGACTTGTTTCCACACCAGCTGTACCTGATGGCAATTTCATGGCCGCACCAATTCCAGCTGTAATACTTACACATGGTGTTACAGTTCCGCACACTGTGCTCATGATTACTGGCAACCGCACCTGCCTTCCCCTTGTCAATTTCCCGCTAACACGGTAAGTCCTGCTTGAGGGGATCTCATTGGCTATAATTAGTACTGTGCAGGATGATCAGGTCGAGCGCTTCACAGTCGAAGATTGTTACAGCTCAGCCCATACCGTGACGTCATCCCACGGCAGTGGCGACGACATTGAGAAGATGGCTTGCTCTGACCTTACACCTGCTCAAGCTGAAGCCCTCTGCCGCGCTCTTGAAGGCTATCGCGACATTTTTGACTTGGACAATCGACCCTTACGTCAAACGTCCATCGTGACCCATCACATAAATACTGGCGACACGAACACTATTCACGGACGTCCAAATCGTGTTTCTGCGTAGGACCGAGCAGTTATCCAACAAGACGTTGTGGGGGGCACACGCCCCCACCTTCTCCCGCGGGCGCTCACCGTCGCCTGCGCACGTAGCGAACGCTGCGGAAGCCGGGTGGACACCTTCTCCCGCGTACGCGCGTCGTCACAAGCGCGCGCAGCGGAAGCCGGGCGGACACGAGAGAGATGCACTTTGCCCTCTCCCGGTTCTCGCTCGCCTCTCGCGACGCTCGCACCTGTGCGGGAAGAGGGAAAGTATCCGACGGCCGAGCAGGACATACCCTCGCGAAAAGGTAAAAAGGTATAAAAGAGCGCGACCGAGAGACTCCCGGGGCTCTCTGACCTCGCTACTCCTGACCTGCCCTTAGGGATATACCCGCTGCAACCCGTAAGTGACCTCGTTTGTGTGACTTCTACACGCAACGGGGCAAGCCTATTTATTACTTAATATACAGAGCGGACTTCCCTCTGCAAGTGTGTTTTATTGCCCACAGCAACAAACGTTGTTGAGTTGACTCGCTTATTGTCTTATTCGCCCGAAACGTACGTAGCTGCGATTATACGCGCTACGAGTTGGGGAAACCCCCACAACGTGCGAAAGATGCTTGAAAAGGACATTATTGAGCCTTCCTGTAGTCCCTGCGCTTCACCCGTAGTACCTGTCAAAGAGAATGAAAACGTGGCGCTTTTGAGTAATTATCGCCACCTGAACAAAATCACAGAAAAGGACGTTTACGCGTTGCTACGTATTGATGACGCCTTGACTGACTGTACGGTGCCACCTATTTTCTTCTGTCGACTTACGGTCCGGCTACTGACAGATATCCGTCGAAGACATGAACCGAGAGAAGACTGCATTTGTTACCCCTGGTGGTCTTTATCAGTTCAAGGTGATGCCTTTCGGCATCTGTAACGCGACGGACACCTTCGAACGAATGATGGACTCCTTGCTTCAGGGGTTCAAGTGGTCCACCTCTTTGTACTATCTGGACGACTTCAGCTTTTTCTCGTCCACATTTGACACGCATCTCGATCGTCTTCCAGCGATTCTTGACTTGTTCCGCCGGGCCGGTCTCCACTGAACTCTTCAAAATGTCACTTCGCTCGCCGCCAAATCACCGTCCTTGGACACCTCGTGGATGCCAGACGCGTGCGACCTGATCCGGACAAAATTCCCGCCGTTACGAACTCTTCTGTCCAGAAGGGTACAAAAGACGTTCGTAGTTTCCTAGGACGGTGCTCCAATTTCCAGCGCTTTGTAAAGAAATTTGCGACCATTGCACGTCCCCTTACTGATCTTTTGAAGAAAGACGTCCCGTTTTCTTTGGGTCCTGATCATGCCGCATCTTTTGATCACCTTACTACTCTCCTTACCACGCCTCCAATCCTGGCCCGACTTGACCCGTCTGCCTCAACGGAAGTTCGAACTCATGCCAGTGGCCATGGCATAGGAACCGTGTCCGTACAACGCCAGTGTGGACTTGATCGCGTTATAGCCTATGCCAGCCGACTTCTATCACTCGCCGAGCGTAATTATTTCAATCACAAAGAGCGAGTGCCTGGCTTCACAAAGAGCGACTTTCATCCCACTTGTACGGACGTCCATTCTGTGTCATCACTGACCACCATGCTCTCTGCTAGCTAGCCTTGCTCAAGCACCCCAGGGGACAACTCGTTCACTGGGATTTACGCCTGCAACAATATACCTTCTCCGTAGTAAATAAGACATGACACTTGCACCAGGATGCCGATTGTTTTTCCCGCTATCCCATGGAAGTACCGGCAGATGCGGACGCCATCGCTTCCGTTTTCTATGCGTCACAGTTGCTTCAATCAGTAACGAGAAACGCCACGATCATTCGCTACCACCCCTCATCAACCGGCTGGAGTCAACGCCTGGTGACGCCTCCCTACAGATGTCTTTCCTCAAGGAGGGGACATTACACCGCCGTAGTTTTGATCCTCACGGCCCTGACCTTCTGCTCGTCATTCCATACACCTACGCTCGACTGTCCTCCGCCAACTTCACGAGGCTCCCTTGGCTGGGCACTTGGGCGTCTAGTGCACATACGACCCTGTACGCCGTCACATTATTTGGCCGGGTCTCGCCAGCTCCGTGCGGAGTTACGTTGTCGCCTGTGAGCCCTGTCAGTGCCGGAAGAAGCCCTCCGCGCTTCCAGTTGAATGTCTCTAGCCAATCGACGTCCCACCCGAATCCTTTTTCCGCGTTGGTCTAGACCAAGTTGGACTGTTTCGTCTCTTGGACTCAGAAAATAAATAGGTCCCCGTCGCTACCGATTACGCAATGCGGTATGCAATCACAAGAGCTCTCCGACAAGTTGCGCTAATGACGTCGCTGACTTTCTACTCTACATAATTTTAGTGCACGGTGCTGAGCGCCAGTTACTAACTGACCGTGGCCGTAGCATTGTCTCGGCAGTCGTCGAGGACACCCTCCGCTCCTGCTCGACAAAGTCAAATTCAGCACGTCCTACCAACCACAGGTCAAACCGTCTCACGGAGCGCCTCAACCGGACCATCACTGACGTGCTTTTGAAGTACATTGCGGTGCAACCACCACGACTGGGATCTTCATTTACCATATGTGCGTTCGCGTGTAATTCATCGCGCAA
>NC_051156.1:55313327-55375540 GCF_013339745.2 Dermacentor silvarum
TGACACCACGTGCGACCTATGTATTGATACAACTGCGGTGATTGATATTGACATATAAAAACTTCCCCTTTTTGTTTATTTGTGGAATCAATCTTTTTAGTATAATCTCAGTATGTTGCACTTTCGTAGGTTGCTTCCCCGACTTAGCAGTTTGTGCCTGTTTACTGCCAAGTTGGAACACTAAGTGCCAAATGAAATGACCAGCGAACGGGCTCTTATTGCACTTTTATACTCAGCAAGTATGCACACCCCTGTTCTGCTTAGCAAAACGTAACTTCCTACATCAAACCTGCACATAGAATGTCGACTCAGAGGCATTTCTAAAGCACATCAATCTGTTAATGAACTTATAAATTATATTTAATGAATACTTTCATTTAGATGCTCAGTATGTGCCAATGGGTCTGCCCATTCTTGGCCAGGCCTCCAGCATTTGTATAGCATCAAACAGGTATCACCAATAAACAAAGCTTTGCATCACATTGATTTGAACATGTGAATTGGATCTGCATGCATTCTAAGCAGCACTGAATTGAATATGTATTGGAACAAAATCAGCAGCATGGAATTGAAGATGCACTGGAACAAAATCAGGCAAAATCAGGCATGATCAGTTAAGGAAAAGGATTGTGTAAAACAATGAACATGTAAATATGTAATATGTATATACATGTGTGCATTAATAAATAATGTTAGGAACGCTTGCAATATTTCTCTGCTGCCTTCCATTCTTCCTTCATGACAGCTATGCTTTGAGACAGTGTTAGACTGCAACCCTTTGGGATTGGCCCACACTACCCAGTCCTTACCTCATATCAGCTAATGCTACGTAAAAGCCTGCAACATTGTACTGCACCATTGATTCAGTTCCATCTTGTTTTGAGATTTCTTTGTTGGAATACTAATGCCGATGTCATTTCACCAGTCTATTTCTATCACCGCAGTTTCACCACAGTCTAGTAAGTCTGTCATTTCCATGACATAGACATGGGTTTGTATAATTGTATAGAACTTAGCTGCAGATGTCGTCACAATCTGTATTTTTCTTTCTTACACCTGTTCAGTACCAATGAAGAACCCAACAATTAGTATCTTGTAAACTTGGAGTCAAACTACCGTAGCACAAACCTAGCTACCGCCATCACATGATCGTCGTCTTGCTGCCGCCGTCACACACGCACTTTTGTCACGCACACAACTGCTTGCCTTACACGAACGTAAATGCTTTAAAGAATCCCAAATGATGCTGGATTGCTAGTTACCAGCAAAATCCGTCGCATAACATTAATTAACAGCACAAAAATCTGCAGAATTTGACTTTAGTGGTGTATTTTGGCTGTGCCAACCTAATTGCGGCAACTTCTCTACACTTCTCATTTTTATTTAATTATCTTGACACAGACAGATGTGCAGGTAAATTTTGTGCCGTGTAAAACCTATTAGTGTTTTTGTATTCCTTGTGTACATACTTTTCATGGTATGAGGGGGCTCCAGGTTTGGACTTAAAGTGCAATCCTTACCATCATGTGTAAGGACTGTGTGTCTTGCACAAACTTTGGTTTTATTCTCTTTGTATGGATGTATCCAGCTGAGCCTTACTGAATAAGAAATAAAATAAAATAGCTAATGTAGAAAGAAATGCTGGGTACTGTCAACATGATGACCAACATGAGGACAAGGTGAGAGCAGGAGCCAACGTTTCGACAAGTGGACTTGTCTTCTTCAAGGCACCTTGAAGAATACAAGTCCACTTGTCGAAACGTTGGCTCCTGCTCACCTTGAAGAAGGCAAGCCCACTTGTCGAAACGTTGGCTCCTGCTCTCACCTTGTTCTCGTGTTGCTCATCATCTTGAATTTCCATCTCCCACATTCCCCGTGTTTTCCCTAGGTACTGTCAAACATGCCATCATAGTTTCTCTTGAAATTTGCTGTATTCACTGCTATAATGCTGTATTCACTGAAAGTATCATAAAACACAAACAAAACTTGAAAGAAACGTTTTTTACTATTTAAAAAAGAACAGTACCCACTGTGAGCAAGTGTTCACATCCTGTTTGCTGCCACTGGCAAAGGCAGCTTATTCAGAACAGATTTCTGAATACTTCAATAAGTAAGAGCAGGTTGTGCAAAAGCTCATGTTGTGATGAATCATAACTAGCAGATGAGCATTGCTTACAATGTACTTCATATTCAGGTTTTTATAAAAGGCTGCAATAAGAATGGTGTACCTTGGTTTTTGCTTCTACTGCTGACATTCATACAGCAATTTCTGTAGAAAGATGTGCACCATATGCAAAATACATAGTTGATAATGAATCAGTTTTCCGAAAGCTGCAATGCTGTTTTTACCTTGTACAATAAGCGACATGTAAAGATATTGTTACGCGAAGGACGAGTCAGTAAGACTACCAACTATTTACACGTTGTATTTACAACACCGGTTGCAGCGCTGACCGGTTAGACTCACAGCGCGAGCCCAGCTCCTCCTTGCTCTTCTTTTCTCGAGTGATGGCGCCCGCGCGCATCGTTCAAACAACCAAATACCACACGCGCGTAGCATAATCCCCCGGCGGCAGAAGCGACGTCCCGGAGCGTCTAAATGTCATCACTGGGGGGGGGGGGGGTGATGCTTCAGTCGTGTAACGTGCACGATATCACTGGACTGGGAAGCAGATGGGGCGTCAGGGGCGATCTCGTAGGTGACGGGAGTCACGGCACGAAGCACTCGATAGGGGCCTGTGTAACGAGGCAGCAGTTTTTCTGACAGGCCGACCTGACGCGACGGAGACCATAGAAGCACCAAAGAACCAGGCGGGAAGTGCACGTCTCGGTGTCGCTGGTCGTACAAACGGCTTTGACTCTTTTGGGAGTGCAGAAGGCGGTCACGGGCAATTTCCCTTGCGTGGGCAGCGCGGGCGACGGCATCAAGTGCATATTCACTGGTGGGCGCTGCGTGAACAGAGAGGGTTGTGTCGAGGGGCAGTGCTGGTTCTCGGCCGAACAGAAGGAAAAATGGCGAATAACCGGCTGTGTCGTGGCGCGAGGAATTATACGCAAAGGTGACAAACGGTAGAGCGAGGTCCCAGTCAGTGTGGTCGCAAGAGACATACTTCGCGAGCATGTCTGTGAGAGTGCGATTAAGACGCTCCGTGAGGCCATTCGTTTGCGGATGCTATGACGTGGATAGCTTATGCCTCGTGGCACAGGACTGCAGGATGTCCGCGATAACTTTTGACAGGAATGTCCGGCCACGGTCTGGGAGAAGTTGTCGTGGAGCTCCATGTAATAAAATCACGTCGCGGAGAAGAAAATCGGCAACATCTGTGGCGCAGCTTGTAGGGAGCGCTCGGGTGATGGCGTAGTGCGTGGCGTAATCTGTGGCCACAGCGATCCACCTGTTCCCAGAGGTAGAAAGAGGAAAAGGAACAAGTAAATCTAAACCAACCCGAAAGAATGGTTCCGCGGGAATGTCAATTGGTTGAAGGTACCCAGCAGGGAGCGTCGACGGTGTCTTGCGTCGCTGGCATTTCTCACACGCAGCTACGTATCTTCGAACGGAGCGAGCAAGGCCTGGCCAAAAGAAGCGTCGGCGGAACCGGTCGTAGGTACGTGACACACCGAGGTGACCGGCAGTGGGGAGGACGTGAAGTTCGTGGAGAACAGCCGAGCGAAGATGTTTAGGGATCACAACGAGTAATGCTGGGCCGTTGGGGTGAACGTTGTGGCGGTAGAGTACGCCATCTTGAAGTGTGAATAAGCGAAGGGAGCTGTGGGCAAGTGACGATTCCAGGCGGTCAATGATGACACGCAAGGACGGGTCACGGCGCTGCTCGTCGGCGACATGGACCAGTGGAAAAACAGAGAGAACGCAGGCGTCGGTGTCAGTATCAGACGTAGAGGTCGGGTCTTGGACTGGGTAGCGAGAGAGGCAATCTGCGTCCTGGTGTTGGCGTCCCGACTTGTACGTCACTGCGTAGGGATATTCTTGTAGTCGGAGAGCCCAACGACCGAGCCTACCAGTAGAATCCTTGAGCGACGGAAGCCAACACAGCGCATGATGGTCTGTGATTACTGAGAAGGGCTTGCCATATAAATATGGGTGGAACTTTGAAACAGCCCAGACGAGAGCAAGACATTCGCGCTCGGTAATCGAACAGTTGCGCTCTGCAGTTGTCAGGAGCCGGCTAGCGTAGGCTATAACGCGGTCGTGTCCGCGTTGTCGTTGTGCTAAGACTGCGCCGATCCCATAATCACTGGCATCGGTTCGGACCTCTGTAGGTGCGGACGGGTCAAAGTGGGCCAAGATCGGTGGATTGGTCAGAATCGCGATAAGGCGTGAAAATGCGGCAGCCTGAGGGGAACCCCACGTAAAGGGCACGTCTTTCTTCAGAAGTTCAGTGAGTGGTCGAGCGATTGCTGCGAAATCTTTCACAAACCGTCTGAAATAAGAGCAGAGCCCCACAAAACTCCGGACGTCTTTGACAGACTGAGGTACAGGAAAAGCTGTTACTGCTCGAACCTTCTCCGGGTCGGGTTGTACTCCGGAAGCATCGACGAGATGGCCGAGCACTGTAATCTGTCGGCGCCCGAAGTGGCACTTCGATGAGTTTAATTGGAGCCCAGAGTTGCGGAAGACTTCAAGGATAGCTGCGACGCGCTCAAGGTGCGTCTCAAACGTAGGAGAAAACACAAGGACGTCGTCAAGGTAACAAAGGCAAGTTGACCATTTGAAACCTTGAAGCAGAGAGTCCATCATTCGTTCGAACGTGGCGGGGGCATTGCATAAACCAAATGGCATAACCTTAAATTGGTGGAGGCCATCTGGAGTGACGAAAGCGGTCTTTTCTTGGTCTCGCTCATCGATGGAAATCTTCCAATAACCAGATCGAAGGTCAATGGACGAAAAGTATTTGGCACCGTGAAGATAATCAAGAGCGTCGTCAATTCGTGGTAACGGGTAAACGTCCTTTTTAGTGATTCGGTTTAGGTGGCGGTAATCAACGCAGAAACGCCACGTGCCATCTTTCTTTTTGACGAGCACGACCGGCGACGCCCAAGGGCTCGACGAGGGCTCAACAATGCCTTTGGCGAGCATCTTGTTGACTTCCTGCTGAATAACTTGCCGCTCTGCCGTGGACACGCGATAGGGTCGGCGATGAATGGGAACAGCATCACCAGTGTTTATCCGGTGCTTAACCAGGGACGTCTGACCAAGTGGGCGATTGTCAGTGTCAAATATGTCGCGGTAAGAAAGCAAAAGGCGATATAGGGCGGCTGCTTGGCCAGGGGCGAGGTCCGGAGCGACCATGGGACGTAATGGGCCGTCGAGGTTCAAGGCATCCTGCGGGTAATCAGGAGGACCTGGAGACGCGTCGGCTGCAAAAGCAGTGACGTGGTCGTCTGTGACTGACCGGAGCGTGGCCACCGCTATGCCTTCAGGTAACACTTGCTTCGTCAAGCCAAAATTGACAACGGGGAGACACATCCGATTAGCGGCAAGGGTAACGACGGAGTGTGGCACAGAGATGTCGCGCGCCAGGAGGACATCAAGAATAGGGGCGACGACATAGTCGCCATCAGGCACGGTTGCCGTTGAGGCCAATTCGACGAAAGTTAGGGCTTTGGGAGGTAATCGAACAAACGCTGTAGTGCATAGGGTGTTCGGTTGTGCGGGGCGAACGTCGGAAAGAAGAGGAAGTTCGAGACACAGCGTACCGGTGGAGCAGTCGATGAGGGCAGAATGCGTCGTCAGAAAGTCGAGCCCGAAGATTAGGTCATGAGGGCAACTGGTCAGCACGGAGAACAGGACGGGAACTTGGCGGCCAGCAATTCCTACGCGAGCAGTGCACATACCACAGACGGCAACAGTGGCGCCATTGGCGACGCGTATGGCTCGAGTGACGGCAGGCGTAAGAACGTTTTTGAGGCGACGACATAGGTTAGCGCTCATATGGACACTTGGGCTCCAGTATCAATCAATGCCGTCAACGGGACACTATCTACGTCTACTTCAATTAGGTTCGTGTTCAGGAGGAGCGTCAACGGAAGATTTGGACAGGACGAACGTGATGCAGCACTACCTCCAAGAGCTGCATGGCCTAGTTTTCCGTCCGGCGGTTGGGCGAGGAAAAGCGGCGAGGTTGGGGTGACGGGGAGCGACGGCGTTGAGGCGACGGCGATCGCCCGGAGGAGCGGCAGTCATGGGCATCAGTAGTAGGGTACGGACGGCGAGGTAACGGCGAGCGTCGGCGTATGGGCGAAGAGCAGGGAATGAGCTCCAGGATGGCGGCATCCAGGTGGTGCGGCAGTGGCGGGATATGTGACCAACTCGGTGGCAGCGGAAGCAGATCGGTTTGTCGTCAGGTGTTCGCCATTCAGCAGGATTGCGTGGTCTGGGAGCGAAATACTGGTCATTAAAGGGTGAGGACATAGGAATGGGTGCCGAATCAGGTCGGGAGACAGAGCAGGCGGTAGGGATGCCAAGGTGTGCAATTTCTTGCCGCACAACCGCTTTTATAACGGAAATAGTAGGGGCCGCTGGGTCAAAGGTACCGTCGAGATGTCGAGGATGAAGGGGGGCCGGACTCGCCGCTTCCATCTCACGGCGAACGATACGCGTGACGTTCTCTTGAAATTGTCGTGTTGGAGGAAGAGCGGAGCAAGAGGACGTGGCAGGGGTGTTTGGGAGCCGGGAAAACTGGGACAACGCGGCGGCTTTTGGCTACCTCGAAGCCGAGGCATTCTTTGACGATGGCGTCGACAGTAGAAACGTCATGATAGACGAGCAAATTGAAGGCGTCGTCCGCGATGCCTTTTAGGATATGGCCCACCTTGTCAACCTCGGTCATGTGCTCGTCGACTTTCCGGCAAAGCGCGAGCACTTCCTGTATGTAGGCGACATACGATTCTGTCGACGACTGGACACGGGAAGCAAGCTCTTGTCGCGCAGCCTGTTGGCTACCTGACGGTTTGCCAAATAGGTCGCGAAGCCTCTCTTTGAAAGTGAAATAAATAACAGATAGTAATGAAGCAAACTGCAGACTTGCATTTCCTCATTTGACGGGACGTATAAATTATTTATAGCAACTTAGCTGGGCTCATGCAGCAACCTCACCCATACGATCTGCGATACGAGTTGACTCGTAGGCGGGCAGCACAGCGATCGTGTGTAGCGGTGGTTCAGCGTGGCTTGCGTACGTGTTGGCACTTCGCTGCCAACCATGTCAAGAAAACCAATTGCATGTTCATTCAGACGCGACGAAATTGTAGAGGCGTTAATTGTGTTGACGAATATAGGTGCGTCATTACGATCGAACTGCGGCCGGATTGCAAAGCGCCGCGGCCGCGGGTCAACGTTCTAGGCCTAATGGTTCCCAAAGATATCTGCGGCTGCAAGGGCCGGGAGCCCACATTTGGACGGCACTCCATTGCGGAAAGTATACCGCTCGCGTTGATATACCTTTAGTAACATCGTTTGTATAAAACGAAGTAGCGCTCGGCGCAGAGGTTTGTTTGCAGCTGCTAGGGCTGCGAAGTATTCCGACCGTGCATGCAATCTGACTCCGACGCGCTGCACGAGGGATCACGTGCAAAGCAGGTGTCTCCCGAATGCGACGGAGATTGCCGTCGACCAAGTCTGTTCCTTGCCGGTGAAACCGCACACGAGCGATGGCTGCAGGCGACGAAATCAGGAGGCAGCGCGATAAGTTTTGTCTGCTGCTTCGATTAGTAAACGTAGTTGTTGTATACGGCGAACTCGAACTTTCTGCTGCAATTCGCCCATGAGTTTGTGAAATGCTAGCGGCACTTATACCACGACTTATACACGACGCCGTGCACAGCCACACGGAATCTTATCGCATTACCGTGTCCTGACACACCGTATCGAAAACGTTTTGACGGCTTCTCAAGCGTACAACCCACGGAAGGAGTACAGTTTCGAGTTGAAGCGCAATGGACATGCAAAACTACGGCCGCTCAACGGAATGGCGCATGGTTGTGGCAAACCACATCAGGACGCATCGAGGTGCTCTCGACCGAGGCAAAGACGTGCTCTACCGCAACACACGGTTTCGTTAGCAGACGCGAGACGCACCGAGCAGAAAATCGTGATTACCGATCATACATACACACATGTCGTGTTTTCGAGAATATGTGAGGCTTATCTTGGATCAGTGCAAATATTTTGCTTGTATATATATATATATATATATATATATATATATATATATATAGCATCAGTAATAAAGATGAGAAAACGCGGCGATTCCTGGCGTGCTACAGCAGCAGGGGCTTCGGGCGAAGTGAAAGGGGCGCGTATACTGCTGCGTGAACGAACGCGTAACAGATATGACCATGTTACGCACAACCTTAGCATTACTCCTGAAAGCAATACCACAATAAAATTATTCAGTTGTGCGCCCAAGCACTCCCATGGGGAGTTTCTAACCATGTGACCTGAAACTCTGTGGAGAGTATAAGGTCATGTCGTTTTTATACTCCGTCACTTAGCAACGGGAGCATAATGAGGACATGTGCCGTCTTTACTCCGCTATGATGGAGTAAATGATTAGGACATGGGAGGATTTTCGGTTGATAAGCCGATAAAACTCCCATCTGGGCTAATTTTTGCTTACAGTGTAGATGTTGGACTGAGTCCTCTACCTTATGCTTTTCGATGTCCTTTCGTTGCGACATCGTTTGTACGCATTCCATTGAAAGCCGCTCAAAGGAAGCCTTGTCTGCAGCCTTCTGTGTCTGTCGACTGATCTGACTATTCTGATCTGAGAAACACATAAATATAGATGTAAATGTAAACAAAAATTACCGGAAAGATTGAGGAAGGCCGCTTTTGCGGTGTTTTTCAGCACCGAAAGAGCGAAAAACAAAACAACGTTGAAATTTACATATGCAAAGGTTAGATACAGGGTGTTTTTTTTAGCTGCACCAAATTTTTAAATTGAGAAAAATGTAAATCTTGGTCACGTTATTTTTACCATGCGAATGTACGGATTGGCGGCCTCTAGATACAGAGAAACTTCCGCACTTACGTGCGTAATTAGTGAAGTTACGGTAATTAACTTTCTAATTGTCCACAATAGGTGGCTACAGCAAATGAGTACTTTGGGGCCCGTCTTCCACACTACCTATCCCAACGATCAAATTTTTAATAGCGTAGTTAATGTGGGAGCTACGCGACCAATTAGTTCTCCTTGGCAGGCTCCTTGAAACCGAAACTGGCATCAAAAAAGAGCGTCCGTGTCGTCGATGTCGCCGCCCCCTTGCCTTTCGTCACGTCTCCGAGGTAAGCGCCGGTAGGCGCCAAAGCAACCTGCCGAAGAAGCTCATGCTGCCCAACTAATGTTCATGCCGTAGCAGGGGCTGGCTGGGTGGTTGGATCACTGGTCTAGTAGTCGCTGGCTGAATCACATGACTAGTTCGCTCGCTGGATCACTGGTCTAGTTCGCTAGCTGAATCACTGGTCTAGTTCGCTGGCTGGATCACTAGTCTAGTCGCTGGCTGGGTAACGAATCATGTTGCTGGCTGGGTCACGGGTCTAGCCACTGGCTAAATTACGTCTAGTCACTGGTTGGATCTCTGGGTGGTAGGCTGAAAGGATGGCTGGCTGGTTGCAAGTAGAAAAGCAAAAAAAAAACGGCATTGCTGCAGTTGTTACAGTTGCAAACATAAGAACATTAGGCATTTATTAACAGGATAATCGAAGTGAATCCCATAAAAAATAAAATGCATGTGGCTTTTGTGTTTCTGAGATACAGGACATGGATAAAACTTCGCATGGCATCGACAGAATTATGAGGTTTAAGTCACACAGCAACATACCGGGTGTTTTTTTTTTAGCTGCACCAAATTTTTAAAATTTGAAAAATGTAAATCTTGGTCACGTTATGTTTACCATACGAATGCATGGATTGGCGGCCTCTAGATACAGAGCAATTTCAGGCACTTACATGCGTAATTAGCGAAGTTAGGCTAATTAACTTTCTAATTATCAATGGGTGGCTACAGCAAATTAGTACCTTGGGGCCCGTCCTCGACACTACCTATCCCAACAATCAAATTTTGAATAGCGGAGCTCATGTGGGAGGTACGCGAACAATAAGTTCCCCTTGGCAGGCTCCTTAAAACCGAAACTGGCCGCAAAAAGAGCGTCTGTGTCATCGATGTCACCACCGCCTTTCGTCACGTCTCCGCCCCAACGAGCAGCTTGCGTTATCTCCTTGCTGTCTGCGGCGTTGGCCTAGCGCTTCAATGCCGGCGGGCCACCAAATTTACTTCGTCATTCCGTCGGGCGCCACGTTGCGCTGTAGCGCCTACTGAAGTCCCTATATAGCGCCAACCCCACTCCTTGGGCTGTTAGATACTGCAGGCACGGCGTCATATCAGTCTGTAGAGTCGACTGCGAACGCCGCAGATAGCAAGGAGATAACGCAAGCTGCTCGTGGGGCCAGACTGGCGCTTACCTCGGAGACGTGACGAAAGGCAGGGGGGCGGCGACATCGACGACACAGACGCTCTTCTTGAGGCCAGTTTCGGTTTCAAGGAGCCTGCCAAGGGGAACTAATTGTTCGCGTAGCTCCCACATGAACTCCGCTATTCAATGTTTGATCGTTGGGATAGGTAAAGTCGAGGACGGGCCCCAAAGTACTCGTTTGCTGTAGCCACCTATTGTTGATAATTAGAAAGATAATTGGTGTAACTTCCCCGCAGGGGCGTCTGCGTCAGCAGACGTTTGGTGAGTTGCGCCACCACGTACGCGAGCACAGGAGGGTTGGACCCTCCCGCGTATAGCCGTGCACGGCTTAGCCGTGTCTGGGGAAAGGGGGATCCTGGGGGTTGAGCCGATGCTGTGTGTTCGGTCCTTTAAGGCCCCCCGGCGGAGGCAACACACCTCTTCGGCCTCTGCTTCACATAGACGGCACCCCCGGACTGACCCACCCGGGGGAAATCGGCAGTCGCCCTATCCTGTCCTCCTCCTCAATCTTCGTCTTTCTCTCTGACTTTCAATCTTTCCTGTCTCCTACTCACTTCCTTTTACTTCTGATCTTCTGGGCGGCAAGGGTTAACCTTGTGTGGGTAGGCAACCTTGGATATTCCATATTTGGTTATAGTGGTGACGTACAGCTGGCGTCTGCAGGTCTTGTATTTACAGGCCCTGCAGCGTCCCCTTGTTGGGCTCCGTGGTGGGTGGCTGGCGTTGCTGCCGAAAACCCAGATATTCTTATGGCTAGTCCTTTTCCACCACTCCCTGATCGCCGTCTGAAAAGAGGGCGCACCGAAGATGTGTTCCAGTTTTTTGGACGCCAAACACAGAATTTCCCCAGATTTCATGTCATTCACTCTGAAACCTCAAACAAATCGGTACGAACAATGTCACCATTCCTTGTCTCAAAGTCTTTGACTGATATTTTTGGACCAGGCTTTAAAGCATCCAGGATGGCAAGCGGGGATCTCCTCTTGGAGCTCCGTGATGTGAAACAATATGAGAAACTGCCCAATCTAGTATCATTTGGGGACACCCAAGTGACAGTAACCCCACATCGTACTATGAACACCACCCGTGGCGTTATCTCAGATGATGATTTAATGGAGCTAACCGAGGCTGAACTCTTGGAGGGCTTCAGTGAGCAAAATGTGATAAACGATAAAAGAATTAAGATGAGGCGCGACGGCAAAGAAATCAAGACCAAGCACCTAGTACTTACTTTTGGTTCAAGTGTCCTTCCCGAGTCCATCGAGGCCGGGTACCTCAGACTTCGTGTTAGGCCACACGTGCCAAATCCTCTGAGGTGTTTCAAGTGCCAGCGATTCGGGCACAGTTCACAGAACTGCCGAGGCCGGCAAACTTGTGCTAAGTGCAGTGCCAATGAACATTCCTCCGAAACTTGCAATAACACTCCACGTTGTGTCAACTGTGATGGTGAGCACGCCGCATACTCACGGTCGTGCCCGTCATGGAAGAAAGAGAAAGAAATTGTGACTATTAAAGTCAAAGAAAATATCACATTCAAGGAGGCACGTAGGCGGGTATCATACCTGCCCAAGAACACCTTTGCCGATGTGGCGCGTCAGGGGGCAGCGACACAACGGCTTCCGGCGCCTGCCCGGCCCGCAAGCAGCGAGCCGGCAGTGACGCCATCCGCCCCCTCGGCGGCTGCAGCTAGCGCTGCTCTGCCAACTCACAAGAAGGGGCCATCGACCTCTGGGCTGGTGGCCTCCAGGGCCTCGTCCCTCGAGGCGAGGCCTTCCCGTCAAACCAACCGCTCGCAAGAGCGCGTGTCCAGCGCCTCGCAAGAGGCGATGGACACAACAACTGGCCAGACAGCGCCGTCAGCGCCTAAGGAGCCGCGAGAATCTCGCGATCGCTCCAAAAAAGAAAAAGCCCGCATCACAGGGCCCGAGAAGGGCTCTGTAGCTTAAGTTAGTCTCCTTTACACACAGCACAAAAAACACTTTCAACATGAATACACAAATAATACAGTGGAACGTCAGAGGACGCCTACACAACCTCGATGACGTCAAAGAAATCCTACACAAGTTTAATCCGAAGGTGCTGTGTGTTCAGGAGACACACCTTAAATCTACACAATGCAACTTTCTCCGGCAATACGCCATCTTTCCCCCGCAGGGGCGTCTGCGTCAGCAGGCGTTTGGTGTGTTGCGACACCACGGACCCGAGCACATGAGGGTCGGACCCTCCCACGCTTAACCGTGCGTGGCTTAGCCGTGTCCGGGGAAAAGGGGATCCTGGGGGTTGAGCCGATGCCGGGAGTTTTGGACCTCTATGGCCCCCCGGTGGAGGCAACACACTTCTTTGGCCTCCGCTTCACGTAGACGGCACCCCCGGACTGACCCACCCGGGGGAAATCGGTAGTTGCCTTTTCCTGTCTCTCTCTGCCTCCAGCCTTCGTCTTTCTCTCTCACTTTCCATCTGTCCTGTCTTCTCTTTACTTCGTTTTACTTCCAACCTTCCAGGCAGCAAGGGTTAACCTAGTGTAGTTCATCCAACCTAGGGTCTATTATATTAGGTTATAGCAGTGATGTATAGCTGGCGTCTGCGAGTGTTACTAAAACCTTGTAGCGCCCCCTCGTTGGGCTCGGTGGTGGGTGGCTACCATCGCTGCTGAATAACAAGAAAACAAGTAATGGGTACTCCCTTCCCTTCCCTACCTGATCGCTCTCTCAAGAGAGGGCGCACCGATGTCACGTTTCAGTTCCTAAGCCAAACCAAAGAAAACTTCCCCCGCTTCCATGTACTGCACAGTGAACAACAAGAAAAATCAGCTCGAGTAATTTCCCCGTTCCTTATGTCCAAATGCCTTGCAGAAAAGCTTGGCCCAGGCTACAAAGCAACTAAAATGGCAAGTGGAGATCTGCTTCTCGAAATCTGCAGCAAATGCCAACACGATAAATTGACGACTCTTGAGAAAATCGGGGACATTCCCATAACAGTCACGCAGCATAAGTCCATGAACACTGTCCGTGGGGTAGTCTCAGACGACGACTTGATCGACCTTAGTGAAGTGGAATTGCTAGAAGGATGGAAAGAGCACAATGTGATCGATGTGAAAAGAATCAAAATACGCCGTGATGATAAGGAAATACCTACCAAGCACCTGATTCTGACATTTGGCTCGAGCAGACTTCCTGAATACATTGAAACAGGGTATATCAAAATACGCGTCAGGCCATATATACCAAACCCACGGAGATGTTTCAAGTGCCAAAGGTACGGCCACGGATCTCTGAGCTGCCGCGGGCGGCTCACCTGTGCTAAGTGCGGTGACCATGACCATCCCGCTGACGACTGTAACAACGAACTCCACTGCGCGAACTGCGACGGTGGGCACCCCTCATACTCTCGTTCTTGCCCTGCTTGGAAAAAGGAAAAAGAAATCATAACACTGAAAATCAAAGAAAACATCTCTTTCAAGGAAGCCCGAAAGCGTTTCTCAATAGTGCAGTGCACTACGTACGCCGATGTGGCACACAAGGGGGCAGTGTCACAACGGTCGAAGGCGACCGCTCGGACCTCACATGTAGGGCCGGCGGCTCCGCCTCCCGCCCCCAAGGCGGACGCGGCAGATGCCGCTCTGCCATCTTCGAAAACGGGCCAGCAGCCTAGTGGCTCGGTGGTCCTAAGCGCCTCTCCTCGTGAGGGGAGGCCTAAAGTACATGTCTCTTCGCGCGCAGCGCGCTCATCCAGTGCCTCCCAGGAGGCAATGGATACAAACGCAAGCATCTCGGCACCTTCGGTGTCGAATGAGCGGCGCAGCTCCCTTGAGCGTGCCGCAAAAGAAAAGCCGAGAATAACAGGACCCGGAAAGAAAAGCATGACATAAATGTAGAACTCTTGGCATGCAGAGTACACCTCTCTATTTTTTGTTGTTATGGCAACGCAGATCCTTCAGTGGAATGCTAGAGGTCTACTGCGTAACCTTGATGACATTAAGGAACTGCTAAAAAATATAACCCCAAAGTACTCTGTATCCAAGAGACACATCTAAAATCTATCCACACAAACTTCCTGAATTCGTATGTCATTTTTCGTAAAGATCGCGAGAACGCCCTTGCCTCGGCAGGTGGTGTCGCAATCATCACTGTAAACTCTATTGCTAGCCAGCAGTTGATGCTTCAAACCCCTCTCGAGGCAGTTGCCATTCGTGCGATTGTACTTAATAAGCTTGTAACAATCTGCTCCATATATATCCCTCCCGACTATAAACTCAACAGCTTAGAGTTCCAATGTCTCATAAACCAGCTTCCGGAGCCATTTATCCTGCTCGGTGACTTCAACGCACACAATCCGCTATGGGGGGACCCGCGGTGTGATGCGAGGGGCCGCATGATAGAGCAGTTCCTCTTGAACTCGGGTGTATGCCTACTGAACAAAAAAGAGCCGACATTTTATAGCGTGACACACAACAGTTACTCTGCAATAGACCTAGCTATCTGCTCTGCCACACTACTGCCCTGCCTGGAATGGGACGTAATTAAAAACCTATATGGCAGTGATCATTTTCCTATTTGTCTTAAAACATCAGAACAACATGATCTCTTTACACGGACCCCTCGATGGAAACTAGAATGCGCTGATTGGGCAAAATTTCACCAAATGACACAGATGCCTCGAAATGCTCTTAACGATTTTAATATCAACGATGCCGTCACCTTTTTTACCGCTTTTATAACTGACGCCGCATTCGAGTGCATACCACAAACAAACGGGGCTCCAAAAAAGAGGCGTGTTCCATGGTGGAATGAAGATTGTAGGACTGCTCGTAAGAATCAAAATAAGGCTTGGGGCTTGCTACGAAAGTGCCCAACGGCAGAAAATCTCCTAAATTTCAAACACGTGAAGTCGCAAGGCAGGCGAACGCGACGTAGAGCTAAAAAAGAGAGCTGGGAAAAATTCATCTCGAGTATAAATTCCTACACGCAGGAAGCAAAAGTGTGGAACAGACTACGCAAATTATCAAGTCAGCAACCTTTCCTATTGCCGTTGGTAGATGATCAAGGCGACAGCCTTGAAGACCAGGCTAACGCACTTGGGGAACATTTTCAGCATGTATCCAGCTCAGCCAATTATTCAGAGGCATTTGTCAAACACAAAGCAGTAGCGGAAAATAAGGCGTTGAACCATAAATGTAGCCCCAATGAACCTTATAACCTACCATTTAGAACTGCCGAACTCAAAGCTGCCTTGAACACCTGTATGAAATCTGCCCCGGGACCTGATAGAGTCATGTACACAATGATTAAACATCTTCATCCTGACACACAAGTAGCACTACTGTCCCTTTTCAACACCATCTGGGCAGCAGGGTACATTCCAGATTCATGGAAAGAAGCTATTGTGGTACCTATCTTGAAACAAGGAAAAGACCCGTCCTCAGTCGCAAGTTACCGGCCCATAGCATTAACAAGTTGCATCTGCAAGCTATTTGAAAAGATGATTAATCGTCGGCTTTTACATCTCCTTGAAGCAAACAAATTACTCGACCCATACCAATGTGGGTTTAGAGAAGGTCGTTCCACAACCGACCATCTCGTGCGCATTGAAACATGTATTCGTGACGCTTTCGTCCACAAACAATTCTTTCTGGCCGTGTTTCTTGACATCGAAAAAGCATATGACACCACCTGGCGCTACGGTATTTTGAGGGATCTTTCAGAAATGGGCATCTGTGGTAATATGCTTAATATAATTGAAAGTTACCTATCCAATCGTACATTCCGTGTTAGAGTTGGCGATGCCCTGTCCAGGCCATTTATTCAGGAAACTGGTGTACCACAAGGTGGTGTACTTAGTTGCACTCTGTTTATAGTAAAAATGAATTCTTTGCGTGCATACATGCCACGAAATATATTTTATTCTACTTACGTTGATGACGTGCAAATAGGATTCAGGTCCTGTAATCTCGCAGTTTGCGAGCGACAGATTCAACTTGGCCTCAATAAAGTGTCAACATGGGCATTCGAGAATGGATTTAGGTTAAATCCACTGAAAAGTTCCTGCGTTCTATTCTCAAGAAAGAGAGGCCTACTCCCGGATCCTGACATAAAGCTGCATGGACTGCGATTGCCTGTGAACACCGAACAAAAATTTCTAGGCATTATTTTAGACTCCAAACTAAACTTCATTTCACACATAAAACACCTAAAGAACAAATGCCACAAAACAATGAACATCCTTAAAATTCTGTCGCACACAACATGGGGCAGTGACAGAAAGTGCCTCATGGATCTATACAAAAGCCTTATACGCACACGCTTAGAATATGGGGCCATAGTGTATCAGTCTGCCACTCCAAGCGCTCTAAAGATACTGGACCCTGTTCACCATCTAGGTATCCGCCTGGCAACCGGTGCATTCAGGACAAGCCCAATAGAAAGTCTTTACGCAGAATCAAATGAGTGGTCACTGCATCTCCAGAGGTCGTACTCCAGTTTCTTGTATTATCTGAAAGTACACTCTAACGAGGAGCACCCCTCTTATTCAGCTATAAATGATATGACTAGTGCCACCCTCTTTAGTAATCGACCTGCAATAAGACAGCCATTTTCACTGCGTTTGAGAAACCTCAGTGAGAAAATGGGTGTTTCAGTCCTTACAACTCCTCTAATGGCTCCAGTAAAGCTGTTACCACCGTGGCAATGGCAAATCGTTGAATGCGACACATCATTTGTAGATGTAACAAAACACGCCCCAGATGCGCACATACATATGCACTTTCGAGAGCTTCAGTCAAAGTACACCTGCCCAGAGTTTTACACAGATGCGTCAAAGTCACAAGCCAGCGTATCCTACGCGGCTGTTGGCCCATCATTTTCGGAATCCAACGTTCTACATCCTGAAACTAGTATCTTCACGGCAGAGGCCTATGCAATACTGTCAGCTGCTAAACACATTAGAAAAGCAAAGCTCCCAAAGGCCATTATATTCACAGATTCCCTAAGTGTCGTCAAAAAGTTAAAATCACTACGAAAACAGAAAAATCCTGTTATAAACGACCTCTACTCTCTGCTCTGCAATATGTATGCTTCTAACCAACAGGTTGTAATATGTTGGGTGCCTGGGCACAGGTGTATAGAGGGTAACGAGCTTGCAGATAAAATGGCAACTACCACAGCTACAAAACCTAGCAATTCGTCCATACCCATTCCTGCCACAGACTTGAAGCCATTCTTACGCAAAAAACTCCGAAACTATTGGCAACACTTATGGGATCAACAAACATTGAACAAGCTTCATGTAATTAAGCCACATTTAGGGAACTGGCCATCATTAACAAAGTCACGACGATCTGAAGTTCTCTTTTGCCGACTCAGAATAGGGCATACATATGGTACACACTCATACCTTTTAACTGGTGCTGAGCCCCCCCTCTGTGGCAGATGTGGTGAAAGGCTGACCGTACTCCACGTCTTGCTGGAGTGCCGGGAAGCAGAAACAGAGCGTAGAAGGCATTTTCCTTTAGCATACCAACAACATGTCCCCTTACATCCGACACTGTGTCTTGGCCCAGAACCTCTGTTTGAAACCAAGGCAGTGCTTAACTTTTTAAATGATGTTGTACTGCATGTTATTAGCCCGAGAGATTCGTAGACCTCCCTCTATCTAGAGGGTATTGCTGCGAGCGTACTGTTTTTGTAGAGCACGTCCCTCCATGCCCTTGTGCCCAAGGGTCTCCGTGAGGTGATAGTGCTAAGGGAAGCGACGCATCTTTTTCGTATTATTATTATTATATTTCTTTTTCCTAGAGTATACATCATGATCATAGCTGGTATCACTCATTATTGACATTATTTTAAATACCTGTACATTTTACGTACCTTGCAGCGAACATTTTAGGCCTCTATACAGCCTCGATACATTTTAAACTTCTCATTCACTGCATCATCGACTTCATCATACCATTTCTTGGCGCTCTTTGGCCATCCCTGGCCCTTGCGCCAAAAAACCCCATACATCATCATCACGCCATCTTTCGCAAAGACCGCGATGACACCTTCGTGTCATCCGGCGGTGTTGCTATCGTAGTTGACAGAGGTGTTGCCTGTCGAGAACTGAAACTTCGTACGCCCCTAGAGGCAGTTGCTGTCCGAGGGGTATTGTTTGACAGGCTAGTCACTGTTAGCTCTATATACATCCCTCCTAATTATCATCTTCATAAAACTGAATTTCAGAACTACATAGATGAACTTCCGTCACCATATATAGTTGTCGGATATTTAAACGCACATAACACATTGTGGGGAGACTCTCGTTGCGATGCGAGAGGACGCCTAATTGAAAACTTTCTCTTTTCTTCAGGAGCATGTTTACTTAATAAGAAAGAGCCAACTTACTACAGCATGGCGCACAACACATACTCCTCCATAGATTTAAGTATCGTGTCTAGTACACTGATTCCGTACCTGGAGTGGTCCGTTCTGAAGAACACTTTTGGGAGCGACCACTTCCCAATCATGTTAAAACTGACAAAACAAAATCTATGTTCCCCACACATTCCCCGATGGAAGGTTGACTCGGCTAACTGGGAACGTTTCCAAGAACAAACTTATTTAAGCAGGGATGATATTGCCTCTTTAAATATAGACGATGCTGTAGCATATATAACGGGCTTTATAATTGAGACTGCCACAACATGCATCCGTCAAACTAACGGACTGGCTAATAAACGTCGTATCCCGTGGTGGAACGAAGAATGCAAGGAAGCACGGAAAAATCAAAACAAAGCTTGGGGACGACTTCGCGACTCTCCAACCGCCGAAAACTTGATTAGTTTCAAACAAATAAAGTCCCAGGCTAGAAGAACAAGTCGACGTGCTAAAAGGGAGAGTTGGGAGAAGTACATCCCCAGTATAAATTCTTACACGGATGAGACGAAAGTGTGGAATCGAGTAAATAAATTAAAAGGCCGGGAAGTACACCCACTCCCCTTAGTAAGTACTCAAGGAGAGAGCCTGGAAGATCAGGCTGGTTGTCTGGGCGAACACTTTGAATATATCTCCAGTGTGTCCCACTACACACAAGCATTTCTGAGAGTCAAAGAACGCGAAGAGTGACAGCCCCTAAAACGTAAAGATTAATCGAGTGAGGTCTACAACTATCCATTCACTTTAACTGAACTGAAAGCATCCCTCGCTTGCTGCAATAACTCTGCGCCAGGCGGTGATCGTGTCATATATGAAATGATTAAGCACCTGAATCCTGAAGCACTGAAAACACTCCTGTATCTTTTCAATGATTTATTCTGGGCTCATGGATATATCCCGTCCTCGTGGAAGGAAGCTATAGTCATTCCCGTGCTTGAACAAGGCAAAGACCCCTCTCTAGCCAGCAGCTACAGGCCAATAGCACTAACAAGCTGTCTGTGCAAACTGTTTGAAAAAATGATCAACAGGCGCTTAATCTGTTTCCTTGAAAATAACAAATTACTAGACCCCTTCCAATGTGGTTTCAGGGAAGGTATGTCCACAACAGACCACCTTGTTCGCATTGAGTCTTATATCAGGGATGCATTTATACATAAACAGTTCTGTCTTTCAGTGTTTCTTGACCTAGAGAAAGCTTACGATACAACATGGCGCTACGGCATTCTCCGAGATCTCTCTGCGATGGGTGTCCGTGGCAACATGTTAAACGCAACATGTTAAACGCAAGAGCGGTAACGCTCTTTCTAAGTCATTCACCCAAGAGACCGGTGTGCCACAAGGGGGCGTGCTTAGTTGCACACTATTTATCGTAAAAATGAGTTCCCTGCACACAGTTATGCCACGCACTATGTTTTATTCTGTTTATGTCGACGATGTGCAGATAGCCTTCAAGTCATGCAATATTGCCATCTGCGAACGACAAGTGCAGCTTGTAATAAACAAATTGTCCGAATGGGCAGATGAAAATGGTTTTATGGTAAATCCCCAGAAGAGCACTTGCGTACTCTTTAATAACAAGAGAGGCGTAACGCCAGTCCCAAGTATTGCAATCCAAGGAGATGCGCTCTCTGTGAGCAGCGAGCATAAGTTTCTAGGCATTGTTTTAGATTCGAAGCTTACATTTATTCCTCATATTAAGTGTCTGAGGGCAAAATGCCTGAAGACAACGAACCTTTTAAAGCTTCTGTCGCGTACGACTTGGGGTAGTGATCGAAAGTGTCTGCTGAACCTCTACATAAGTCTTGTCCGCTCACGCCTCGATTACGGAGCTATAGTGTATAATTCCGCAACGCCAAGTGCATTAAAAATACTAGACCCCGTTCACCATCTGGGTATCCGCCTTGCGACCAGTGCTTTCAGGACAAGTCCAATCCAGAGCCTGTACGTAGAGTCAAATCAGTAGTCACTTCATCTGCAGCGGTCATACAGCAGTTTTACATATTGTTACGTAAAACGGCACAAGGCGGGACTATTTACACTGTATTTACAGTATGAGAGAGACACAGTAGCCAAGATGGTGGACAGCCACCAGCACCAGAGAGAACCGTCTTCTTCGTCGTCTGCCCCAGGATGAATGTCTCTCGCGTAGCATTACCCCCGGCGGTGCAAGCGCCGTCCCGGCGCACTTCACACATTGTCGTTAGGAGGAAGGCGGTAGGCTTTCAGTCTGCTAACGTGAACTATGTCACTGGGAGCGATCGCTGGCGGTAAAGTCGGAGAGACGGGAACAATCTCGTAGGTGACGTCCGTGACCTGGCGGACGATTCGGTAAGGACCCGTGTATCGAGATAGCAACTTTTCGGATAAGCCAACACGGCGGAATGGACACCACAGGAGAACTAAGGCACCGGGTGAGAAGCGAACGTCGCGATGCCGGCTGTCATAGAAGCGCTTCTGGGTCGCTTGCGAGGCCAACAGCCTAGAGCGGGCGATCTGACGAGCGTGATCGGCACGAGCGATGGCATCACGTGCATATTCGCTAGGCGGCGCGGCAGCAGCCGGTAGTAGGGTGTCCATCGGTAACGTTGGTTCACGGCCAAAGAGCATATAAAAGGGTGAATAACCGGCGGTATCGTGACGCGAGGAATTGTACGCGAAAGTCACGTAAGGTAACGCCAGGTCCCAGTCACGGTGGTCAGATGAAACATACATTGAGAGCATGTCCGTGAGGGTGCGATTTAGTCTCTCGGTGAGGCCATTTGTTTGGGGATGGTAGGCAGTGGTCAACTTGTGCTGCGTTGAGGACGAGCGCAAGAGATCGTCGATTACTCGTGATAAAAATGCGCGGCCTCGTCTGCGTGAGCAGGCGTTTGGTGTGTTGCGACACACGTACCCGAGTACGCGAGGGTTGGACCTTCCCGCGTGAAGTTGCGCGGCTTAGCAGTGTCCGGGGAAAAGGGGATCCTGGGAGTTGAGCCGAAGCCGGGTGTTTGGACCTTTATGACCCCTCGGCAGAGGCAACACACTCCTTTGGCATCTGCTTCACGATGACGGCACCCCCGGAGTGACCCAACCGGGGGAAATCGGTTGTCGCCTTTTCTTATCCCCCTCTACAACCTTTTGCTTTCCTGTCTCCTTTCTTTTACTATCCTATCATCTCTTCTCTTCAGTCGCTTCCTAATTTTCATAGGCGGCTTGGGTTAACCTTGTGTATGTGCCCTCCCTTGGGTATAATAAATGAGGTTATAGTGGCAATGTACCGTTGGCGCCTGCAGCCTTACGCGTTAAGCGGTGCAGCGTCCCCTAGTTGGGCTCCGTGGTGGGTGGCCGCCATTGCCGCCGAAATAAAACAAACCGTTACGGGAACACCAGCATTCGAAGAGACGGTATCTAGAGACCGTTTGAAGCCAGCTCACATGGACGCGGGAAACGCCATCTGAAGCAGATAAAGCACTCGACGGCAATGCCTTCACTGCAGGGGAGGGGGGGTGGGGGGGCGGGCATGTAGTGGACAGTGTGCTTTGTGCCCGCAAAAGAAAAAAAAGCTCGACATCATGGCCCCAACATGCGCTTAGTTGCCCGAAGAATAAATGTTTGCTTGTTCCGAGTCTTCTTTTCTTACAGATTCAATGCAAGGAAAATAAACACTTTCAGAGACTCAACGCGCCAGCCGGCTTTTTAAGAAATAAATGATGAAATGGTCAGTATGTTATCAAGTACGAACACGTAATTCGAACCGTGATTTGACATAATTTCTACGATGAAGTGGTTGCTATTTTTTGAGAGGGCTTGTACTTGGTCTTTGTTTAGAAACTTGACACTCTTGCCAAAAGTAGTCAGGCTGTTTTCGAGCTTCTGAACTTTCTTTTTCAAGTGCTTGTGTACTTCTTGAAGCTGCGTGTGTTTTCTTGTGATGACCGCTAACTGTTTGCTCAACTCTGCACAGGTTCTGCAAGAGGAGTGGGAGTCGCAGCTTGCGAAGTCGATGTGCTGGTGCGATGGTCTGATTCAAACTAAGTTATGTCCTCGTCTAGCACGGCCGTGCTGACACTCGATGATGGTTGTTGTGGGTTTGGTCTCGAAGGCACGACAGTGGTAGCAGAAGCATCAGTCTGTTGACCAAGCTGGTTGGTTATTTCAGGAGCGGCAGATGTTACATCAAGCGGAGGTCTTTCCTTGCGTGGTCTACAGTGCGCCATTAAAAGTTTCCGGCTCTGAGGCGACAGTACTGTGCCGCGTCTGGCTAGGGGTGGACATGAAAGCGTTATTGCAGTACCTCAAGTTGACAGGTCTTTGCGACCATTCGTAGACTCGGTGAGGACCTTGAAATGTGCGCCAAACTGTGTTCTCTCTCTATCATCTCTCTTCATTCCTATACACCCTTCCCCTAGTGCAGGGTAGCAAACTGGACTTGCGTCTGGTTAACCTCCCTACCTTTCCTCGCTTATATTTCTCTCTCTCTCAACGGTGTTGAAGCAAAGCTGAAAAAATAGAAAATAAAGCGTGGGAGAAACATGAGGAGGCGTAGTGACAAAATATTTTCATTCGTAATTATTAATGCAATAACAGTTTTGGTTTTTGCAGGTTGCATTTGTTATACTGAGCATTTCAGAAACTTTAATTAGTTAGATGTTTTGGCAGAGCCTCATCCGCTGAAGCGAACAACTGCATTTATGTGGTTACGACTAACGAATGGAATAATTTTATATATTCCTTAATCATCCTTATGGGGCAAACTTAAAGCCAGTATCTGACCTGAGTCTTTATTCGATTTGCAGGCTCACTTTGAAGAAAAAGCACCTTTCAGCTGGGCAGAGGAGAATGGTGGAAAAAGCTGTTGTATTTGATTGAATGCATGGAAAATAAACACTTCCAGAAACTCGACGCGCCAGCCGGCTTTTTAAGAAATAAATGATGGGATTACAGCCACCAAAGGGCCTCTCTGGCTATACCAATGAAATAAACTTCAATGACTAAAGAATGTAGCCTAAAACAGAACAAAGAAACGTGCCGGGGAACTAGATCGTCGTTTAACTGGGGTATAACTATTACGCTAGAGGCGAGCAAACACCAGCATTCACGGAATATAACCGAAATACTTAAACTGAAACTGCCGTTTGTGGGTTTCAGGTGGCTTGAATATTATTAATGCTGCCAGCTAACGCAAACTCGGACTAAACGCTAGTGTGAGCCCGCTGTCGCACAAGTAGCGTGGCTAACCACGAATGAGCATTTTTCATCAGCTATTATTGGATAACGTTTCTCCTCAAAGCAATGAATGAGTACAATGCTGCTCGTGACAACGACCCATACAAAGCGTTCTTTCTGTCGGTACTATCAGCATAACTTGAAAGACGAACAGCAAAGCGCGGCCACCCAATCCAGTGCCAGAGACCTGCCGCAGAAATAAAATCTGGCCACCTGCGCGCTAGCAACCGTGCTTGCTGCACATTGGTGTGGTGGCACCACGCGCCGTGAGTCAGCAGCACTGATTGTTGCTAAGAATCCGTGACCGAGTGCCGGCCTCGATCGCACATTAGACAGCTTTACAATGGCATTTGGAACCAAACGTAAACGCATTACTAACGTAAAGAAATAGCGTTACTCGACAGCTTTAGTTTAGCGTTTGCAAGCAAACGTAAACGCATTACGTACGCAAAAAATAGCGTTGTCATCTCTGCGCATGCTCTGAACGTTATTCGGTTTCTGCGGTTTACGTGCGCTATGATAACGTACGTTATTTGGCGAGTTTAACGTTCGTAATGTTTACGAACTGCTAAGAAATAACGTTGCCAAACATGGCGGCATCACTGGCTCCCGCTTCAGCATGAATTCTCGTGATGGTTGCGCTCTCACTAGCGTAGATCACCAGTAACTATAGAAAGAAGCTTCCGCTTTCACTAAACTCACCTGAAACGCCCAATTTCTGAGATCGTTTGGCGATTCCGACGACCGTAGGCCTAACCGCGACGCGTCCTCATACGTTGCCGCATAGCAACACCAGGATGAATGCTAATGGATTGTCTTGGCTTGGATACGTTTGGCACGAGGCACCAGACGGCGCAAAGCTTTATAACGTCTTCCTCACGTTTGTGTTCCCGTACGGTAAGCTAAAAGTCTTGAAAGAACACGCACCGTAACATCGCACAAACGTGCTTATGTTTAACGTACGTAAGCCGATAAACGCTATTCTAAAACTTTCTATTCTCGCTGCGGATGCTCAGTACGTTATTTGGTTTCGGTGGTTTACGTGCGCTATGACGACGTACGTTATTTGTTTAGTATAACGTTCATATTGTTTACGCAGGCTAAGAGATAGCGTTGTCGAATATGGCTGCACCAATGCTCCCGCTTCAGCATGTTCTCGTGATGGCTGCGATCTCACTCTCGTTGATCGCCAGTAACTATTGAAATAAGCTTTCGTTTCTTCTACACTCACCGGAAACGTTAGTTACGAGCGCATAGCGCGTCCAATTTCTGGAATCGTTCGGCCATTCCGGCGTCCGCAAGCCTAACAACGCATAGCAACAAACAATGCCTAGCAACAAAAGGATGGTATCTAATCAATTGTCTTGGCTTGGACACGTGTGGCACGAGGCACCAGACGACGTTCTATTTTTAACTTCTTTCTTAAGTTTGCGCTCCCGTACGGTAAAGTAAACGTCTTGAAGGGACCCGCACATTAACGTCCAGCAATTGTGCTTGCATTTAACGTACGTAAAGCGGCAAACTGTCTAAAACTGTCTGATGCTAACCAGGCCGGGGCTCGGTGACACAGACTGTACAAAAACCACACGGTCAGTCTTTCGCATTTATAATTTCTTACGACGCTACGCAAAAGGAACCGCAACAGGGACGACCGCTCACGCCACGCGCTGCACCTTGGACGACACGGCGGCAAGTGCGGTGAGCGTTCAGCAGCGGCGCCCAGCAGAGGCTACGAGTTCCATCGTGTCCGTTTAATAATGGAACCCAATTGCACTTGAGAGCCCCCGCGACTGACTGCACGACACGGATAAACCTTCTGCATGCGCAAGCAAACAAATGACTTAATGATAGACTAAATGACAGACTTGACTCTGTCAACAGCAGCAGTGGTCGACGCTTGTCTCCTCTCTTTCGTGTAATATATGCCCGGAAATACGTAGAACTTTATGGGCGGCTGTCGGCCCTTATGGGCGGACAAATGCACGGGATACACAATCTCGCAGCCCGTAATACCGTACACTACACGCCTACGCAACAGCGCCCTTTACCATGCTTCCTGCCGACTTTTTCATTTCCTCCTGCAAAGTGTGCTGCTCAGTAGCGTCTAGCGCTGCAATGAAATAAGCGCGAATGGAATGACGATGATATCTCGACAGATCAACTTGTAAACCGAATACGCATTAACGCGTATTTCTAGAAGTTATCTGAACCACCAGATACAACGACAAAATATGAATAACATAAATAAGAGTATTCAAAATCACGATGGGGGCTGACAGATGGAGTTGCACACAGTGGTATAATAGTTTTAAACAGGAATAACCTGATTCAGAAAGGCTGACCATCGTTTCGATAGCCCTCCTATCCCATCTTCGTCAAAGGAGGCCTTTTCATCTTCGGCAGTTAGCTTTAACAGGTTAATAGAGTGACACCACGTGCAGCCGTTGTCGGTAGCGGCTGGATGTAAAGGGAGAGACTGAAAAGAAAATGAGCGTGGTCGCTTGACGTCTCTAGGCGTGGTTTATAAGATGAGGGTACAAGAGCAGGAGAGTGCATGGGCGGTAGAAAAAAAAATGTGGTTGATCCCTCTTATATAGGAATCGGTATAGAACACGAAAGTGAAACGTGTCTTCACAGAAGTAGTGTAATGTTTATTGCACATTGATATATAATGTCTATTGGTGTTTTGTGGCTAAAGCGCCCTTAGGCGTTGATGCACCCACGCTGACGCCTGGTGGCACGTCTCCTCCATCACGACTACCAACGTCGATGACCATGAGCAACCGTCGTGCATATGGAAGCTGCACTACGCTGCACACGCTAGCACAACTCGAAAGACGAAGCACGTAACTGACACACTAATACAACGCGCAAGACAAAGCACGTAACTGAATCGTCACCGAGTCAAATCAGCGCGTACAGCGCGTCGTAATTGCAGCCTCCGCGATCAACTTCAGAAACATTTTCAGAGCTAATTGCGGAGGCCACGCTCCGCTGTGCTGAGTACGGTGAACGCCACCTGGCGTTGGTAGTGCTTCTTGATGCCAGCGTCCCTTCGAATGCTGGCATCGAGGCGTCGTAGTGCTGAGACCACCGAAGCGTTCACTGTCGGTGCGCGTTAGTGTCATAATGCAGTACTTCTCTTTTCTGCTCGTAGGCGGCGGCACCGCCCCGAGCAAGAGCGCGGGTACACGGAGGAGTGTTACATATATAAGGCGCGTCTGTGTAGCTCTCTGCAAATGCGTTTGTGGCGCAATGGGTTAAACGCTCGGCGATCTATCGTCGCGGACCGAGAGGTCGTGGGTTCGATTTCCAGATTTTGCATGTTTGTGGAACTTTTTCTTCTGGTTTCTTTCTTTGTATTATGTTCGTGTACATTGTAAGTCTTGGTGGACCCCGGCATAAAACACTTTCGTGTTAAAAAATCACGGTCATTCCACTGCTGTGACGGTGGATTACAAGCGAAGCAGTTTAGCACATGACATAGAGGTGACACAGAATTTAGATCAAAGGTATGAGCAAATTTTATTTCTCTTGAGCGGCGAAGGCGGTCATCCCGAAGAAAGACACACGCGCACACACTTTTATTTTGATAGGCGGTCTTGATCGGCCACATACATTCGCGTGGAAGACAACCGCCACCTCGGGGAGCCGGAGGAAACTTGCCACGCGCGACGGGACCGCCACGCCGGGAAAGCGGAAGGAAACTAGGCACGCAAGCTCTTGGAAGGACGACGAAGAGAGGGCGGTGCGAGCGTACACATGGCCGACGCAGGTCGCAGAGCGGCAAATCTTTGAGAAACCCTTATTGTCTACCTGAGAGTCTACTGATTTTGAAAATGATGCCTATTGATAGCCGATCTACTGAAAATGCATATCCAATTGAGTTGATGCATAGAATGGAGCGATTTTGCATGAAATTCGGTAGCTGAGTTTTTGCACATGCAGATTTGTTGACAGACGCGAAAAATTCATAGATCCCTAGTCATAGACAGCTACCCTGCAGAAAAAAAAGAAAGAAAAAAGGCATGGGAAGGTGTTGGGGGAGCGGCACGCATGCCGTCTACGGTACTTGCGGCTTCTTTTGAGTTCTCTAAAGGCTACCTAACCTAACGCTCCAACAACACACTTCTATGTGCTTCTTTATTCTTTTTCCCCTTTTCTCGTTTGCTTTTCTGACGCTCTTATTCGCCCGTTTTCGCACGGCGTTGGCTTTACGCGTTCTCCTTCTCATTATTTCATTACACCTCCCATCTCGGCGGTTGCGCGTGAGTAGGGAGGTAAGCGCTGCAACTTCTGCAATGCTTTTGCGGGGCCTTTACGCAATGTTACAGCCGTCCAGAGAGCATTGTGGCGATACTTACGGAGTTGTCGTTGCAAAAATGTCATAAACACCTCTTCCACGACCCGACCATGTTATTTTCACGCGCTCTTTCTGAACTACCCCCAGACGCGGCGTGCAGGGCAGCAGCCGCAGCAGCAGCAGTGGAAAAGTCGAAGGAAGAGGCAGAGAAAGCTTCCCTTTAAAATCTATACTCTTGAGGATTCGAACATGAGAACACCTAAGGAGCTGACGAAAATTTAAGGAAGCCTATGTAGAATAGTATAAATGCCATAGAAAGTAAATTAGCACTCACGTACCACCAACTTCTTATAGCAATCAGTAGCAACTTCAACAGCGTTAACACATTCATCGCGGTTCAGAGTGAGTCACGCTTAGCGGCCCGTGGCTGAGAGGTACCGCGTCACATCACAGTTGTTGGCAACCTTTTATTGAATATTTACTGCCACAGTTTTACAGCTCCAAAAGCCTCTTGACACGTAAGAGCTAAAGACGACAGCCCAATGAAATCCTAACAGTTAGCATAGTGATTTATGTCCCGACAATAGCGCAGAACAGCAATCTAATCAGCCTTTAATCAGGAAGCCGCCGGGAGGCTGTCAATCTCTCCTATGAAGAGTATATCGCCGTACTTGTTCCAGATGATGAACACAAAAGGGTGATCAGCTACGAAATCAGCTGGCGGGGTTGCGTCGTCAACTCTCAGGAGACCTGCGCCTGTGCTGCCCGCAGTCACGCCGGTCTCGTCAATTTCGAGGACCGACGTCGCCACTATGTCGTCGACGTACATCATTTTGTCCTTCGTGATTCCCGACAGATCAGGGAAGCGGTGGTAGTTGTCTGGCGCATCTTTACGCCCGAATAGGTTATCCAGCCACGTGCCCAATGCTCCCCAAGACAGTTCTTTCAACGAGTGCTTGGACACTAGTTGCAGTCTGGAAAACAAATCAAATAGAAAAAGTGGACACACTATTGGCATTTTTCGGTGAGTCCCTACTATTGCATTAAAAAAATCTTTCTCAGTGTGATGTAACGAGGGTTTCAGAGGGCGCACGATAGAAACGAGCAATATTATGCGCAGGTGGAGAACAACACGATAATCGCCGTCACGAAAGACTGTGGATCAGGGTGCCGGACCGAACCCGAACCGAAAACAGTGCCCGAACGGGAATTCTAGCCACAACTAAACCCGGTTCAGAAGCAATATTCTAAAAACGTGCCTGAACCCGAACAGATCCTGAATCGAAAATATTAACGGTACCGGTTCGGGAATAAACTGTTTCAACATGCTGCGTGATCATTTTTAAGTTTTCCGGAACTTTCTTTAAGATCGCTTGCTGCAAGTAACATAATTCGAGTCATTGAGTTGTATTATTGAGAGTGATGGACATTATTTGCACGAAAAATCCATACACATATTGAACTAAATGAACGGTTCACTAATTCACTTATGAATTATTTTACGGCACATATAATGTTTACGAATTGTAGCTGGTCAGTTTTTTTTTTTTTTACCAAAGCACTCTTTTATTTATGCGCTCAAGTACGAAAGTAGCTGGAACGCCCATATAGCTCGTCCCATACTTGGGAAATATCTCGAAACTGGTGTTATCCTGGAGATTCATTTCAAGTGGATGCGTCTTGCAACGTCACCAGCTACAATTTGTAAAATTTAATATGTGCCGTAAAGTCATTGATTAAGAAGTTAATTAGTGAACTTGTGATAATTAGTTGAATATGTGTTTATATTTCTCGTGCTAGTGATGTCCGCCTCTTCGAATAATATAGCTCACGGACAAGAAACACCTTATGTGCTGCAGGCAATTTTAAAAATTCCGCAAAATTAAAAATTATCACCCCGTATAGGGTGGAAACACGTGCTCAATACACACGAGTTTCCTGGAAATGCATACGTTATAGTCGGCGCTCCCCACAAGAACATCGTTATAAATAACGAGTTGATGTACGTGCGAGACTTGGGACGGACGATATGTACGTCCCACCTCAGCAGAGACGCTTGCATTTATAAATTTCTCGGCCGAAACGTCGTTTCAGGGGCACGACAGAATCGCCGTTTCTGTTGAAGCTCCCACTTCGGCCGTTAGGTCGGCTCACTAGACTAGATAAATCACAAAACGGACACGCCCTAACACGTGGAGTGCACTAAAGGACGGTGTCCTCGCATGGAGAAGATAGGGAACGAAGCACTTCACCAATAAGGCTTTTTCCAAGAATAACATTGAACAACACTGCGGTCGGTAATGGATGCGGTCACCATCTCAGTGCGCGGTAACAACGGCTGTAAAGAGCACGCTAAATGAACTTTTGTTGCGTGCCATGATTAAATGCACGTTTGGCACGTTTGTTGGTATCCAATTATGATCAATGGCAATACCATCCCATATGTGGCCCACCACAGATACCTCGGCGTTGTCATTGACCGCGGTGTTTCATGGTCAAAGCATGTGGCAATGTTAAAGAAAAAATTAACTGGGCTTGCTCAAGTTTTTCGCTTTTTGGCCGGTATGAAGTGGGGCCCATCTGAGCATTCGCTACTCCGGCTGTACCAGGCTCTCTACGTCGGCTACATTCGGTATAGCCTGCCAGTTTTATCAGGTATGAGCCGGTCATGTTTGCGTACGCTGGAAAGTGCCCAGGCACAGATGCTGAAAACATGTCTCGGTGTTCCACGTTGCACCTCAACCTACGGAACAATTGAGGAGGCTCGCGTCACCCTTTTACCTGTCTATCTACGATGCGAACCTCTTCGAGTATTCCTGCGACTACTGTGCCGTCATGGATGCCACCCCTTATCGACACTTCCCGACATACGGCCAGACTCCACATTTTCAAGAGCCATTAAATGCCAAGAATCTGCCATACCATCATACTTTGCCCCTGCTGACCTTCCACGTATGCCCCCATGGGTAATGTCCAAAATACGGGTGCGTCTATCTATTCCCGGAATTTCTAAAAAATCGCGAATACCTACCGTCGGCCTCAGACATTTAACACTTGAATATATCTCGAAAGAATATGACTCCTCGGTGAATGTGTATACAGACGGATCGGTCTCGTCGTATGCGTCTGGTGCGGCTTTCGTCGTGCCTGCGCATGAAGTCATTCGACGGTTTCGTCTGTGTAACAAGGCGACTACAACATCTACGGAACTAGTGGCAATCAGAGAGGCCGTTCGATATATTTTGCAACAGCCTCCTCAAGTATGGACAGTCTTCAGTGACGCAAAGTCGGCTCTGCAACTACTTAGACTGGTGTTGAAAGAAAGCGCTTACAGAGTGTTGGCTCTTCAAACTGCCGAGCTATACACTTTAGCGCAAGAAAACGGCCACCACATCACATTTCAGTGGATTCCCAGTCACTGTGGTATACACGGCAACGAATTGGCTGATGCCGAAGCGAAGAAAGCACTGGAAGAACCAGAGTCAATGCTTGCGATTCCTTTTTCAAGAGCGGACGCCAACTGCCTTCTCTCCAGTGTCATCCGAAAATCAACGGAAAAGCACTGGGACAATCCGGATAATCGACACAGACGACTGCAGAGATTGGACCCTACCATGAAATTTAGGCTACCACCGAAAATTCAACGCAGCTGTGCCAGTCTTCTGCACAGACTAAGGCTGGGGGTAGCGTTTACGCGCGGATACGTACACCTCATGCGACGCACCGAGTCTCCAGACTGTGAATTGTGCAATGTCAAAGAGACTATAGGTCATGTGCTTTGTGACTGCCCTAGGTACTTGCAAGAGCGTCAAAGGTTAAATAATGACCTTACGCGTCTCGACAGCCCACCGTTGTCGGAGGACGTTATTTTAGGCCCTTGGCCAGACACTCAATCAAGTTTCAAGGCCATGCAGGCGCTACTGAACTTTTTAAAAAGTACGGGCCTGGATTGTAGGCTTTGAGCATGCCAAAGTGCTTGCCATATGTTTCATATCCTCCTTCTCTCATCATCGTCACCCATCATGCGCCTTTTTCTTCCCTCTTTTTTTCCCTCTTCCCCTTCCCCCAACGCAGAGTAGCTGGCTAGAGGAATTTACCTCAGGCCGACCTCTCTGCATTTCGCATCATTAAACTTATATCTCTCTATCTCTCTGGCACCTCCCAAAGGCTCTTCGATTTTTGAAAATCTTTCCGCGGGCACAAAATGCATGATTTGGACTTTTTTATCAGCGCTTAGCAAGGACAAGAATCTGCGCCACATGCAGTTGCGTACGAAATATCGTCGCGGTGTTTGGCGCAAACTGTCCTCCTTCATGGTCGAGAAGCAGCAAAGTCCTCATCTGCTTTTATTTAAAAGAGCAAAACACTGAGGAATATGTCACTTGCTGGCTGTATATTCGGCGCTGTATTAAGTGCCACAGTTCCCTCACCACCAGTTAAGTAGTGCTTGCTTCAAGCAGACCAAAATTAATTGAGTGCACTGCTATCAAGGCCTGGAAGTTAAGTGCAACCCATACAGACATAGGTGTTCTCACTATTAAAGGCGAAGCATTTCTTGGCAAACATTTGCTACTTTGGCATTTGGCAGTATCTATCTATCTATCTATCTATCTATCTATCTATCTATCTATCTATTTATCTATCTATCTATCTATCTATCTATCTATCTATCTATCTATCTATCTATCTATCTATCTATCTATCTATCTAGCCGCCTACGTCTTTGTGCTCTCATGGTCGTTACGTTAACTTGGTATGTATACCAAAATTGGCATACTATGACAAGAGTATATGACGAACGTAAATTTTGTCATGACATGCGTGCCATGGAGGGCATGAAACAGCCGCCTACGTCTTGGTGCTCTCATGGTCGTTTCGTTAATTTGGTAGGTACCAAAATCGGCATAGTATGACAGAAGTGTATGACCAACATAAGTGATAGGTCATGACATGCGTGTCATGTAGGTCATGACAATGACTCAGCGAAAAAAGATTAACACTCAAACGCCACTGGAATGGGTTCGGACGCGAGCACTAAGTGAAGGAAGCACTAAAGGATGATGGCGGAAGGCATAGTTATGAGCATAACTCAGCTAAAATGACAATGCAGCAGAACTGATAGTTGGGCGAGTTGGTACAAATTTATAGTGAAATCCTTTAGCGCGCACAATCGACACGGACACGTGAGAAAGCGCTCGTGTGTCCCCCTTCACTGTGTCCGTATCGATTGGGCGCGCTAAAAGATTTCACTATGAAAATGACAATGACTCAGCAAAAAACTTTAACACTAAAAAAAACAACACTGAAATGGGTCCTGACGTGGGTACTAAGCGAAGGAAACACTAAAGGGTGGTGGTAGAGGCCATAGTCATGAGCATGACACAGCAAAAATGACATTGACTCAGCAAAGCAATATTAACACTCAAAACCACAGGAATGGGTTAGAACGTAGGTACTAAGTGAAGGAAACACTAAAGGATGGTGGTAGAAGCCATGGCCATGAGCATGACTCATCAAAAATGACAATGACTCAGCGAAAAATGTTTAACACTCAAAAACCACTGAAATGGGCTCTGACGTGGGTGCTAAGTAAGGGAAACATTAAAGGTTGATGATAGAAGTGACAGTCATGAGCATGACTCAGCAAAAATGACAATGACTCACCAAAAAAGATTAACACTCAAAAACCACTCAAATGGGTTCGGACGTGGGTACTAAGCGGAGGAAACACTAAATGGTGGTGGTAGAAGCCAGAGTCATGATCATGACTCAGCAAAATGGACAATGACTCAGCGAAAAAAGATTAACACTCAAAAACCAATGGAATGGGTTCGGATGTGGTAGTCAGTGAAGAAAAAGGCTAAAGGTTAATGGTCGCAGTCATAGTCATGAACATGGCTAAGGCTTCCGCTTTAAGGTCTCTTGGGCGTAGCTAAAGGGACTCCTGAGGACTCATGACATGAATGTCATGACATTCGTGTCATGTAGGTCATGAAAGAGCCGCCTTCTCATTGGTGCTCTCATGCTCGTTTCGTTGACTTCGTAGGGTCTCCGCACACTGCTTCGCATAGCATCGATTCCTACAGGGCGTGGGATCTGCCGGTTTTTTAAACTCTGTCTTTTATCCGTACAAATAAGTTCCTCCGTATCTGCCCAATGCACTCGTAAACCGAGCATCGTTGGGAAAGAGGTCGTCACTAATTCTTATCATTGTGCACCGCCTCAGGTGCTTTCCGATAGCTCATTTTCGATAAGGCTATTTTAGACTAGTATTTTGTTTAAAAACCTACGTGTGTGCGAATGTTCCAAACTTTGAATAACACTCGAATATTCTCAACTGGACAATTCACAATTCAAAATGATCAAGTATTCCACTCCCCAGGCGATGGAGTTGCTGAACAAGCACATGGAGGAGGTAACTTATGTGCAACAGTTACTAGCCGTTCAGTAAGCATGTCTCCTCTTGGCAGCCTGTGAGATAAGTTTAATATTAGACCATTGTCATCATGTTTCGATTCCATCAAAGTGATGTGCGGCGCTGTAATACTGTCCTTTGCTCGTTCAATGCGCACTATATAGTCTACTATATGCATTTGAGAAGTGTTGCTCTTTTTTAAAATTAATTTAATTTTTATCGTGCACTCGATGTGATCCTGCTGTATCACGGTCTACATGTTCTGAAGAATGTAATGAATTCTTTCGTTGCCGAACGGGCCCCGCGAAGCTTTTCATCTCATTTTTTTCCGGAAATACTCGGTATTCTATACGATACAGGACGGTCGTCTTTATCGCATTCGTGATTCGGCTTGAAAAATTTTAATATTCGAACATCCCTACAAATTTATGTTGTTTTGCCGTTACTAATACCAGTCAAAATAAACAGAAACGCGGTAGAGAGACATGATACGTCGAGGCACCGCACCGAGTGCCGCATTCTCTGGCGAAACTGCCTAAGATAACCGTCTTTATGTGTAGGGCTGATGTAGCCGTACATCGTTAAACTTCATTGATATCTATGTAAGAAACATTTATTTCTGTCTCTCATGTGCCAGAAAGGTCATTTCTTCGACCTCCTGACGTAACCTGCGCATGCGCCACGCGGGCAAGTCGATAACGCTGTGCAGCATTTTGTCACAGGCAAAGAAAACGTTTAGTGGGCTGAACCGGTTCCCGAACCGTTATAAATTTGTAACTATACGCGCAAGAATTGAGCTAAAACGAAATCAGAGCGGCGCTGAACCCAAACCGAACCCGAATTTCTTTCGGTTCGATACACTGGTTCCAAGAACTCGCCCTTATAAATTTAAAGCGTGCATCGGTTATGAAAAAAAAGGCAGTAGATTTCATCGATGCTTTCTTCTCTGAACTCATTTAATGCGACAGCAATATTATCCCACAGAAAAGACCACCATCTTAGTTCGGCTTGCCTGCTTTTTTCACAAATAAGTGCGCTCATCGACTATGGAAAATGCGCAGGAATCCAGTGGTTACAGGGTTCTGGTAGAATAATGTAATGATTTAGTCATAAGAAAATGAGTATTTATTATAATATTTATGTGACAAATATAACTGACGTGATATTAGACAAAGCAAAGTGTTAAGATACGGAAGTTATGAACTTTTTTTTGCGTATGGAAATTTTTCGGTAATGCTGTTGTGGAATTCAAGTATATGCACGGATCTTAGCACTCTGACATCCCGTGTCTAATTTGGATATTTTTATTTAAAGGAAATGCAGAGATTATGGGGTTTTACGTGTCAAAACCACGATATGATTATGAGGCACGCCGTAGTGGGGGACTCCGGAAATTTGGACCACCTGGGGTTCTTTAACGTGCACCTAAATCTAAGTACACGGGTGTTTCCGCATTTCGCCCCCATCGAAATGCGGCCGCCGTGGCCCGGATTCGATCCCGCGACCTCGTGCTCAGCAGCCCAACACCATAGCCACTGAGCAACCACGGCGGGTTAAAGGAAATGCATAGCTTTCTTATGTTTGCTGCTCTTTGGCGAAATACTTTTTGTTGAAGGTGATCCATCATATTACTGTTTTACTGTATTTGATTGAGCCAATCTTGGCTCTCTTGTGTGTTATTAGGGCGAAGTTACCTCATGGTTAGTGTAAAAAGTTTGAAAAGCTGTGTAAAACAGTCAAATCTTCTGGTTGCGTTGTTCAGTAGGGTAGGACAACGTTCAAGTACCCAACTTCCCCCCCCATGTTGCGGTGACGTGGCATTTGACATAACCTTTAATTATAATTTCTTGCACCATCTTAGAAATTTTTTCGTGTAAATGAATTCAATTTTTAAGCAGCAATTAACGAGGCATTTGACGTAATAAACCGTTCTGTTTTTCAGGCCCGATCAGGCTTTTTGAAGACCACTGCTTGGTCTTAATGAAATTGTTTGCTAACTGAGGATTTTTAATTATCTAAGTGCCTTTACGTATCTATGTTCTTTAAGTATTACACACAAGGCCATTTTTACATTCTCCCCCATCGGAATGTGGGCACCTTGGCCGGGATCGAACCGGTGACCTCGAGCTCAGAAGCGCAATGCCATAGATACTAAGCTACCAGGGCTGGTTCAAAATCTAATCGTTCTTATCATCAACGGAGCTGTTTAAGCCCACCGTCAGTACGTAACGCGTTAACAAACAACATCGTTGAGCAATGAGTCACCTGGGTTGCCTAGCAACCCACTCGCGGAGCGGCGTGTGCTTCGCCTCCTCTCCGTGCCGTGCACATGTGGCCTTGACATGGGATGTTAAGGAGAGGGACGGAGAGCATGCGTGCGGCGCGCGCTACTCTCGGGAGAGAGAAAGAGAAAATGAGAGCGAGAGAGAGAAAGTGTAGCAGCACCAACGAGGCAACCCGCAGAGCTGCTGGCGACGCCCTCCGCGTTTCCCCGCAGTTGCGCGGAACGCACGCGGTGTCCGTGACTCGGCGGCTCCGCAGGTTTCCACCAGCCACCCCTCGGTAAGTGTGGAGGCGCAGCTTGGCCGTGGCGTCACCGGAGAGATAAAGCTCAGAGCCGCCGCGACGGCGGCAGAACTTTTGGTGGCTCTGGGATGAGTACTAGTAGCCTTGACATGAGACGACCAAAGAAGATCCGGACACCCGAAGAAAAAGCCGCTCATATTGAGGAGGAAGAAGAAACTTTATTTAAGGCCTGCACTAAGGCCCAGTAGAGAAAAGCGCTTGCTCCGCTAAGGCCCGCTGATGATCCTCCGAGTCCGAGTGAAGCCAAGCAGTCCAGGAAGGAGGGGGAGGGTAAGGGAAATAAGGAGAGGTAATGGAAGTGTTACATGAGTACAGGAGGTGTTCTGTATAGGCTCTTATCTCCGGAAGGTTGGGGCAGTGAACTGTGTACTCCATCCGAACTTGCAGCGCATGAGTGGGGTGCGGAGAGTGTTAGTCTGAACTTTGCGATGGACATGTGATTGTTCCGTGTTTGGCCAGGGAATCGAGGGCGCCCGGAGGTTATTTTCGCGGGCATGTTGATGAACCAGCTCATTTCCCTCGATCCCAGCATGACCAGGTACCCAACGCAGGGCGATTGTATTGTTCGGGCTGCGGTTACAGGATTCTATTAGAATGTCATGTAGGTGGGTTTCCAGTAGTCGGCGTTGTATGTTGCGAATGGCTTTGCTGCAGTCGGTATAAATGCTGATGTTATTGGACTGGTGCTCAGTAACTAGAGAGGCTTCTTGTATGGCATATATTATCGTGCAAGTTTCTAGAGTGACTGTGTTGGGAGGGTTGGAAAACGGCCCAGCTGTTTGGGTGATCGGTGTTTTCTGTCCGGGTATATATATTGCATACGCGTAGGACTCCATGTTAGAGCTTGTTGCATTCGTGAATATCGTGATGCAATTTCTGTCTCTGTGGTGATGTTTTGCCTGCGCTTGACGTCGACCGTCATGTAGGTGTGAACACGTCGCGCGGCCAAGCTAGAATCTCCGCGTCGGCGGCAAGCCGATTCGAAATACCGTGCCTAGCAGCACTTAGCATTTCCTATCAAAACTTAGCCAACATTAGTAAAAGCTGCAAGAAAAGCTAGGTCTATCACCATCTCCACTATTTACTCCACCCTTGCTCCACTAGTGCAAGCTGCCCACGTTTTTTCTAGTAAGCTGGGCTTACCTGGGGATGCAGACCTTGACGATTTCCTCGGGTGCGTCGTTTACGAAACGCCAAAGGAAGGAGGTCGACAGATGGCGGCGCGTTCTTGAAGTTCCGTTTCTGGATATCGGCAAACTGATGGTCATCGTGTAGCCTCCCACATTAAGCGGTAGATCCAACAGCTGACTGTCGTAAAACCCGTTATTTTTGTCGTAGCGCGCTTTCACGCTTCCACAGATGGCTTTCACTGGCACAGGCTGGGTGGCATTGTTGTAAAATTGCATCAGTTTGCTTTCTGAAGAGTCGAACTGAGTCTTCCACCCAGCCTTGAAGGCCACTGCGCCGATGAACAGCAGCGTGGTCGACGTTGGTAGCGGCTTATCGAACATCATCTTGATACGACTTTGCATACGACGGTCTACCCATTCGTTTATGGTGTTCACGGCCATCGATCCATCGTTCTTGAAGTTGACGCGCAATATTTCGGCGCCGAAAAACTCCTTCACTATTAGTGCGTACTCTGGAAGAATATTAACGCCTTGGTCAATGACCAACGCGTTAGCAATGGATATGCTATAGTTAGATGACACTTGGAGCTTCAGTGCATGATCACGGACATTCGTGACGACAGCATTCTGTTCAATACCGGCATCCTTGTAACCAAGAAAAAAATATAGAGCTCTTCTGGTGCGATTCCTTGCTCCCACGTATATCATGTCCATCGCAGCCGTCAGGCTGTAGGGACAGAAAAATCCCATCGGTACATGAGCTCTGTTCATCAAGTCAACAAGGGTAAAGGCGAATTCATCGTTGGCGCTTGAAATTCCAGTCGGCATGGGCTGCGAAGAGGCAGCCGCCACACACAGAATCAGCACCACCGTATTCAGCTCCATGTATCTGGAAATAATAAAAAGAAGTGGGAAGACAATTTCATCTATAAGATTACATTAAGAAAATGCATATAATTAGACGCGATGTAATTTTACAGAAGATGTATGAAGAAATAACGCAGTTATCGCTCGGGAGATAACATTCATCATGACAACGCCAACGGTTAGGGGATATTTCTGCTGTACTTTGATGCCACGTTATAGTGCTTCTGAGGTGACCAGCGACAAATACGTAAGCTGCCTAGGGAAGTGGCGAAATGTGCCGAAATGGCCGAACCGCGTCTATCATGCTATTTGAACATGATGAAGCTGTGGTCGCTAGAGGAGTTGGTGTGCCGACTGGCCAGTCTGGAGCGTAGTTCGCCACTTCTCAGCATCATGACGCAAAAGTGGCGCTGCGTTTAGTAGAACGGTTCTCAGCGGCGCATGTCGTCTGGAACTTGTGGCAGACGGCACGCAACAAATAAAGCACGCAGAGTGAAAAACTGTCATCTGTAACCGTCTGTTTGTACAATGAGGAAATAGAGGCCTCTGTTATTGCGTGTTTGCAATTTGCTAAAATCTGTTGAAGCTTCTACGACGAAAAGGTGTGCGGCAAGGTTAGGCGGAAGCTCATCTGCGATGGCGAGTAAGCGGAGTCCACACCAAATAGAGGCGGTAGTTCTGTTTTGGAGAAGATCAACAAGCACACATATTTCTTCGCTATGAACTATAGATCACGGCGACCTAAAGCAGCATTGTTTTCGGCGCCGACGAAAGAAGCAGGCGACACCGCTTATGGGTGAAGGACGCTTTGAGGAACAGTTCCTCAAGCTCGATTTCACCAATATTGTCATCTAATGAAAAGTTTACCAAAGGCGCGCAACAGCACGGTGTCTGCGTTTATCTCTATAATATGATGCCAGAGAAAATAAGAGCGAACATTATGTGATCACACAACGTGATTACGACCGCAAACCGTCGGAGAGATCAGAGCACCAAGCTGCGAATGAAACCTGCGCAAATTACGACGTCAGGATTTCTGTGCCCGCGCTTGAGGAGATTGTCGTCGCGTACGAGTAGCATTATGGATCTGAATCTGGAATTTGGAGGTTCCATGGCTGTCGCATTTTCTCTTTGAGCGAAAATAATTTTAACATAACGCATAATAAAGTTCTTTTGGACGCATGCGAGTCTCTGTGCAAGGAACGGACGGCTACACCCCATAACTCTGCAGGAAACGGAAGCTCGCTTGTTCCTGTAATATATGAAATATTGCGAGCTACGGCGTAAACGATCTTTCGCAGATGTGAACGACAACAAGTCTTAATTACACGGGAGCTGTAAATTCAGCACCAAGTGAAACATCTTTGCTCTAAACGGAGTTCTTACCCGCCGAGACGGCTCGGTGGTTATCGTGTCGCTGATGATGAGGTCGTTGGTTCGTTTATCTGCCATAGCGGCCGCAGTCTCATTAGGCCGTAATACAAAAAGCTAGTGTACTTAGGTTTAGGCCCACGGTAATGACTCTCGGGTGGTGCGAAAAGAATTCCGGAATGCCCCACTCCGGCGTCTCTCATAGCTGGCCCCTGTACTTCTGGACGCTGTACCCTGTTATTCCTTTGATTCAAACGATAGTTCGCTGCTCCAAATGTACGAAAAAAAAACTACTCACTAGTTCACAGCCTAAAAAAAGAAAAAAAAAACTCCGAACTGGCTCTAACCCGCTAAAGCTGCATTGCGAGACTCTTGCATAGAGGCCTAAAAAATAGTGCCAGCGCTTTGTGTGTTCTGACAATAGCACAATAACCCATACATCTTTGCTTGTACTTCAGAGTGGAAGTTGAAGGATACATCGTAGCTGAAATCAGCGGCAGTGATATCCTCAAACACGCATTTTGTCTTCCTTGCGTACGGACGACGACGCGCGCAGGAGAACCGTTCTGCCGAATGCAGCGCCGTTCTTACGTCATAATGCGGAGAAGTTGTGAACGACTCTCGGTCGGCACACCTGCTCCTCGAGCGACCTTAATGTAGTGCATTCTGCAAATCTAATGCAAGTCGCCTCAAGACGAGCCCGTGAGCAACCTGTGAGAACAATTTACGATCAGTGTGACCTGCGAATAGTAACGTAACATGGGAATGTGTACGATGTAGATGTCCCGTTTAGCATTTATACTCGTGAAACAATCGTATTCGACTTGTGGATGTTGATAAGACACGTCGTCATGATAGCAAGTTTTGATGTCCCACCTCACGTTGCACCCAGGCGCACGAGTTGTTCCCGTATGTGGAGAGCTGTTCGTAGGTGAACGTGTTTTCACGTGTGTAGTCCACACTCACGCATCCTAAAACTCTGAGAAGTAATGTAAGGAGTTCTTTGACAGCAACTACATAATTATACTGAATGTGCCCGTAAAACGCTGTACAAACTACTGTTGAGAGTCGTTAGCAGCAACTTATTATTAGCAAAATTGAAAATATTGTCAATGTTGTTGGTAAATTGAAATAATTTTACTGTAATATTGCACTTAGAAGAAAGGTCTAAATATAATGCTGCTGTTTTCATTGAACTGCTGCTTTAACAAACCACATGAAATATGGCATCGTAAGCGTACTCCGTAAAAAAAAGAAAACAAAGGAAAAAAAGAACCCCATGGCAACAATGTGAAGGCGAAAACTTCAGAAATAAACATGGTTGACCATTTTATTGCCTAATGTTGTAATATTCGAGCCGCAGTGTACTTTCTTTATAAACATGTAAACATTTCAGCCTGATATAAAAATGGTGTCTGCTAAGAAGCACTTCCTGCACGTCCCTAGAAACCATACACAAAATAATCCATAGAATAATGAGCGGCAGGTATCTAATGAAGTGAAACTTAGTACGAATACGTGCTCTGACGTCAATTGGAATGTGGATGACGTACAAATTTTTGCCATATTGCGCAGGCAGTGGCGATATCTATGGCCAGTCGCCATGCTGGTTCGGACGAGCGCTCCGTGTTGTACGCCAGGTATAGAAGATTTCGCTCGCGCGATAACAGCAGCGATAGTGCGCTCCGACGAAACTTCCGGTCACGGGCCTTATCAGTCTCCTTTGCCGGATCACAAAGCGAACTCCTGCTAATCTATATCACCGCCACTCCCTTTCTTGCTCGTTATAGTTGGCGGACTACGTCATTGAGCCAAACCGGAAGCCGTCCAGGGCGCATGTTTGTGAACAGCGAAAAAGTCTATACGCTCGGTGGCAGTTTCTGGCGGTTGTTCTTGCGCTCGCGCGGTCTATTTAGTATGACGTGGCGCCTTATAAATGACAGACGGTTCTGTGAGACGTACTGAGGTAATTTATGTGGGCATGGCCGTAGTTTCTGCTGGCGTTGGGGCGGACGGAGCACCTTGGCATGATGCGTGCGCGCGCGTTTCAGCCTACAATCAGCCTCGCAGATTACTTCTGTATTTCTCAAAATTCGTTTCACGAATGTGACCTTAGCGCAGCAATTTCACTGTTATTCTAACTTGTGGTTTAGCATTAATTAGTAGTTACGAAATATAAGACGATCCTAACAGCGTGGGTACCGTTCTGCTGCGCGATAAGATGTGTGCTGTTTACTTTGACAAGAGTTCAAATTGGTGTCTGTACATACATTGCGAAACTACCTCGTTCGTTGGACGAGGTTTGCTCTCATGAATAAAATAGTTTTGTTTACAAATAAGAGCATAGCGTATAGATAGTATTCATGTGACGTCACGCAGCCATATCTCACCACGCTGGCACCCCAAGATGGCGACTACGATGACGTCAGTGCAACGTATTATCACCCGCAAACTGTTTTGCTCTTTCACGGCGATTGTTTTTCACCAGTTTATCCTTGTTATCGCTCTGACGTTCGACGCAAGACGCACTTTTTGTTGCTGTTTCACCGGTTTATCATTGTTATCGCTCTGACGTTCGACGCAAGACAAGCTTTTTGTTGCTATCATGTTGGCATGCTCCTTGCTTATGCCCCTTCTCGACCTGCTGGTACCCCAATATGGCGTCCGCGATGGCGTCCGTGCAACCTATGTATAGTGTGAATGATTTGTCGCGTGGCCGAACGACCGTCTGCGGACTGCGCGAACGTCCATACTATTGTGGATTCTGGGTTATAGATCTGTGATAGATTCTCTTTACGGTGCATGAGTCAAGCATGCGGCATGGCCATGCGATGTCTTATTGCGACGTTAGACATGTGGTGTTTTTTTTTTCGGTAGTGTTTGTCCTGCCGTCTTTGACGCACCCACCCGTTTTACGGCCCGCCCTGCAATTGTGTTCTAAGAAATAGACGTCGGATTCCTGTTATGCGGTCCTCTTTGGTTAGTACTGCTTTACCAGGCCAACAGCAATGCCGAAGCAGAAGACATATATATCGCGCTGGTTTACCAACCGCAGTGATCGCTGTGTTGAGCAACGCCATCGGCGCCATAGAGGAGGCTAACGTAGACATAGTGATTTCAGATCGACGAGACTATAAATGCGTGAGAACGATGCCGCTTGTCGACGCAAATATTTCATAACGATTGACGCTTAGATGTTTCTGGGTTGCATTTGGTTGGCTGTACACGAGCACTCTAATGGTTTCCTTCTTACGCCAAGATAGCCAGATAGTGAGAACACTTTCGAATTCGCGCTGGCAATTCAGAGACGCCACTGCTCTTCGTCGAATATAAACCGATACAGTCAAAAAAGTGCGCCGCACGTAGCCGCGGCTGATGATTCACGCTGCTCGTTTGCGCACCCAAGAGAAACTTACGCATATTGCAGTTACTGCTGCACCGAAAGGCTACACAGCGGTTCCCCGACGACCTTGTATGAACTGACATCACATAAATTTCACGGGGAACTAGCTAAAGCATCTCCAAGTCGTTCCGTCGCACGCGACAGCAACTCGTTCAAGCTGAGCCGCACCGACTCGCACAAGGCACAGGGGAGGAAAAGAACACACGACGCCAGCGTAAAAACCGCTCGCATCATCGCGAACAGAATGATAGCGACGCAGTCATCACGCGACGCGACCGTAAATCGCATTCGTGTGATTGCATATACGCAAGCAACCTCTACATTATACGTAGGGCTGTTCGTTTTCATTTTACCCGATTTTCAACACGCCGAACATGTTTCACGAGAATAGGGTAAAACCTCATTCCAAAGTAAAAAAAATTCCCTGAATTCCCTGAATTTCAAAACCACATACCAACATTTTCTTTATTTTGTTATTTTTTACTTTGCTATTATTATTATTTTTTTTTACGCGGCTCGCAGTTTGCAGTGCACACGCGCTAGTTACCATGCCTCGTGACAAAGAAGTTAGATCCTGTTGCTTAAGTGAACTCCAGCAACGTTAAAATTAAAAAAAAAAAAAACTAGCGTAGCTTGCATTGGAGGCGCAATGCTAAAGAGACAGCGAAGCTGATGGGCACCTAGCTAGTCCTGGCTTTTGGGCTAGGCTAAGCATTACCAAGTCATCGCCAGCATTTTACGGAATTTATTTATTATTGATTGATAATCGATTAGCTATTTATTAGCTATCAATGACTAACTAAGCTTTAGTAGTCCCAACCATGCTTAGCTAGACTTAGCCGGGCTTAGTTTCGCTAGTTCACAGAGGTATGTGCCATTGCGCTTGGACCCTTTCGGCGCTACCGCCAGGATCGGCCCACATTTTTTGTGGGCGACTAACGGAATAACGACCGGCTTAAACAGCGCCGCTGTTAAAAGAGACAATAGGCGTTGAAGTGGAACCGCCTCGGCACGCCACGTAGCTTCGGCCCTGCTGCACGCAGCTTGTAAAGAGGCTCGTTCACACTAGGCCAACATGACACCAATTTTGGTGTACCGATTGTTGGCGACAGCACTTTTCTTCCTTTAAACCGTTGGCCACAGCGTTTTCCGTACTGTAAACTGCTGTTGCCAACAGTCGGCAGACTACAATCGGCGTCGCGTCGGCCTAGTGTGAATGAGCCTTAACATTCATTATCAATCCTCCTTCGACCGCGCAAAATAGAAAGGAAAGAGGGCGACTGCACTCATTCCATGCAGATGAATGCATGCACTGATGCAATAACAGGTTAGTCTCTTAGGGGAGAGGGAACTGACGACGACGGGAATCATACGCCTGATCGTTTTAAAGCGCATGGTTTAGAGCCTTAGCGTTAAGGAGCTCTTGATACCCTCCGAAAAAAAATTAAAAGATCGAATGTAATGTAGTACGCACATTTGTAAATTTAACCCGAAATATAAAAAGCGAATTTCGGAATGGTACCAGAAAAACCCGATTTCTCCCCGATTATCAGCTTGAAGAGTAGCACCCGATTTTACCCCCCGAAACTGCATAAAAATATAAAACCCGAAAACGAATATGCCTAATTATACGACACACATATCTTGTGTGATGCGGTGAAGACATTATCGATAATGGAGCTCCCGAAAAGGTTTAGTGCAATATTGCGGTAATTATGCACGCATTTCAGCAAGGATGTCGCCCAGGCCAACAGTCCTGTCCCGCCACAGGGGCCAGTGCCAGTTTCGTAGCATGGATAACGTTGACTGTCGGGACTTGGTGGCCGTCTTTGCACGCCAAAGTGTGCCCTACCAACGTGGTGCTACGTTGACGCTTGAAGTTATCTTTTCGATGTGTACAACGAGGGTGCTGTTCAATCTCTGTCGCTGGAAGGCTCGCATGAAGAAGTAGAAGGGGTTAAGAGGTACTATGTGAGCTTGTAGGGCGCAAAAATACACCGAAAACCTCGTATTCGCACAAGTGCGCAAACAGTTTTGTGTGGCGTTAAGCCAGGATATCTTGGCTGCGTGCCGCAAGACTAATGGCGGCATGCCAATGGTAGAAAGGGGTGGCCAAATATTTCAGGGAATTGGACCTACATTCCTGGATATTGCAGCTCCACACACGCCATCATCAAATAGCTTCGAACGAGAAAAACTCGCCTACATTCGATGCCTCCCGAAATGCATGCGAACGTCGATGAAAACTGCAGATCTACAGTGCTGCACAGAGTGATAAAGAAAGAGAGAAAAAAAAGTATCAATACACGGAAATAGGCTTGCCTTGCAAAAGGTGTTAGATGCAGATTGTGTTGTATCAAATGATTGCTGTTTGCCTCCAGGTGGACTGTCCGGTTCGAACCTCTTCTTTGTTGTCCTCCATAAATTGCGCACAATTGTAATACCGATATGAAATCGAGATACACCACTGCACAATCTCGCACATAAGCTCAAAATATGAACTGTAACTTTTCCTCCAGGGGTAAGCAGAGTTCGGCGGATAGAGGATCATAATATTGGTATTTAATAGATCCATGAATTACGCCATGACATAAACATCGCGTAATTCACCTAGATAATTCATCCTGATAATCAAACTGCTAGGGATTAAGTCGAAAGTTTAGCGTTTACCGTACTTCTTTCTGAAGCACAGCGTACAACTGAGAAAATTGGTTCACCACGCATCAACATTGCGATCTCCGATCTGCCGGCCTGCGAACTTACACCTACGGCTCGTAGTTCTAATAGGACATCGTCCGTAACTGGCGGAGGGGATTATTATATTTCTAACTGCTTTCCTTTCACGCATCCTGTCGTTTCAGCATTTGATGGGTGGGGGTTACAGAATTATAGAGTGCGTCAAGCAAGGCGAGGTAATACAAATTCAAACCTCTACGAATCGATGATAACACGAATACTGATTAGCAGATTGATTCTGAATAAATAGAAAGATTCACTTCCGCTGTGGAGGGATCTGTGAAGCCCCTATATATAAAAAGTAGCGCAATTCTTAGATCATGCCGCCACCGCGCCCCCACCTGTCTCCCCAGCCTCCTCCGCTCCCCCATTGGCCAATCCGTGTCACTTGGAAGCACGCGTTGCGCTTTTGTATATTTTTTTCTTTCCAGCGCGCTCCGACCGCCATTCCCTAGCCTGTGCGACGAAAGTGCTGTACGCGCAAACGGATCAAACGTGTTAAGGACAACAACTTCGTTGTGATGGCTGCTGCTGCGCCTTAAGTTGCCGCAACCGACAAGACGAGGGCAAAATGTTTTTTTTTGTTGTTGTTTTTTACCATCCGGCGAGCGCAAACGCTTGCTGCATACTTGGTATTTGCGCCGTCTCACATCGTCGCGTTGCTACTTCCAAAACGACATTAGGAAGGCCAGTTACTGACTGACGAGGCAAAATCGCGCCACGAAAACTTCTCCGTAGGGCGCGATCGAAGTTTTCCGCGGATTTCCTCTGGTAGCGCGTTTGCTGTCGTCTGCCACGGCAGGCCCGGCGTAGACGGCGCCACTATCGACATCGCGCCTCGATCGCGCTGACCGCGCTGAGCGCGACAGTGGAACGGAGGAGGAGGGAAGTGGTTGGCGCTACTTTTTATATATAGGGGTTTTAGGGATCTGATGTGGAGGGAGCCCCCTGTGAAGTGATCCGTAATTTTTTTACAGCAGAGCTGGTTAAAGTCGAGCTTGGGCCGTGCGCAGCGATGTTCGAAGCATAGCCAAATAGGGAGACGGGCACGTGTATCGCGAGAGGGAAAGCTCTCGAGATGGAAGAGAGTGTGGCGAGGGGGGAGGAGAGATGTGAGTGGAGAGGAGGAGTGGTGGAACAAGTGCACGGTGTAAGATTCTTCCACCGTGAACAAGTGGCTGGGTGGAGTTGAGCGGGAGCGGAGCCACGCCGAGCGCACGTGGTATGAAGTGATGATGATGATGATGATGATGATGATAATGATTTAATGGTCTCCCATTTGAAACGGGGCGGTGACAAATAGTCACCTAGCCTGCTTGATTTAATCAGGTATGCTACACATATTTTTATCTATCACTTTTGTAAACATTTCATTACTCTTTTTTTTCTCGGTATCTACCTTGTACCTCTACCTATGACTATGAGAGCAAATCAGGTCATATCAACCTCTTCCCTGCTTTTTTCCCGCCAATACGTTAGTAACGACGTCAGCGCTCCCTAGTAACAGGCGCGCTCGCACATCGGCGGTCCTCTTTCTCCCCCTGGACTTTCGCGACGTAGCGCAATGGCGAAGCCGACCGCTAGTACTCCCGAAAAGAAGCCGCTCAATTGGAACGCCGTAGAGGAGAGGCTCGTGAGCGTGCTAGGAAATGGAGAGCCGATCCCCATCAACGGGCAGAGGAAGTTGAAGCAAATCGTCGCCGAGCTGTGCACAACTTTGCTGAGGCTTCTCCTCAGCTCCGCTGATCATTGGTGTTTGCGAAAGTAAAGCCAGCCAAATTTTTTCTTCTTTGAGGAATGGCGTTCTTCAACGCGAATGGATGAAAGGAAATTGCTTCAACACTCATTAAAATTATGGAAGATTTGGTGAATGTTCACTCTCACCTCTCACGCGTGTTGATGCAGCTAAACACACACATACAAAAACAAAAAAAAAAAAAACGGCAGCTATGAGGAAGTGGTAAACGAGGCGCTCTTGGTCTGGTCTAGCGTCCGTCGCAGGTACCCGTCAAATTACATTCTCATTTGTAGGCGCATCAATTTGTCGAAACACGTTTGTGTGACCTTTACTCGCTACCTCGCGAATTTTAGTTACAGTGGAAGTTATTTAGTCGTTAATTTGCAACAGCAAGCTTATGGATTCCCTCCTAAACAGTGACACATTGCCCTTATGTCCCTCAGTCTTTCTAGTCTTTCGCCACGTCTTGTTTCGGAATGTTAAATTTTTTGAGCACATTACCCCTTTAACTGCCAAACCCGAACTGTACTTGTCTTATAGCCGCTTCGAAAGACAGCTTGTTGACAACAATGATGATGAATCCTCACTTAATGGCCTAAAGACACTGTGGGGGATAGGCCAAGAACGGGGTGGCAATCAATATCGCTTAGGAGGAGCCTTACAAGTCCAGGTTAAAGCTTCTGCTTTCAACAAGCCGCGCTTGTCAGCGCAGATCGCGTCGCATAGTGGAGTTTCGGCAGTTAAACCCATTTTTGATGCTTTCGATTCATTTCGTTTTCTCTCTTCACATCAGGTCATATGTCTATGATTGATATTTTGGATCACTATAAGGGACAAACCCCTGTACATTTAAATCAGGTTGTAATGCGCAATAGTTCGCTGGAATAAAAAATGCATTGACAAAATTTGTAACGTTTTTTTTTCTCTTTTTTACGGAAGAATTGGGAGCAATAAGACCAGCGTTCTGGAAGGAGCCGATAAGAAATTATGTTTCATGGCGCAATCACGGGCTGTTATTATATGCGTAGAAGGAAAAAAAAAACGAGAAAAAAAGCGATCAATCAAAAAGGTTTCCGTTGAGCTTTGACAATGATTTACAGGTTGTTGAACTTCACATATAGGCGGGCACCTCAAGCCACCTGTCTATTCACCTCCGGCATTAAGCTTTTTCTCTTTCAGTGGACTGATCTCGTAGGTGCCAATTGTTCGACTTACCTCGGTCGCCTTCTCTCCGTCAACGATCAATTTTCCCCATGGATTCGCCGCCCCAGCTGTGCATGAGAGGCACAGTGACAGTCGCACTCCCAGAGGAAAAAAAAAAGGACTGCGTCGTTGCCGAAAATCTGAACTCCTGATTTTTACTCTCCCAATCTAACTTAACTGCCTGCAGACGGCGTCAACGTACACCACTGGTTTACACTTGAGTAGCCGTCTGGGCTCATAATGAAAAAATGCAGCAGATTTTACTCATATATTGCGGCACTAGCATTCTGCCACTGCGGAGGCCACCATTTGTTTGTTGCCTCCAAGAGTAGCTCATATACCATTATGGGGGATTTGCCAAGAATCGGGTTAGTTAAGAAACTGATTATACGATTCTAAAAGGAAGTACTATTGAGACATTTTGAATCGCTTAAACGAATGAAGTCAGATGAGAATTTAATAATTTAGCAAGGAAATGGTCCTGATTCGATTATATACCTCACAACAGCTGCACCAACATCCCTATGATAATGGCCTAGAGAAGAGGATCCCAAAGATAGAATATCAGGAATCGTTCTATTCAATACAGTACCATGAAATTGTCCTTCTAAAGTATGTCTTCTTGATGATGAAAAACGGCGACATGACAGGAAGAAGTTTCCTGTTGTCTCATCCCCACCACAGTATGAGCACTAGGAAGAGGGCGCCAGACCAGATCGATGCAAATAATTTGGCATCGGAATTTGGTAAACAGGCCTTCTACTTTTCTATTACCGCAGAAGTTCCTGTTCGAAGTAAAAATGTGGTGTCGGTGATAAGTTGAATTTGTTAATCATAGGTTCCAGGAGTCTTGCATGACTACAGGTCTCCTGAACCTAGCAGCAGTTATGAAAGCTCATACAGGAAGGTTCGGGAGAATGGACCACTAAGGGCTGCTCTCGCCCCAAGCTGGCTGCTAATTCATTCGTAACTAATCCTTCGTGACCAGGCACCCATGCTAATCTAATTAGTGCTAAGCGAGAGGGTATTATACAATGTGCAAAAGACAAAAGCAGAAGAGAAAATTCAAATTCCAGGTTTTTCTTCTGTTTGCGATGCGTCTGTCGCTATGACGGCTTTTATTTTTAGCTCCAATAAGTAATTTTGTAATAACCCATTTAATATACTGTAAGAAAGGCGCTTCGCGTTGTTTGTATATATATCGTGAAACATAATCTGGAGATTCTCTCTCTCTCACTGTCAATAGAGGGGTCTCACTGATCATACATCTAAGGAACCAAGTACCTGTACGAAGACGACTTAAGGAGTGTGGGTTCTTTCTTTGCTTGCTTTTTCCTCAGATAACTGCACACACCCACTACGGGGAGCTGGAAATGACGCCAGCGATTATAGGGCGGTTAATTGTGGGGAAGGGTGCCGTCGAAAAAAAGAACTGTTTGCATGTGAAAATATGAAAAATGAAAATGTCATTATTAAAAGATAACAACAAATTTTTGGGCATCACAGAAAGGTAATTGTGAATTAGATAAATAAGTTATGACTTTATGTTCCCTCAGGTGTACGCAGCTTCCTCTCTTGCAAATGCTAGCGCATGTTTTGGATATTAAAATTCGTAGATGGACAGACTTTAGCACTCTGACACTCCTCATGTCTAAGTAGGATAGGATCTTGTTGCGCATGCGTTTCTTTCAGGGAGAGAGAGAGAGAGAGAAAGCACTTTATTTGCACCCGTCAGAGAGTATGGGTGATGTAGATTAAAGCAGCCCGGGCCGTCTAACATTTTCCGTTCTTTATATCAAACAAAAGTGCGAGCGGAGGCATTTCAACGGCAAAATGGTTGGCTGAAACGCCCGATTCGAAGAGAAGAAAATTTGTCAGGCGCCGATTCGAGCCCGTGGTCGTGACACGCGCAGAAGAAGACGAGAATCTCGTGCGATTCGGAAGCGGGAATCGTTGCAGTGAATCATCGCGCCTCGGGACTTTGCCAGCTATCTGTGCCCTTTTTTTCTCCGCTCCCGTTCTGCAGAGCGAAGAGGTTGCGCCCACTTCGTAGAACGACACGGCTCGCGGTTTCGCTGTCGCTAACCCCAGCCTCGAGTGCGCGGATCAGACACTTTCCCCGTGTGCTGGGACCTCGTCACGTCGGGTCACATCTTTTATTGAAACCTACGCTTCTTAGTATCGTGAGTACATCTCAACTATCTATTTCGTTTCTTTTTAAATGCGAAGCATTTCTTGGCGAACATTTGCTACTTTGACAGCATCTATCTATCTATCTATCTATCTATCTATCTATCTATCTATCTATCTATCTATCTATCTATCTATCTAGCCGCCTACGTCTTTGCGCTCTCATGGACGTTTTGTTAACTTGGTATGTACAAAAATTGGTATACTATGACAAGAGTATATGACGAACGTAAATGTTATGTTATGACATGCGTGTCACGTAGGTCATGAAAGAGCCACCTACGTCTTGGTGCTCTCATGGTCGTTTCGTTGATTCGGTAGGCACGAAAATTGGCATAGTATGACAGGAGTGTATGACGAACATAAGTGATAGGTCATGTCATGATATGCTTGTCATGTAGGTCATGACAATGACCCAGCGAAAACGATTAATACTCAAAAACCACTGAAATGGATTCGGACGTGAGTATTAAGTGAAGGAAACACAAAACGATGGTGGTAAAAGTCATATTCATGACCATGACTCAGCAAAAATGAAAATGGCCCAGCGAAAAAACATTAACACTCAAAAACCACTGAAATGGGATCGGACGTGGGTACTAAGCGAAGGGAACACTAAAGCATGGTGGTAGAAGTCATTGTCATGAGCATGACTCAGCAAACATGAGAATGACTCAGCGAAAAAAGATTAATACTCGTAAACCACTGAAATGGGTTCGGACGTGGGCACTAAGTGAAGGAAAAGGCTAAAGGTTGATGGTCAAATTCATAGTCATGAGCATGACTAAGGCTTTCGCCTTAAGGTCACTTTGGTGTAGCTAAAGGGACTCCTGAGGACTCATGACACGGATGCCGTGATATGCGTGTCATGTAGGTCATAAGAGCTGCCTACGTCTTGGTGCTGTCGTAGTCGTTTCGTTATCTTGGTAGGCTCCTCGCACACTGCTTCGCATAACATCCATTCCCGCAGGGCGTGGGATCTGCCGGCTTTTTACTTTTCTTTCTTTTTTACTGCTGTTGTCCGCTTTTTCTCTACCTTTAATCCATACTTTATTGAACTTTCCCGGGCCACCTACGGCACGCATGGCCGTAGTGCACTGAGCGAGTTTAAGAATATTCTAGAGGAGAGAACTTCTTTTCTTCGCTGTAGTGAGCGTTTTTTTCTCGCAACATCGCGATGGTGCTCGACTAGACGTCTTCCATTTCGTAGGACTTTACAGTGCGCCTGAAGTCGTTGAGAAGCCGCTCAAAAATTATAGAAGGGGCAGAAGTAGGTGGAGCACGTGATCAAGGAGCTCAAATGAATGAGATAACGCGAAGAACAGGGGGTGCTAGGGTACGAAAAGAATCAGGGCACCAAGTGGGTGTGCGTAGCGCATTGACTGATGCGAGGCTAGAACCAAACTCTTTGTCATAACGCGGAGTGTTTTCGGAACTAGATGTTCTACGATAACGATTAGCACGACGTTCGGAGCGCCCGATTTGCTGCAGTTACGGGAGGAGCTGGAATGTTATTTGCCGTGGTCCGCCACGGCCTATCTACGCGCAGTATTTTTTTCTGCGCACACATTTCAGCTTGCAGCTCCAAATTATCATCATGTTCGATACGGTGACACCGAGGACGCCAGTCCTGCCGTGGTGTCTTCAAGTCGACCGGGGGCTGGCGCGCATGTTGTGCTGCGACGAGACGAAGGGGGTGCGACTGGTGAGGGGAGTGGAGAAAGCGTCATATATTGAGCAGCGTGGGTGTGACGTGATTGGTCGAGAGGCGTAAGATAGTCCACAAGCTGCGAAATCATTGCCTGCCAGATGTAGAATCTGTGAGATTCATCGTTCGTTTCACTGGGCTCGATCTTCGTGCTTGTCTGTTCTCGTGTGGTGGCATTGTTTCCCAATTCTGCGTATTTAGCAATCAGTCATTAAAATGAACCAAATAGCCCCTCAAGACATTCTAATGAAGTTTCATTGTTACTGCGCTACGCAAAGGACACACTAATGTGGACAAGATGAAGACTGACTGGTAACGAAAACACGAAAAAGCGCTTATTCGTGTCAGTTTCTGTCTTCATTCCCAGTCAGTGTCCATCTCGTCCCTTCAGTTTGTTGCGCACATAGCTGATGTGTGAAACCCAAGGCGTGTGCTTCTTGAATCTCAAAAGCACTCAGGCACGCGCAAATCAGTTCGTAAGTTCTTTTTACTTTTCACTATTCGCTGCTATTCAAAATTTTAGCCAAATATCAAGCATAAAACTGTTTTCACTTCGTTTTTGTCTAGATTCCCCAGTTGTCACATACTATAGGGAAACTGGTCGCGTATACTACTGATCATGTTGGCCTGCTTGCGAAAACATTGCTAAGAAATGTCACGCAACGAGCAGAGGTGCTTCACGGATCGAAGAAGGTGAGGAAGAACGAAAAAGTGCGTTTGCAAGTGCCGTGATTCAATCGTACCCTAATTTTAGTGCGCCATTAAGAATGTATCACCCAGCCGAAAGGGTAATTATTTGGGTTTCACCGTATACACGGCACTGAGTACATAATTGAGCATAAAGTAGGGTTACGAATGCACGATCATTTAACGTGAAAGACTGCCTACGCGTTCGTTTCGTTTGCGTGTACGTGCCTGATGGTATGCAGGCCGTATGCGACGCGTTTCAATGTGACGAAATTTTAGCGCGTGCGTTGTCACTGTCAGCAGAAAGTAAAACAAATACATTACTACAATGATTAAACGAAGCGAATAGTACCAAATCAAGAACTCGTAAGCATAGATAGTATTAGTAACACCTTAATTTTTCCGGTAACCAATATATGATCTTTAGTCATTGTGCACACCTTACGACGTTGCGCGACGGACATTTTCCGCGTGGCAGTACGGCATCCATGTCGAGCGGCGGATCCGGGGGCTCTGGCTCGGGCTCTGGCGGCCTGGCGGGCCCTCCCGACAAGGACTACTACGACAGCACGCGGGCCATAGCCTACATGAGCGTCTGCATTGCACTCAGCTACCAGTGCCTCACCGAGTTCCCCCACCTGCTCGTCATGCACGGAGGAGGTGAGTTTGCCCTGGCGCTCTCCTGACGACGAGCGCATTGGCGACCGCATTGCAATCGCTATAATATATTTAAATGAGGTTGTCACAAAGAGACGAAGGTACGAAGCCAAATGGGCAATGCAAATCATTAGAAAATAACCGCGGAATAAATTTAAAGAGCGCAAATAAAACAGGCACGCGCAAGGCAGGCAGCGACACAACCGCTCTTTAGGCTATCTTGTAAAATGAGCCAACCTTCCGACAACATGGCTTGTAACGAATATTTTCGGGCTTTTGACTTTTAATATACTATATCGTAGCTGCTGAGACGGGCTGAAAGCAATTCTACTCTTCAGAATATTGCGGCTGCAGTGGTTGATGAAATGCCTTTGTCCTTATAAACAAAATTGCAAGCTTTTGAGGATAATGCGTGCCTAGCGCGATGAGGCGGTATGATAAACTCAGTATGCTACAAGGAATGATCGAATATCCGATAAAATAAAGCACTGGTGCTCATGCTGTATTGCGATAGCATTATGACATCACTCGATCCCTCTTCACAAATATCTGCGTGAGTTCGCCAACATGGTCGTCGATGACTTATGACATCGTAGTCCACTGTTCCTGTAGTTGCTGTCTGCGAGCCAACTTGGCCTGTCGTCAACCGAAGCAAACTGGCACAACAGACTGCTTTTTGTTTGCTGCTTGTGAACACAACCCATATGCACCCCAACTAGCTGTACGGCTTTCGCTATAGATAATCGCTACACATGAACTGTATCTGTCGCTATATAACCCCGCACACATACATTACATATCTGACCACAGCTATCTCATTAGTACAACACCCTCCACAAAGAACAATGTCGTACAGAATATCGCAGAACGCAGTGTGGCCGCAGCACCCACGTAAGCTGCTCGTCACGCTCCATCATTGTTACCCCAGCGGTTGCTTGGCCGTGGACGAGACCCCCTGGATCACTGATGGCCAGAATTTTATTGAGATAGCAATTATATGGGCACGCAAGTGCCCACATAATTGCCCAAATAATGTTCCGTATAAAAATGAGCGCACAGTATACTGCGGGAGCTAGGGCAAGCGAGCGAGCGTGAGCCAAAAAGGATGATGGCTTGAAGCACGCCGTCTTCCCACGCGCCCATGGAGCACGTGAAACTAGGAGAGAGTATGCTGCCAGGTATCTAGCCTCGGCAAGCCAACCTCCTATGACGCCGCCCATGCTTTTTTTTTCGGGGACCTGCCTGCGCGTTGTTTCTTGGGAAGTTGGCTGTCGGTGGTTGCAGAATCAGTCAAGGGATTGCTTGGTTCGTGGTAAAATTTAGTGGCGCCTGCCGTCGCACGACATGCATCGATAAAGGAACAGACGTTTGTCCGTGAATCTTGAGCCGCGCGTGTCGCACTTTGTTAAGTGTTTGCTGCCTTTAAGTGTAAAGGAAGATCAGGGCACCTGATGTACGACCATAAACTAATTTTAAGACTCGGAATTATAGGTATTCAAGCAGTTTTTGTTTGTTGGATTTCAGCCTACTTAATTATTCGCAATGGACACGTAGATGTAGGCGGTGAACATTCGGACTGTCCTCCAGTCACTTCTGGTATGCCTCATGGCAACGTGATGGACCCCTTGCTGTTCCTGTTCTATATAATAATGATACTGTTGTTGTTGTTGACCCTGATGAAGAAATTAGAATATTTACTGACGATTGTGTTACGTTTAATCGACAATTACTTGCACTAAAGAATACAGTGCCCTCAACACCAGTCTGGACAATATACAGCAACGGTTTAAATAATATGGAAGGGCATTAAACACAAGCGAATGAGTCTGCCATCTAGTTACTCGCTAAAAAAGAAAAAAAGAAGAAAATCAATTTTCATATATTTACCTAATGGGGTCCTTACCATTACAAGCAGGTTACTACAAATATCTCGGTGTGACACTGACTTATTACGTGTCTAGGAATCTTTATACTGGTAGCGTTTGCTCATCTGCCTTCCTCAAGTTCTTGCGTGCTGAAACATACACCTGAAACCGCTCCCACTAACGTTAAGCTTCTGTGCACTCATCTCGGCAACGTTCTCTGCCACTCTAAATCTAACGTTTACTGTCCTGAACGTAATCAGATGGAGGTTTTAAGACTTATATTTGACAAATTTGCCGGCATTATAGACTCACGCTTCAAGTTTGTGGAAGCTCACGATATGCAGCTATTTAAAGTACGAAGGCAAACACTTAGGCTTGAATTTCTCTCTAACTTTGCAATGACAAACAATCTCTAGATCCATCATCACATTGATCACCTATAAGTAGCAGGCCCACCCGACACCACCAACAAAACGCACTGACGCCAAATTTTGCACCCACTGACCTGTTCCAGTTTTTTTCCATGATTCAGTGGGAATTCCATTATAGGAATTCTCACTGAATCAGATTATCCGACTTCGAGTGAACACTACTGCGCCTACATCTCTGTTGTTCATTTATATGTTGTATTCTTTTTCTTTCCAGTCGGCCACCGTGCTTGGGGCTTGGCTCCGCAGTATCGAATAAATAAATAAATAAATAATTAAATAAATAAATAAATAAATAAATAAATAAATAAATAAATAAATAAATAAATAAATAAATAATAAAATTTAGTCCCGCCGCATTTACGCCTTATAGAAGAGGTGAGATGAAACCGCCGCAGCAGGCGCAACCAAAGTGAGGCCGCTATAATAAGCTATCGCTTGTCTGTCACGTAGCGAGGGCCTATATTTCTTGTATATATTTTATGACTAGGCGTCAAGATTTTCCGGTGACGCTCCCTCCTAGTTTGTTTACTACCTTCATGCGCGTGGCCAATGTTGGAGTACGTGTGATCGAGCGCACCCTAGGCGATATGTGTCATTCCATCCGGATAACACATTTTTGATTATTCTATTGCAGTGTGCTTCTTCTTTCCGTACGCGATTGTCTTGGTAGCGGTCGGTGTTCCTATGGCCGCCTTCGAGATGCTGATTGGCCAGTTCCGCGGAAAGGGATGCCTTGAGATCTGGACCTGCGTCCCAGTCGGCAAAGGTATGTGCTATGGAGAAAGCACAAACGAGGATAAAGACACGGCCCCCTACATGTGTTAGCCTGAAAGTAAATATCAATGACCAAAATCTTAAAGAACCCCAGGTGGCCAAATTGATCCGGATTCCACCTCTGAGGCGTAACTCATAATGGGATCGTGGTTTTGGCATGTAAGGCCCAATAATTTCATTCAATTTTTTTAAATGCTCGCTTATAAATAAAAACATTCGGCAGAGACACTTAAGAATGCTTCCGTGTGGGAATTAGGAAGCATTATGGTTTCTTTGGTGAAATGCTTTGATCATTTTACACACTCACGACGTTGCGCCAACTGCTCCCCATTGGCTGCGCCGACACATGCCCAATAACACACGCTCGAGGCCGCACCTTTAGTCAGCCATACTCGTGGAGCCGACATGGCGGGTGGAAGGGTGCTCGCCTCGCACCCCGGAAACCTGAGTTCAATTCCCACCCAGACATAAATGTACAAAATTTAATTTTCAAAGCCATTAATTTACTTTGTTTACAGGAAGCTCCCTGACAAATTTGAGGTCAATCCGAGCATTTTTTGACGCGTTTTTAGTCTTTGCGCGGTCGGCCATTTGTGGCACCATTGCTCGATCACGCCGCCGACGCCGCCGCCGGACTTTTGCGTAATGGGGTATGTGAAGCTTTCGCTTTAAAATGGGTTTAATTGGTATGAATTCATACAAATTTTGCCATCGCGAACATTAAAAAAAAAGACACAAATGACTCTTGTGCACAATGACGATCCAATTTTCAGTGAAATTGGTGCTTTCAAAGTTGGGTTAGCATTTATTTGTGCAAAAGGATTAATTTACGAGCGCGTTTTTACCGCTGACCTTTTTTTATTATGTAAAACGATTTGAAGGACTTGCTAACTTGAACTGAACGTTTTATCTTTTTTTCCGCAGAGCTTGTATGGGTATATCGGGTTTAACATTTTGAGTTTCTATTGTTCCAAAATTCGGCACAGCGTCATATGACCATTTCACTGGGCAGGAATTAACAAATGAAATGATACTGACGAGGTAGATATGACCTCTCGCTAAGATCTGTGACCATGCTGGGGGCATTTCTCTGCGTGCCTGACTATCTTTAGTTCAGCAACGGTTCCTTTTGCGACTACATTGTTTGACTACAAGCATGCATAATGCAGTTCATGTATGATTTCTGTTCTCCATTTTAAAACTGATCACGGTGCTGTTGACCTTGTTGCAGGCATCGGCATGGCAATGCTGTTGAAGACGTTCGTGATCTGCGCGTATAAGCATTCGAGAACGCGTGCACCTTCTTCTACTTCCTGCAGACGTTCCAAGATGAGCTGCCTTGGAGCCACTGCTACACCTGGTGGGGCGCCTCGGACCTCAACTGCCGGGAGAGGAAGCTCAACGAGACGGTCGGTTTCGGCTCGGGCTTCCTTAATTACGTGTTCTTGCCGAGTTCGAAACACTTTTTCGCACGTATCTTGCCTATAACGCCGAACGCTACGGACGCAAGCTTCGAACGCTACAGACGCATGCTCCGGAAATCGTGCGTGCACAGGATGCAGCTGGCTTTTGACAACCAGATTTCCCGTCTTAGGACGGCAGGGTTCCCTGACTCGATGGTAACATCAGTGGTGGAGTTTCTCCTGCAGAAAGTAAAAGGTTCCAGGAGTGAAGCAAGGGTGAGGACGACCACTATGACCGTAAGACCTGAAATGGCAACTTATGTCTATAAGGTCATTCAGAACCTAAGGAAGATGGCAGGCATATATGGCGTCCCCCTTGTATTTTCAGCGTCGTTTAAGCTTGCGCAGCTCTGCCCTCGCACCTCCAGAGAAACTAAAAGGCAAGGCTGTGGAAAGAATCATGTCCAGTTGTATGCCAAATTCAATGTAGGAATTGTGTACGAAATCTCCCCGACGTGAGGCAAGTATTACATGGGGCAGACGAGGCGGTGCCTGAATAATGGCGCCAGGGAACATAAACGAAAGTTTAAGACAGACGAATTGGCGTACTCGCCTGCGCATTACAAAGACTGCTCCTGTGAACGATGTTTCAAGAAGATAAAGATTCTGGAGAGAAGCAAGGACCATACAGAACGCGAACTGATGGAGGCATAACACAAAAGAAAGGCCATGACTGCGTTAGCGATACCTCCATTAGGGTGTTTGAATCAGAGATAGTTTTTTTATAAGTGTTTGCCCCGCTAGGCTGATGAGTGGACTTGGTGCTGCGTTCTGCGCATGTCATATTTGTCTATATTGTCGCGTAGTATCGCGTAGTTTGCCCCGCTAGGCTGATGAGTGGACTTGGTGCTGCGTTCTGCGCATGTCATATTTGTCTATATTGTCGCGTAGTATATTGTCGCGTAGTGTCGCGTGGTGAAGAGAACAGTCACGAAACTGTGAATGAAGAAACGGGTCTTTTTATTGGGCGAACCTGTGCCCACAAAGGCAAGTTGCACTCGAAGCACAACGATAGCGGCGAATACAGTCGGCGATCGTCGAAATCTGATCAGTGGCAAAACGCGTTGGCTTTTATACATGAGTCATCGAACGTTTCAGAGTAATCCCTGGTGCCCGCGTGTCTCCCAGAAAGTACTAGACCATTCGCGTTGCTCATACAATCAGATTACATAAGCGTCGGTGACAATGGATAGAAGAATCGATAAAGTTCGAGAAACTTCCGATACATGCAGGCGCGTCCTGCGCCGAGTGATAACGTTTAAGATTTGTTAGCCGGTGAAAAGGGGTCACTGGTGAAAGATAAACAAATACACGTGTCAATATATTCCTACGTTACCGTCCCTGCCGTCTTTTCGTGTTTCTCTTTCTCTGTCCTTGTCCTTGATTAGCGGTCAACATGTCATGGAGTATGATATAGACGTGCAAGAGAGGGATCTCTTGCAGCGCCCAGTGCCAGCTTGCCAAGGAGAACGTGTACGCAAAGACCAGCAGCCAAACTACGACCCTGGCAAGAACGCCACCGTTTCACCTTGTGCGGGAAAGTCGTCACGGCATCCTACACCGACGCCGCGAACCTGTCGGAGTGCTTGACACCGCGGGGTTATTCCGAGAACGCCTTTTTCCTGTAAGTTGCCACACGTTCGTTATGGAGGCTGCCAGAAACTGTCAGTGCCGACATCTGCGGTGCGAAGCACGTCACAGCGCTCAATCAAACGTAATACGTCGAAGCATGCAGTTAAAAGTTGGGTAATACTACAAGGCGGTTGATTAAGCGGAGATACCCGTACTCAAGATGACATGTTTAGTGCAGGAGCAGGGGAAGCTTACGTCGATACCTGAAATGCGAAATTCTTCGCAAACGCAGTAAAATAATAATATAGGCTTATCAGGCAAGCAGACGTCTGCACAATGTTATTGATTTCAAGATTCTTGAAGTATACTGGATACACACAAGGTAGTTTTATGTAGAAATTAGCTCGGAATAACTCCCTATGTTTTGCAGTGATGCTCCGTTCAAGAACGCTAGAGACTTAAAAAAAGATTGCAAGATCTGAAATGACACTGTATAAGTATAGGTTGAAGGCTTCCTAGGGGCAAAAAGTAGTAAAGTTCGGTAGCCCGCCAAAGCCGCAAACATTCGTGATGGGTTGTCAGAATCTGAAGCTGTGAAAGAGTAGCGTTTATGTAGGCGACGTAATCCGGAATTCTGTCATCATGAAAAGCAAATCTCACGTTTGCAAAAATGACCTAGTATTATGGCAGGAGTACTTAAGCAACGAGAGCGGCTTATGCAAATAAAACTGCCAGTGACCACCATAATCAGACCAAATGCGTATATAGAGTTACGTGGGGATTACTGGGCGGGGACCTCCATAGAGTGAGCATCATTGGGATAAAGACTCATTTTTATATACGGTAGTTTAGACCTAAGCAATTTCTCAAGATACACCGTTGCTGCACTGATAAGCGTTTACACTGCAGCAGCCGCCTTGACGGCAGGTATTGACGTGCTCTTCGGATTCGCAGCGTGGGTTTTTGTAGCACGTTCAGCTTTTTTAGTTAGCATATGGTAGAAAAC
>NC_051156.1:55375640-55430734 GCF_013339745.2 Dermacentor silvarum
AAATGTTCGAAATTATTAATAGTAAATCTTTGATGTGACGAAGCCATGATTCCTGAAGTAAAATAACATCTGGTATTATTTGTGTACTAAATAAAGAAGGTCAACGTAACCTGAGGATATAGAGCGGCAATTCCATTGGAGAACCTTTACTGATGCTATGACGATCCTAGAATGGATGACTCCACGGCAGAACGCAAACGCATCCTGCTCGTGGTGATCATTGTTCTTTCCTTTTTTAGGCTTAGATTTAGGAGTATCCGTGGGAGAAAGTGGGGAACCCTTGCGTCTATTGCTGATGGTCCCAAGCCTCATGTGTCCAAATGGGTGGCTAGGTCCCGCAGTTGCTGAGACCGGAGAACAAACTGAGGTATCGGACTCAACCTCTGCCTGATTTTCAAAGTTCGATTCATTTGAATGGCGCGCGGGAGTACTACATGGGGTTGGGTCAGCAGCAGCAGAGTGCGATTGGAGGAGGCTATTAAATTTGGCAGTTAGCATCTCAGTTATACCTTCGGCAAAAGTATTAAACAGCCGCTCCATAACTATTGGCATTGCCTTGTCAATGGCTGCGGCTACAGCGGCCGAAACTGTGGCTTCTAGGGATGTTGACTGACGGGAAGCAGCTGCCGCGTAACCAACATCGCGCTCCTTTATTGCTGATATTGCTTCCGCACGGAAACAATGACGTTTCTCCGCGATCTCAAGCACCTGAATCTCATGGCCTCGCGCAGGGCAGTTACTATCTGTAGCGCTACGAGATCCATCGCACAAGCAACACCTAGGTGCATCTTCGTCGCAGGCTGATGTAGAGTGAGAGCCGCCGCAATTACAGCATCTCACTGAAGATCTACATGCATTAGCACTGTGGCCAAATCTCCAGCAGTTTCGGCACTGCAATGGCCTAGGTGACAATGTCTCCACGTGGAACAAATACGGCCAAGCCTTTACTTCAGACGGGCGCGTTAAACCGGCGAACGAGACGATGACGCTCTCAGTTGGGACTCGGTTATCACCCACCGACCTATTGCATCTATAAACAGAAACAACACCAGCCGGAGAGAGCATCTTCAAAAGGGCCTCAGGAGTAATATCGGTAGGAACCCCGCGAACAATGCCTTTCACGCATGCGAGATGAGGAGGGACGAAAGCACGAACCGCGATGCTAGAGAATCTCGTGCAGTTAAGCAAATCATTAAGGCACTGAACATTAGAAGACTTACATAAAATACCTGTCTTGCCAAAACGCCTCACCTCCGAGATGTCAACGAAGTGCTCGGTAATACCGCGCAGCTCCTCCTGGAACCTTTCTGATTCGGTTAGCCGAATGGAACCACCATCCGTGGGAACGAGCGCCACGGGCAAGGTACTGACTCCGTTCCGAAGAAAACACTCCAGGGGCACCGACTCAGTGGGACGGCTAGCCGACCAGGGCGAGCCCTGGCCGGGACCGGAGACCGGCATTCACGGTCCCTGGAAAAGAAAAAAAAAAACCTATAGAAGAAACAACGCCCTACGAGCAGTTAAAATGTGGCCAATCCCCTTTCGGATACGAGACAAGAGGTAGAACGGTGGCCGGAACCACAGAATATAAGAAGTTGGTGGTACGTGAGTGCTAATTTACTTTCTATGGCATTTATACTATTCTACATAGGCTTCCTTAAATTTTCGTCGGCTCCGTAGGTGTTCTCATGTTCGAATAGTGTAAAAGTCGAAGGAAGAGGCAGAGAAAGCTTCCCTTTAATATCTATACTCTTGAGGATTCGAACATGACAACACCTACGGAGCCGACGAAAATTTAAGGAAGCCTATGTAGAATAGTATAAATGTCATAGAAAGTAAATTAGCACTCACGTACCACCAACTTCTTATAGCAATCAGTAGCAACTTCAACAGCGTTAACACATTCATCGCGGTTCAGAGTGAGTCACGCTTAGCGGCCCGTGGCTGAGAGGTACCGCGTCACATCACAGTTGTTGGCAACCTTTTATTGAATATTTACTGCCACAGTTTTACAGCTCCAAAAGCCTCTTGACACGTAAGAGCTAAAGACGACAGCCCAATGAAATCCTAACAGCATAGTGATTTATGTCCCGACAATAGCGCAGAACAGTAGTCTAATCAGCCTTTAATCAGGAAGCCGCCGGGAGGCTGTCAATCTCTCCTATGAAGAGTATGTCGCCGTACTTGTTCCAGATGATGAACACAAAAGGGTGATCAGCTACGAAATCAGCTGGCGGGGTTGCGTCGTCAACTCTCAGGAGACCTGCGCCTGTGCTGCCCGCAGTCACGCCGGTCTCGTCAATTTCGAGGACCGACGTCGCCACTATGTCGTCGACGTACATCATTTTGTCCTTCGTGATTCCCGACAGATCAGGGAAGCGGTGGTAGTTGTCTGGCGCATCTTTACGCCCGAATAGGTTATCCAGCCACGTGCCCAATGCTCCCCAAGACAGTTCTTTCAACGAGTGCTTGGACACTAGTTGCAGTCTGGAAAACAAATCAAATAGAAAAAGTGGACACACTATTGGCATTTTTCGGTGAGTCCCTACTATTGCATTAAAAAATCTTTCTCAGTGTGATGTAACGAGGGTTTCAGAGGGCGCACGATAGAAACGAGCAATATTATGCGCAGGTGGAGAACAACACGACAATCGCCGTCACGAAAGACTGTGGATCAGGGTGCCGAACCGAACCCGAACCGAAAACAGTGCCCGAACGGGAATTCTAGCCACAACTAAACCCGGTTCAGAAGCAATATTCTAAGAACGTGCCTGAACCCGAACAGATCCTGAATCGAAAATATTAACGGTACCGGTTCGGGAATAAACTGTTTCAAAATGCTGCGTGATCATTTTTAAGTTTTCCGGAACTTTTTTAAGATCGCTTGCTGCAAGTAACATAATTCGAGTCATTGAGTTGTATTATTGAGAGTGATGGACATTATTTGCACGAAAAATCCATACACATATTGAACTAAATGAACGGTTCACTAATTCACTTATGAATTATTTTACGGCACATATAATGTTTACGAATTGTAGCTGGTCAGTTTTTTTTTTTTACCAAAGCACTCTTATTTATGCGCTCAACTACGAAAGTAGCTGGAACGCCCATATAGCTCGTCCCATACTTGGGAAATATCTCGAAACTGGTGTTATCCTGGAGATTCATTTCAAGTGGATGCGTCTTGCAACGTCACCAGCTACAATTTGTAAAATTTAATATGTGCCGTAAAGTCATTGATTAAGAAGTTAATTAGTGAACTTGTGATAATTAGTTGAATATGTGTTTATATTTCACGTGCTAGTGATGTCCGCCTCTTCGAATAATATAGCTCACGGACAAGAAACACCTTATGTGCTGCAGGCAATTTTAAAAATTCCGCAAAATTAAAAATTATCACCCCGTATAGGGTGGAAACACGTGCTCAATACACAGGAGTTTCATGGAAATCCATACTTTATAGTCGGCGCTCCCCACAAGAACATTGTTATAAATCACGAGTTGACTTATGTGCAAGACTTGGGACGAACGATATGTACGCCCCACCTCAGCAGAGACGCTTGCATTTATAAATTCCGCGGCCGAAACGTCGTTTCAGCGGCACCACAGAATCGCCGTTTCTGTTGAAGCTCCCACTTCGGCCGTTAGGTCGGCTCACTAGACTAGATAAATCACAAAACGGACACGCCCTAACACGTGGAGTGCAATAAAGGACGGTGTCCTCGCATGGAGAAAATAGGGAACGAAGCACTTCACCAAGAAGGCTTTTTCCAAGAACAACACTGCGGTCGGTAATGGATGCGGTCACCATCTCAGTGCGCGGTAACAACGGCTGTAAAGAGCACGCTAAATGAACTTTTGTTGCGTGCCATGATTCAATGCACGTTTGGAACCTTCCAAAGGCTCTTCGATTTTTGAAAATCTTTCCGCGGGCACAAAATGCATGATTTAGACTTTTTTATCAGCGCTTAGCAAGGACAAGAATCTGCGCCACATGCAGTTGCGTACGAAATATCGTCGCGGTGTTTGTCGCAAACTGTCCTCCTTCATGGTCGAGAAGCAGCAACGTCCTCATCTGCTTTTATTTAAAAGAGCAAAACACTGAGGAATATGTCACTTGCTGGCTGTATATTCGGCGCTGTATTAAGTGCCACAGTTCCCTCACCACCAGTTAAGTAGTGCTTGCTTCAAGCAGACCAAAATTAATTGAGTGCACTGCTATCAAGGCCTGGAAGTTAAGTGCAACCCATACAGACATAGGTGTTCTGACTATTGAAGGCGAAGCATTTCTTGGCAAACATTTGCTACTTTGGCATTTGGCAGTATCTATCTATCTATCTATCTATCTATCTATCTATCTATCTATCTATCTATCTATCTATCTATCTATCTATCTATCTATCTATCTATCTATCTATCTATCTATCTATCTATCTATCTATCTATCTATCTATCTATCTATCTATTATCTATCTATTTATCTATCTATTTATCTATCTATCTATCTATCTATCTATCTATCTATCTATCTATCTATCTATCTATCTAGCCGCCTACGTCTTTGTGCTCTCATGGTTGTTACGTTAACTTGGTATGTACCAAAATTGGCATACTATGACAAGAGTATATGACGAACGTAAATTTTGTCATGACATGCGTGCCATGGAGGGCATGAAACAGCCGCCTACGTCTTGGTGCTCTCATGGTCGTTTCGTTAACTTGGTAGGTACCAAAATCGGCATAGTATGACAGAAGTGTATGACCAACATAAGTGATAGGTCATGACATGCGTGTCATGTAGGTCATGACAATGACTCAGCGAAAAAAGATTAACACTCAAACGCCACTGGAATGGGTTCGGACGCGAGCACTAAGTGAAGGAAGCACTAAAGGATGATGGCGGAAGGCATAGTTATGAGCATAACTCAGCTAAAATGACAATGCAGCAGAACTGATAGTTGGGCGAGTTGGTACAAATTTATAGTGAAATCTTTTAGCGCGCACAATCGACACGGACACGTGAGAAAGCGCTCGTGTGTCCCCCTTCACTGTGTCCGTATCGATTGTGCGCGCTAAAAGATTTCACTATGAAAATGACAATGACTCAGCAAAAAACTTTAACACTAAAAAAAAACAATACTGAAATGGGTCCTGACGTGGGTACTAAGCGAAGGAAACACTAAAGGGTGGTGGTAGAAGCCATAGTCATGAGCATGAGACAGCAAAAATGACATTGACTCAGCAAAGCAATATTAACACTCAAAACCACTGGAATGGGTTAGAACGTAGGTACTAAGTGAAGGAAACACTAAAGGATGGTGGTAGAAGCCATGGCCATGAGCATGACTCATCAAAAATGACAATGACTCAGCGAAAAATGTTTAATACTCAAAAACCACTGAAATGGGCTCTGACGTGGGTGCTAAGTAAGGGAAACATTAAAGGTTGATGATAGAAGTGATAGTCATGAGCATGACTCAGCAAAAATGACAATGACTCACCAAAAAAAAGATTAACACTCAAAAACCACTCAAATGGGTTCGGACGTGGGTACTAAGCGGAGGAAACACTAAATGGTGGTGGTAGAAGCCAGAGTCATGATCATGACTCAGCAAAATGGACAATGACTCAGCGAAAAAAGATTAACACTCAAAAACCAATGGAATGGGTTCGGATGTGGTAGTAAGTGAAGAAAAAGGCTAAAGGTTAATGGTCGCAGTCATAGTCATGAACATGGCTAAGGCTTCCGCTTTAAGGTCTCTTGGGCGTAGCTAAAGGGACTCCTGAGGACTCATGACATGAATGTCATGACATTCGTGTCATGTAGGTCATGAAAGAGCCGCCTTCTCATTGGTGCTCTCATGCTCGTTTCGTTGACTTCGTAGGGTCTCCGCACACTGCTTCGCATAGCATCGATTCCTACAGGGCGTGGGATCTGCCGGTTTTTTAAACTCTGTCTTTGATCCGTACAAATAAGTTCCTCCGTATCTGCCCAATGCACTCGTAAACCGAGCATCGTTGGGAAAGAGGTCGTCACTAATTCTTATCATTGTGCACCGCCTCAGGTGCTTTCCGATAGCTCATTTTCGATAAGGCTATTTTAGACTAGTATTTTGTTTAAAAACCTACGTGTGTGCGAATGTTCCAAACTTTGAATAACACTCGAATATTCTCAACTGGACAATTCACAATTCAAAATGATCAAGTATTCCACTCCCCAGGCGATGGAGTTGCTGAACAAGCACATGGAGGGGGTAACTTATGTGCAACAGTTACTAGCCGTTCAGTAAGCATGTCTCCTCTTGGCAGCCTGTGAGATAAGTTTATTAGACCAATGTCATCATGTTTCGATTCCATCAAAGTGATGTGCGGCGCTGTAATACTGTCCTTTGCTCGTTCAATGCGCACTATATAGTCTACTATATGCATTTGGGAAGTGTTGCTCTTTTTTTAAAATTAATTTAATTTTTATCGTGCACTCGATGTGATCCTGCTGTATCACGGTCTACATGTTCTGAAGAATGTAATGAATTCTTTCGTTGCCGAACAGGCCCCGCGAAGCTTTTCATCTCATTTTTTTTTCCGGAAATACTCGGTATTCTATACGATACAGGACGGTCGTCTTTATCGCATTCGTGATTCGGCTTGAAAAATTTTAATATTCGAACATCCCTACAAATTTATGTTGTTTTGCCGTTACTAATACCAGTCATAATAAACAGAAACGCGGTAGAGAGACATGATACGTCGAGGCACCGCACCGAGTGCCGCATTCTCTGGCGAAACTGCCTAAGATAACCGTCTTTATGTGTAGGGCTGATGTAGCCGTACATCGTTAAACTTCATTGATATCTATGTAAGCAACATTTATTTCTGTCTCTCATGTGCCAGAAAGGTCATTTCTTCGACCTCCTGACGTAACCTGCGCATGCGCCACGCGGGCAATTCGATAACGCTGTGCAGCATTTTGTCACAGGCAAAGAAAACGTTTAGTGGGCTGAACCGGTTCCCGAACCGTTATAAATTTGTAACTATACGCGCAAGAATTGAGCTAAAACGAAATCGGAGCGGCGCTGAACCCAAACCGAACCCGAATTTCTTTCGGTTCGATACACTGGTTCCAAGAAGTCGCCCTTATAAATTTAAAGCGTGCATCGGTTATGAAAAAAAAAAGGCAGTAGATTTCAGCGATGCTTTCTTCTCTGAACTCATTTAATGCGACAGCAATATTATCCCACAGAAAAGACCACCATCTTAGTTCGGCTTGCCTGCTTTTTTCACAAATAAGTGCGCTCAACGACTATGGGAAAATGCGCAGGAATCCAGTGGTTACAGGGTTCTGGTAGAATAATGTAATCATTTAGTCATAAGAAAATAAGTATTTATTAGAATATTTATGTGACAAATATAACTGACGTGATATTAGACAAAGCAAAGTGTTAAGATACGGAAGTTATGAACTTTTTTTTTGCGTATGGAAATTTTTCGGTAATGCTGTTGTGGAATTCAAGTATATGCACGGATCTTAGCACTCTGACATCCCGTGTCTAATTTGGATATTTTTATTTAAAGGAAATGCAGAGATTAGATTATGGGGTTTTACGTGTCAAAACCACGGTCTGATTATGAGGCACGCCGTAGTGGGGGACTCCGGAAATTTGGACCACCTGGGGTTCTTTAACGTGCACCTAAATCTAAGTACACGGGTGTTTCCGCATTTCGCCCCCATCGAAATGCGGCCGCCGTGGCCGGGATTCGATCCCGCGACCTCGTGCTCAGCAGCCCAACACCATAGCCACTGAGCAACCACGGCGGGTTAAAGGAAATGCATAGCTTTCTTATGTTTGCTGCTCTTTGGCGAAATACTTTTTGTTGAAGGTGATCCATCATATTACTGTTTTACTGTATTTGATTGAGCCAATCTTGGCTCTCTTGTGTGTTATTAGGGCGAAGTTACCTCATGGTTAGTGTAAAAAGTTTGAAAAGCTGTGTAAAACAGTCGAATCTTCTGGTTTCGTTGTTCAGTAGGGTAGGACAACGTCCAAGTACCCAAATTCCTCATGTTGCGGTGGCGTGGCATTTGACATAACCTTTAATTATAATTTCTTGCACCATCTTAGAAATTTTTTGTGTAAATTAATTCAATTTTTAAGCAGCAATTAACGAGGCATTTGACGTAATAAACCGTTCTGTTTTTCAGGCCCGATCAGGCTTTTTGAAGACCACTGCTTGGTCTTAATTAAATTGTTTGCTAACTGAGGATTTTTAATTATCTAAGTGCCTTTACGTAGCTATGTTCTTTAAGTATTACACACAAGGCCATTTTTACATTCTCCCCCATCGGAATGTGGGCGCCTTGGCCGGGATCGTACCGGTGACCTCGAGCTCAGAAGCCCAATGCCATAGATACTAAGCTACCAGGGCTGGTTCAAAATCTAATCGTTCTTATCATCAACGGAGCTGTTTAAGCCCACCGTCAGTACGTAACGTGTTAACAAACAACATCGTTTAACAATGAGTCACCTGGGTTGCCTAGCAACCCACTCGCGGAGCGGCGTGTGCTTCGCCTCCTCTCCGTGCCGTGCACATGTGGCCATGTCATGGGATGTTAAGGAGAGGGACGGAGAGCATGCGTGCGGCGCGCGCTACTCTCGGGAGAGAGAAAGAGAAAATGAGAGCGAGAGAGAGAAAGTGTAGCAGCACCAACGAGGCAACCCGCAGAGCTGCTGGCGACGCCCTCCGCGTTTCCCCGCAGTTGCGCCGAACGCACGCGGTGTCCGTGACTCGGCGGCTCGGCAGGTTTTCACCAGCCACCCCTCGGTAAGTGTGGAGGCGCAGCTTGGCCGTGGCGTCACCGGAGAGATAAAGCTCAGAGCCGCCGCGACGGCGGCAGAACTTTTGTTGGCTCTGGGATGAGTACTAGTAGCCTTGACATGAGACGACCAAAGAAGATCCGGACACCCGAAGAAAAAGCCGCTCATCTTGAGGAGGAAGAAGAAACTTTATTTAAGGCCTGCACTAAGGCCCAGTAGAGAAAAGCGCTTGCTCCGCTAAGGCCCGCTGATGATCCGCCGAGTCCGAGTGAAGCCAAGCAGTCCAGGAAGGAGGGGGAGGGTAAGGGAAATAAGGAGAGGTAATGGAAGTGTTACATGAGTACAGGAGGTGTTCTGTATATGCTCTTATCTCCGGACAGTTGGGGCAGTGAACTGTGTACTCCATCCGAACTTGCAGCGCATGAGTGGGGTGCGGAGAGTGTTAGTCTGAACTTTGCGATGGACATGTGATTGTTCCGTGTTTGGCCAGGGAATCGAGGGCGCCCGGAGGTTATTTTCGCGGGCATGTTGATGAACCAGCTCATTTCCCTCGATCCCAGCATGACCAGGTACCCAACGCAGGGCGATTGTATTGTTCGGGCTGCGGTTACAGGATTCTATTAGAATGTCATGTAGGTGGGTTTCCAGTAGTCGGCGTTGTATGTTGCGAATGGCTTTGCTGTAGTCGGTATAAATGCTGATGTTATTGGACTGGTGCTTAGTAACTAGAGAGGCTTCTTGTATGGCATATATTATCGTGCAAGTTTCTAGAGTGACTGTGTTGGGAGGGTTGGAAAACGGCCCAGCTGTTTGGGTGATCGGTGTTTTCTGTCCGGGTATATATATTGCATACGCGTAGGACTCCATGTTAGAGCTTGTTGCATTCGTGAATATCGTGATGCAATTTCTGTCTCTGTGGTGATGTTTTGCCTGAGCTTGACCCGACCGTCATGTAGGTGTGAACACGTCGGACGGCCAAGCTAGAATCTGCGCGTCGGCGGCGAGCCGATTCGAAATACCGTGCCTAGCAGCACTTAGCATTTCCTATCAAAACTTAGCCAACATTAGTAAAACCTGCAAGAAAAGCTAGGTCTATCACCATCTCCACTATTTACTCCACCCTTGCTCCACTAGTGCAAGCTGCCCACGTTTTTTCTAGTAAGCTGGGCTCACCTGGGGATGCAGACCTTGACGATTTCCTCGGGTGCGTCGTTTACGAAACGCCAAAGGAAGGAGGTTGACAGATGGCGGCGCGTTCTTGAAGTTCCGTTTCTGGATATCGGCAAACTGATGGTCATCGTGTAGGCTCCCACATTAAGCGGTAGATCCAACAGCTGACTGTCGTAAAACCCGTTATTTTTGTCGTAGCGCGCTTTCACGCTTCCACAGATGGCTTTCACTGGCACAGGCTGGGTGCCATTGTTGTAAAATTGCATCAGTTTGCTTTCTGAAGAGTCGAACTGAGTCTTCCACCCAGCCTTGAAGGCCACTGCGCCGATGAACAGCAGCGTGGTCGACGTTGGTAGCGGCTTATCGAACATCATCTTGATACGACTTTGCATACGACGGTCTACCCATTCGTTTATGGTGTTCACGGCCATCGATCCATCGTTCTTGAAGTTGACGCGCAATATTTCGGCGCCGAAAAACTCCTTCACTATTAGTGCGTACTCTGGAAGAATATTAACGCCTTGGTCAATGACCAACGCATTAGCAATGGATATGCTATAGTTAGATGACACTTGGAGCTTCAGTGCATGATCACGGACATTCGCGACGACAGCATTCTGTTCAATACCGGCATCCTTGTAACCAAGAAAAAAATATAGAGCTCTTCTGGTGCGATTCCTTGCTCCCACGTATATCATGTCCATCGCAGCCGTCAGGCTGTAGGGACAGAAAAATCCCATCGGTACATGAGCTCTGTTCATCAAGTCAACAAGGGTAAAGGCGAATTCATCGTTGGCGCTTGAAATTCCAGTCGGCATGGGCTGCGAAGAGGCAGCCGCCACACACAGAATCAGCACCACCGTATTCAGCTCCATGTATCTGGAAATAATAAAAAGAAGTGGGGAGACAATTTCATCAGACAAGCCATGCATCCGTACCAACTCGCCCAATTGTCAATGCTACCCGATTTTACCCCCCCCCCCCCCCCCCGAAATTGCATAAAAATATGAAACCCGAAAACGAATATGCCTAATTATACGACATACATATCTTGTGTGATGCGGTGAAGACATTATCGATAATGGAGCTCCTGAAAAGGTTTAGTGCAATATTGCGGTAATTATGCACACATTTCAGCAAGGATGTCGCCCAGGCCAACAGTCCTGTCCCGCCACAGGGGCCAGTGCCAGTTTCGTAGCATGGATAACGTTGACTGTCGGGACTTGGTGGCCGTCTTTGCACGCCAAAGTGTGCCCTACCAACGTGGACTACGTTGACGCTTGAAGTTATCTTTTCGATGTGTACAACGAGGGTGCTGTTCAATCTCTGCCGTTGGAAGGCTCGCATGAAGAAGTACAAGGGGTTAAGAGGTACTATGTGAGCTTGTAGGGCGCAAAAATACACCGAAAACAACGTATTCGCACAAGTGCGCAAACAGTTTTGTGTGGCGTTCAGCCAGGATATCTTGGCTGCGTGCCGCAAGACTAATGGCGGCATGCCAATGGTAGAAAGGGGCGGCCAAATATTTCAGGGTATTGGACCTACATTCCTGGATATTGCAGCTCCACACACGCCATCATCAAATAGCTTCGAACGAGAAAAACTCGCCTACATTCGATGCCTCCCGAAATGCATGCGAACGTCGATGAAAACTGCAGATCTACAGTGCTGCACAGAGTGATAAAGAAAGAGAAAAAAAAGTATCAATACACGGAAATGGGCTTGCCTTGCAAAAGGTGTTAGATGCAGATTGTGTTGTTTCAAATGGTTGCTGTTTGCCTCCACGTGGACTGTCCGGTTCGAACCTCTTCTTTGTTGTCCTCCATAAATTGCGCACAATTGTAATACCGATATGAAATCGAGATACACCACTGCACAATCTCGCACATAAGCTCAAAATGTGAACTGTAACTTTTCCTCCAGGGGTAAGCAGAGTTCGGCGGATAGAGGATCATAATATTGGTATTTAATAGATCCATGAATTACGCCATGACATAAACATCGCGTAATTCACCTAGATAATTCATTCTGATAATCAAACTGCTAGGGAATAAGTCGAAAGTTTAGCGTTTACCGTACTTCTTTCTTAAGCACAGTGTACAACTGAGAAAATTGGTTCACCACGCATCAACATTGCGATCTCCGATCTGCCGGCCTGCGAACTTACACCTACGGCTCGTAGTTCTAATAGGACAGCGTCCGTAACCGGCGGAGGTGATTGTTATATTTCTAACTGCTTTCCTTTCACGCATCCTGTAGTTTCAGCATTTGATAGGTGGGGGTTACAGAATTATAGAGTGCGTCAAGCAAGGCGAGGTAATACAAATTCAAACCTCTACGAATCGACGATAACACGAATACTGATTAGCAGATTGGTTATGAATAAATAGAAAGATTCACTTCCGCTGTGGAGGGATCTGTAAAGCCCCTATATATAAAAAGTAGCGCAATTCTTAGATCATGCCGCCACCGCGCCCCCACCTGTCTCCCCAGCCTCCTCCGCTCCCCCATTGGCCAATCCGTGTCACGTGGAAGCACGCGTTGCGCTTTTGTATATTTTTTTTTCTTTCCAGCGCGCTCCGACCGCCATTCCCGGGGTGTGCGACGAAAGTGCTGTACGCGCAAACGGATCAAACGTGTTAAGGACAACAAATTCGTTGTGATGGCTGCTGCTGCGCCTTAAGTTGCCGCAACCGACAAGACGAGGGCAAAAGGTTTTTTTTTTTTTGTTTTTTACCATCCGGCGAGCGCAAACGCTTGCTGCATACTTGGTATTTGCGCCGTCTCACATCGTCGCGTTGATACTTCCAAAACGACATGATGAAGGCCAGTTACTGACTGACGACACAAAATCGCGCCTCGAAAACTTCTCCGTAGGGCGCGATCGAAGTTTTCCGCGGATTTCCTCTGGTAGCGCGTTTGCTGTCGTCTGCCACGGCAGGCCCGGCGTAGGCGGCGCCACTATCGACATCGCGCCTCGATCGCGCTGACCGCGCTGAGCGCGACAGTGGAACGGAGAAGGAGGGAAGTGGTTGGCGCTACTTTTTATATATAGGGGTTTTAGGGATCTGATGTGGAGGGAGCCCCCTGCGAAGTCATCCGTAATTTTTTACAGCGGGGCTGGTTAAAGTCGAGCTTGGGCCGTGCGCAGCGATGTTCGAAGCATAGCCAAATAGGGAGACGGGCACGTGTATCGCGAGAGGGAAAGCTCTCGAGATGGCAGAGAGTGTGGCGAGGGGGGAGGAGAGATGTGAGTGGAGAGGAGGAGTGGTGGAACAAGTGCACGGTGTAAGATTCTTCCACCGTGAACAAGTGGCTGGGTGGAGTTGAGCGGGAGCGGAGCCACGCCGAGCGCACGTGGTATGAAGGGATGATGATGATGATGATGATAATGATTTAATGGTCTCCCATTTGAAACGGGGCGGTGACAAATAGTCACCTAGCCTGCTTGATTTAATCAGGTATGCTAGACATATTTTTATCTATCACTTTTGTAAACATTTCATTACTCTTTTTTTTCTCGGTATCTACCTTGTACCTCTACCAATGACTATGAGAGCAAATCAGGTCATATCAACCTCTTCCCTGCTTTTTTCCCACCAATACGTTAGTAATGACGTCAGCGCTCCCTAGTAACAGGCGCGCTCGCACATCGGCGGTCCTCTTTCTCCCCCTGGACTTTCGCGACGTAGCGCAATGGCGAAGCCGACCGCTAGTACTCCCGAAGAAGAAGCCGCTCAATTGGAACGCCGTAGAGAAGAGGCTCGTGAGCGTGCTAGGAAATGGAGAGCCGATCCCCATCAACGGGCAAAGGAAGTTGAAGCAAATCGTCGCCGAGCTTTGCACAACTTTGCTGAGGCTTCTCATCAGCTCCGCTGATCATTGGTGTTTGCGAAAGTTAAGCGAGCCAAATTTTTTTCTTCTTTGAGGAATGGCGTTCTTCAACGCGAATGGATGAAAGGAAATTGCTTCAACACTCAATAAAATTATGGAGGATTTGGTGAATGTTCACTCTCACCTCTCACGCGTGTTGATGCAGCGAAAACACACACATACAAAAAAAAAAAAAAAAACGGCAGCTACGAGGAAGTGGTAAATGAGGCGCTCTTGGTCTGGTCTAGCGTCGGTCGCAGGTACCCGTCAAATTACATTCTCATTTGTAGGCGCATCAATTTGTCGAAACACGTTTGTGTGACCTTTACTCGCTACCTCGCGAATTTTAGTTACAGTGGAAGTTATTTAGTCGTTAATTTGCAACAGCAAGCTTATGGATTCCCTCCTAAACAGTGATACATTGCCCTTATGTCCCTCAGTCGTTCTAGTCTTTCGCCACGTCTTGTTTCGGAATGTTAAATTTTTTGAGCACATTACCCCTTTAACTGCCAAACCCGAACTGTACTTGTCTTATAGCCGCTTCGAAAGACAGCTTGTTGACAACAATGATGATGAATCCTCACTTAATGGCCTAAAGACACTGTGGGGGATAGGCCAAGAACGGGGTGGCAATCAATATCGCTTAGGAGGAGCCTTACAAGTCCAGGTTAAAGCTTCAGCTTTCAACAAGCCGCGCTTGTCAGCGCAAATCGCGTCGCATAGTGGAGTTTCGGCAGTTAAACCCATTTTTTATGCTTTCGATTCATTTCGTTTTCTCTCTTCACATCAGGTCATATGTCTATGATTGATATTTTGGATCACTATAAGGGACAAACCCCGGTACATTTAAATCAGGTTGTAATGCGCAATAGTTCGCTGGAATAAAAAATGCATTGACAAAATTTGTAACGTTTTTTTTCTCTTTTTTTACGGAAGAATTGGGAGCAATAAGACCAGCGTTCTGGAAGGAGCCGATAAGAAATTATGTTTCATGGCGCAATCACGGGCTGTTATTATATGCGTAGAAGGAAAAAAAAACGAGAAAAAAAGCGATCAATCAAAAAGGTTTCCGTTGAGCTTTGACAATGATTTACAGGTTGTTGAACTTCACATATAGGCGGGCACCTCAAGCCACCTGTCTATTCACCTCCGGCATTAAGCTTTTTCTCTTTCAGTGGACTGATCTCGTAGGTGCCAATTGTTCGACTTACCTCGGTCGCCTTCTCTCCGTCAACGATCAATTTCCCCATGGATTCGCCGCCCCAGCTGTGCATGAGAGGCACAGTGACAGTCGCACTCCCAGAGGAAAAAAAGAAGGACTGCGTCGTTGCCGAAAATCTTAACGCCTGATTTTTACTCTCCCAATCTAACTTAACTGCCTGCAGACGGCGTCAACGTACACCACTGGTTTACACTTGAGTAGCCGTCTGGGCTCATAATGAAAAAATGCAGCAGATTTTACTCATATATTGCGGCACTAGCATTCTGCCACTGTGGAGGCCACCATTTGTTTGTTGCCTCCAAGAGTAGCTCATATACCATTATGGGGGATTTGCCAAGAATCGGGTTAGTTAAGAAACTGATTATACGATTCTAAAAGGAAGTACTATTGAGACATTTTGAATCGCTTAAACGAATGAAGTCAGATGAGAATTTAGTAATTTAGCAAGGAAATGGTCCTGATTCGATTATATACCTCACAACAGCTGCACCAACATCCCTATGATAATGGCCTAGAGAAGAGGATCCCAAAGATAGAATATCAGGAATCGTTATATTCAATACAGTACCATGAAATTGTCCTTCTAAAGTATGTCTTCTTGATGATGAAAAACGGCGACATGACAGGAAGAGGTTTCCTGTTGCCTCATCCCCACCACAGTATGAGCACTAGGAAGAGGGCGCCAGACCAGATCGATGCAAATAATTTGGCATCGGAATTTGGTAAACAGGCCTTCTACTTTTCTATTACCGCAGAAGTTCCTGTTCGAAGTAAAAATTTGGTGTCGGTGATAAGTTGAATTTGTTAATCATAGGTTCCAGGAGTCTTGCATGACTACAGGTCTCCTGAACCTAGCAGCAGTTATGAAAGCTCATACAGGAAGGTTCGGGAGAATGGACCACTAAGGGCTGCTCTCGCCCCAAGCTGGCTGCTAATTCATTCGTAACTAATCCTTCGTGACCAGGCACCCATGCTAATCTAATTAGTGCTAAGCGAGAGGGTATTATACAATGTGCAAAAGACAAAAGCAGAAGAGAAAATTCAAATTCCAGGTTTTTCTTCTGTTTGCGATGCGTCTGTCGCTATGACGGCTTTTATTTTTAGCTCCAATAAGTAATTTTGTAATAACCCATTTAATATACTGTAAGAAAGGCGCTTCGCGTTGTTTGTATATATATCGTGAAACATAATCTGGAGATTCTCTCTCTCACCGTCAATAGAGGGGTCTCACTGATCATACATCTAAGGAACCAAGTACCTGTACGAAGACGACTTAAGGAGTGTGGGTTCTTTCTTTGCTTGCTTTTTCCTCAGATAACTGCACACACCCACTACGGGGAGCTGGAAATGACGCCAGCGATTATAGGGCGGTTAATTGTGGGGAAGGGTGCCGTCGAAAAAAAGAACTGTTTGCATGTGAAAATATGAAAAATGAAAATGTCATTATTAAAAGACAACAACAAATTTTTGGGCATCACAGAAAGGTAATTGTGAATTAGATAAATAAGTTATGACTTTATGTCCCCTAAGGTGTACGCAGCTTTCCCTCTTGCAAATGCTAGCGCATGTTTTGGATATTAAAATTCGTAGATGGACAGACTTTAGCACTCTGACACTCCTCATGTCTAAGTAGGATAGGGTCTTGTTGCGCATGCGTTTCTTTTAGGGAGAGAGAGAAAGCACTTTATTTGCACCCGTCAGAGAGTATGGGTGATGTAGATTGAAGCAGTCCGGGCCGTCTAACATTTTCCGTTCTTTATATCAAACAAAAGTGCGAGCGGAGGTATTTCAACGGCAAAATGGTTGGCTGAAACGCCCGATTCGAAGAGAAGAAAATTTGTCAGGCGCCGATTCGAGCCCGTGGTCGTGACACGCGCAGAAGAAGACGAGAATCTCGTGCGATTCGGAAGCGGGAATCGTTGCAGTGAATCATCGCGCCTCGGGACTTTGCCAGCTTGCTGTCCCCTTTTTTTCTCCGCCCCCGTTCTGCAGAGCGAAGAGGTTGCGCCCACTCCGTAGAACGACAAGGCTCGCGGTTTCGCTGTCGCTAACCCCAGCCTCGAGTGCCCGGATCAGACACTTTCCCCGTGTGCTGGGACCTCGTCACGTCGGGTCACATCTTCCATTGAAACCTACGCTTCTTAGTATCGTGAGTACATCTCAACTATCTCTTTCGTTTCTTGTTAAATGCGAAGCATTTCTTGGCGAACATTTGCTACTTTGACAGCATCTATCTATCTATCTATCTATCTATCTATCTATCTATCTATCTATCTATCTATCTATCTATCTATCTATCTATCTATCTATCTATCTATCTATCTATCTATCTATCTATCTATCTATCTATCTATCTATCTATCTATCTATCTAGCCGCCTACGTCTTTGCGCTCTCATGGTCGTTTTGTTAACTTGGTATGTACCAAAATTGGTATACTATGACAAGAGTATATGACGAACGTAAATGTTATGTGATAACATGCGTATCATGTATGTCATGAAAGAGCCCTTGGTACTCTCATGCATGGTCGTTTCGTTAACTCGGTAGGTACGAAAATTGGCATAGTATGACAGGAGTGTATGACGAACATAAGTGATAGGTCATGTCATGATATGCTTGTCATGTAGGTCATGACAATGACCCAGCGAAAACGATTAACACCCAAAAACCACTGAAATGGATTCGGACGTGAGTATTAAGTGAAGGAAACACAAAACGATGGTGGTAAAAGTCATATTCATGACCATGACTCAGCAAAAATTACAATGACTCAGCGAAAAAACATTAACACTCAAAAACCACTGAAATGGGTTCGGACGTGGGTACTAAGTGAAGGAAACACTAAAGGTTGATTATAGAAGAGATAGTCATGATCATGACTCAGCAAAAATGAAAATGGCTCAGCGAAAAAAACATTAACGCTCAAAAACCACTGAAATGGGCTCGGACGTGGGTACTAAGCGAAGGGAACACTAAAGTATGATGGTAGAAGTCATTGTCATGAGCATGACTCAGCAAACATGAGAATGACTCAGTGAAAAAAGATTAATACTCGTAAACAACTGAAATGGGTTCGGACGTGGGCACTAAGTGAAGGAAAAGGCTAAAGGTTGATGGTCAAATTCATAGTCATGAGCATGACTAAGGCTTTCGCCTTAAGGTCACTTTGGTGTAGCTAAAGGGACTCCTGAGGACTCATGACACGGATGCCGTGATATGCGTGTCATGTAGGTCATAAGAGCTGCCTACGTCTTGGTGCTGTCGTAGTCGTTTCGTTATCTTGGTAGGCTCCTCGCACACTGCTTCGCATAACATCCATTCCCGCAGGGCGTGGGATCCGCTGGCTTTCTTCTTTTCTTTCTTTTTTACTGCTGTTGTCCGCTTTTTCTCTACCTTTAATCCATATTTTATTGAACTTTCCCGGGCCTCCTACGGCGCGCATGGGCGTAGTGCACTGAGCGAGCTTAAGAATATTCTAGAGGAGAGAACTTCTTTTCTTCGCTGTAGTGAGCCTTTTTTTTCTCGCAACATGGCGATGGTGCTCGACTAGACTTCTTCCATTTCATAGGACTTTACGCTGCGCCTGAAGTCGTTGAGAAGCCGCTCAAAAATTATAGAAGGGGCAGAAGTAGGTGGAGCACGTGATCAAGGAGCTCAAATGAACGTGAGATAACGCGAAGAACAGGGGGTGCTAGGGTACGAAAAGAATCAGGGCAGCAAGTGCGTGTGCATAGCGCATTGACTGATGCGAGGCGAGAACCAAACTGGTTGTCATAATGCGGAGTGTTTTCGCAACCAGATGTTCTACGATAACGATTAGCACGACGTTCGGAGCGCCCGATTTGCTGCAGTTACGGGAGGAGCTGGAATATTATTTGCCATGGTCCGCCACGGCCCGTCTACGCGCAGTATTTTTTTTCTGCGCACACATCTCAGCTTGCACCTCCAAATTATCATCATGTTCGATACGGTGACACCGTGGACGCCAGTCCTGTCGTGGTGTGTTCAAGTCGACCGGGGGCTGGCGCGCATGTTGTGCTGCGACGAGACGAAGGGGGTGCGACTGGTGAGGGGAGTGGCGAAAGCGTCATATATTGAGCAGCGTGGGTGTGACGTAATTGTGCAATGTCGAGAGGCGTAAGATAGTCCACAAGCTGCGAAATCATTGCCGGCCAGATGTAGAATCTGTGAGATTCATCGTTCGTTTCACTGGGCTCGATCTTCGTGCTTGTCTGTTCTCGTGTGGTGCATTGTTTCCCAATTCTGCGTATTTAGCAATCAGTCATTAAAATGAACCAAATAGCCCCTCAAGACATTCTAATGAAGTTTCATTGTTACTGCGCTACGCAAAGGACACACTAATGTGGCACAAGATGAAGACTGACTGGTAACGAAAACACGAAAAAGCGCTTATTCGTGTCAGTTTCTGTCTTCATTCCCAGTCAGTGTCCATCTCGTCCCTTCAGTTTGTTGCGCACATAGCTGATGTGTGAAACCCAAGGCGTGTGCTTCTTGAATCTCAAAAGCACTCAGGCACGCGCAAATCAGTTCGTAAGTTCTTTTTACTTCTCACTATTCGCTGGTATTCAAAATTTTAGCCAAATATCAAGCATAAAACTGTTTTCACTTCGTTTTTGTCTAGATTCTCCAGTTGTCACATACTATAGGGAAACTGGTCGCGTATACTACTGATCATGTTGGCCTGCTTGCGAAAACATTGCTAAGAAATGTCACGCAACGAGCAGAGGTGATTCACGGATCGAAGAAGGTGAGGAAGAACGAAAAAGTGCGTTTGCAAGTGCCGTGATTCAATCGTACCCAATTTTAGTGCGCAATTAAGAATGTATCACCCAGCCGAAGGGGTAATTATTTGCGTTTCACCGTGTACACGGCACTGAGTACATAATTGAGCATAAAGTAGGGTTACCAAATGCACGATCATTTAACGTGAAAGACTGCCTACGCGTTCGTTTCGTTTGCGTGTACGTGCCTGATGGTATGCAGGCCGTATGCGACGCGTTTCAATGTGACGAAATTTTAGCGCGTGCGTTGTCACTGTCAGCAGAAAGTAAAACAAATACATTACTACACAATGATTAAACGAAGCGAATAGTACCAAATCAAGAACTCGTAAGCATAGATAGTATTAGTAACACCTTAATTTTTCCGGTAACCAATATATGATCTTTAGTCATTGTGCACACCTTACGACGTTGTGCGACGGACATTTTCCGCGTGGCAGTACGGCAGCCATGTCGAGCGGCGGATCCGGGGGCTCTGGCTCGGGCTCTGGCGGCCTGGCGGGCCCTCCCGACAAGGACTACTACGATAGCACGCGGGCCATAGCCTACATGAGCGTCTGCATTGCACTCAGCTACCAGTGCCTCACCGAGTTCCCCCACCTGCTCGTCATGCACGGAGGAGGTGAGTTTGCCCTGGAGCTCTCCTGACGACGAGCGCATTGGCGACCGCATTGCAATCGCTATAATATATTTAAATGAGGTTGTCACAAAGAGACGAAGGTACGAAGCCAAATGGACAATGCAAATCATTAGAAAATAACGCGGAACAAATTTAAAGAGCGCAAATAAAACAGGCACACGCAAGGCAGGCAGCGACACAACCGCTCTTTAGGCTATCTTGTAAAATGAGCCATACCTTCCGACAACATGGCTTGTAACGAATATTTTCGGGCTTTTGACTTTTAATATACTATATCGTAGCTGCTGAGACGGGCTGAAAGCAATTCTACTCTTCAGAATATTGCGGCTGCAGTGGTTGATGAAATGCCTTTGTCCTTATAAACAAAATTGCAAGCTTTTGAGGATAATGCGTGCCTAGCGCGATGAGGCGGTATGATAAACTCAGTATGCTACAAGGAATGATCGAATATCCGATAAAATAAAGCACTGGTGCTCATGCTGTATTGCGATAGCATTATGACATCACTCGATCCCTCTTCACAAATATCTGCGTGAGTTCGCCAAGCATGGTCGTCGATGACTTATGACATCGTAGTCCACTGTTCCTGTAGTTGCTGTCTGCGAGCCAACTTGGCCTGTCGTCAACCGAAGCAAACTGGCACAACAGACTGCTTTTTGTTTGCTGCTTGTGAACACAACCCATATGCACCCCAACTAGCTGTACGGCTTTCGCTATAGATAATCGCTACACATGAACTGTACCTGTCGCTATATAACCCCGCACACATACATTACATATCTGACCACAGCTATCTCATTAGTACAAACACCTCCACAAAGAACAATGTCGTACAGAATATCGCAGAACGCAGTGTGGCCGCAGCACCCACGTAAGCTGCTCGTCACGCTCCATCATTGTTACCCCAGCGGTTGCTTGGCCGTGGACGAGACCCCCTGGATCACTGATGGCCAGAATTTTATTGAGATAGCAATTATATGGGCACGCAAGTGCCCACATAATTGCCCAAATAATGTTCCGTATAAAAATGAGCGCACAGTATACTGCGGGAGCTAGGGCAAGCGAGCGAGCGTGAGCCAAAAAGGATGATGGCTTGAAGCAGGCCGTCTTTCCCACGCGCCCATGGAGCACGTAAAACTAGGAGAGAGTATGCTGCCAGGTATCTAGCCTCGGCAAGCCAACCTCCTATGACGCCGCCCATGCTTTTTTTTTTCGGGGACCTGCCTGCGCGTTGTTTCTTGGGAAGTTGGCTGTCGGTGGTTGCAGAATCAGTCAAGGGATTGCTTGGTTCGTGGTAAAATTTAGTGGCGCCTGCCGTCGCACGACATGCATCGATAAAGGAACAGACGTTTGTCCGTGAATCTTGAGCCGCGCGTGTCGCACTTTGTTAAGTGTTTGCTGCCTTTAAGTGTAAAGGAAGATCAGGGCACCTGATGTACGACCATAAACTAATTTTAAGACTCGGAATTATAGGTATTCCAGCAGTTTTTGTTTGTTGGATTTCAGCCTACTTAATTATTCGCAATGGACACGTAGATGTAGGCGGTGAACATTCGGACTGTCCTCCAGTCACTTCTGGTATGCCTCACGGCAACGTGATGGACCCCTTGCTGTTCCTGTTCTATATAATAATGATACTGTTGTTGAAGTTGACCCTGATGAAATTAGAATATTTACTGACGATTGTGTTGCGTTTAATCGACAATTACTTGCACTAAAGAATACAGTGCCCTCAACACCAGTCTGGACAATATACAGCAACGGTTTAAACAATATGGAAGGGCATTAAACACAAGCGAATGAGTCTGCCATTTAGTTACTCGCTAAAAAAGAAAAAAAGAAGAAAATCAATTTTCATATATTTACCTAATGGGGTCCTTACCATTACAAGCAGGTTACTACAAATATCTCGGTGTGACACTGACTTATTACGTGTCTAGGAATCTTTATACTGGTAGCGTTTGCTCATCTGCCTTCCGCAAGTTCTTGCGTGCTGAAACGTACACCTGAAACCGCTCCCACTAACGTTAAGCTTCTGTGCACTCATCTCTGCAACGTTCTCTGCCACTCTAAATCTAACGTTTACTGTCTTGAACGTAATCAGAGGAAGGTTGTAAGACTTATATTTGACAAATTTGCCGGCATTATAGACTCACGCTTTAAGTTTGTGGAAGCTCACGATATGCAGCTATTTAAAGTACGAATGCAAACACTTAGGCTTGAATTTCTCTCTAACTTTGCAATGACAAACAATCTCTAGATCCATCATCACATTGATCACCTATAAGTAGCAGGCCCACCCGACACCACCAACAAAACGCACTGACGCCAAATTTTGCACCCACTGACCTGTTCCAGTTTTTTTCCATGATTCAGTGGGAATTCCATTATAGGAATTCTCACTGAATCAGATTATCCGACTTCGAGTGAACCCTACTGCGCCTACATCTCTGTTGTTCATTTATATGTTGTATTCTTTTTCTTTCGAGTCGACCACCGTGCTTGGGGCTTGGCTCCGCAGTATCTAATAAATAAATAAATAAATAAATAAATAAATAAATAAATAAATAAATAAATAAATAAATAAATAAATAAATAAATAAATAAAATTTAGTCCCGCCGCATTTACGCCTTATAGAAGAGGTGAGATGAAACCGCCGCAGCAGGCGCAACCAAAGTGAGGCCGCTATAATAAGCTATCGCTTGTCTGTCACGTGGCGAGGGCCTATATTTCTTGTATATATTTTATGAGTAGGCTTCAAGATTTTCCCGTGACGCTCCCTCCTAGTTTGTTTACTACCTTCATGCGCGTGGCCAATGATGGAGTACGTGTGATCGAGCGCACCCTAGGCGATATGTGTCATTCCATCCGGATAACACATTTTTGATTATTCTATTGCAGTGTGCTTCTTCTTTCCGTACGCGATTGTCTTGGTAGCGGTCGGTGTTCCTATGGCCGCCTTCGAGATGCTGATTGGCCAGTTCCGCGGAAAGGGATGCCTTGAGATCTGGACCTGCGTCCCAGTCGGCAAAGGTATGTGCTATGGAGAAAGCACAAACAAGGATAAAGACACGGCCCCCTACATGTGTTAGCCTGAAAGTAAATATCAATGACCAAAATCTTAAAGAACCCCAGGTGGCCAAATTGATCCGGATCCCACCTCTGAGGCGTAACTCATAATGGGATCGTGGTTTTGGCATGTAAGGCCCAATAATTTCATTCAATTTTTTTAAATGCTCGCTTATAAATAAAAACATTCGGCAGAGACACTTAAGAATGCTTCCGTGTGGGAATTAGGAAGCATTATGGTTTCTTTGGTGAAATGCTTTGATCATTTTACACACTCACGACGTGGCGCCAACTGCTCCCCATTGGCTGCGCCGACACGTGCCCAACGACACACGCTCTAGGCCGCACCTTTAGTCAGCCATACTCGTGGAGCCGACATGGCGGGTGGAAGGGTGCTCGCCTCGCACCCCGGAAACCTGAGTTCAATTCCCACCCAGACATAAATGTACAAAATTTAATTTTCAAAGCCATTAATTTACTTTGTATACAGGAAGCTCCCTGACAAATTTGAGGTCAATCCGAGCATTTTTGACGCGTTTTTAGTCTTTGCGCGGTCGGCCATTTTTGGCACCATTGCTCGATCACGCCGCCGTCGCCGCCGCCGGACTTTTGCGTAATGGGGTATGTGAAGCTTTCGCTTTAAAATGGGTTTAATTGGTATGAATTCATACAAATTTTGCCATCGCGAACATTAAAAAAAGACACAAATGACTCGTGCACAATGACGATCCAATTTTCAGTGAAATTGGTGCTTTCAAAGTTGGGTTAGCATTTATTTGTGCAAAAGGATTAATTTACGAGCGCGTTTTTACCGCTGACCTTTTTTATTATGTAAATGATTTGAAGGACTTGCTAACTTGAACTGAACGTTTTATCTTTTTTCCGCAGAGCTTGTATTTTACTCTTGTGGGTATATCGGGTTTAACATTTTGAGTTTCTATTGTTCCAAAATTCGGCACAGCGTCATATGACCATTTCACTGGGCAGGAATTAACAAATGAAATGATACTGACGAGGTAGATATGACCTCTCGCTAAGATCTGTGACCATGCTGGGGGCATTTCTCTGCGTGCCTGACTATCTTTAGTTCAGCAACGGTTCCTTTTGCGACTACATTGTTTGACTACAAGCATGCATAATGCAGTTCATGTATGATTTCTGTTCTCCATTTTAAAACTGATCACGGTGCTGTTGACCTTGTTGCAGGCATCGGCATGGCAATGCTGTTGAAGACGTTCGTGATCTGCGCGTACAAGGCATTCGAGAACGCGTGCACCTTCTTCTACTTCCTGCAGACGTTCCAAGATGAGCTGCCTTGGAGCCACTGCTACACCTGGTGGGGCGCCTCGGACCTCAACTGCCGGGAGAGGAAGCTCAACGAGACGGTCGGTTTCGGCTCGGGCTTCCTTAATTACGTGTTCTTGCCGAGTTCGAAACACTTTTTCGCACGTATCTTGCCTATAACGCCGAACGCTACGGACGCAAGCTTCGAACGCTACAGACACATGCTCCGGAAATCGTGCGTGCACAGGATGCAGCTGGCTTTTGACAACCAGATTTCCCGTCTTAAGACGGCAGGGTTCCCTGACTCGATGGTAACATCAGTGGTAGAATCTCTCCTGCAGAAAGTAAAAGGTTCCAGGAGTGAAGCAAGGGTGAGGACGACCACTATGACCGTAAGACCTGAAATGGCACCTTATGTCCATAAGGTCATTCACAACCTAAGGAAGATGGCAGGCATATATGGCGTCCCCCTTGTATTTTCAGCGTCTTTTAAGCTTGCGCAGCTCTGCCCTCGCACCTCCAGAGAAACTAAAAGGCAAGGCTGTGGAAAGAATCATGTCCAGTCGTATGCCAAATTCAATGTAGGAATTGTGTACGAAAACTCCCCGACGTGTAGCAAGTCTTACATGGGGCAGACGGGGCGGTGCTGAATAATCGAGCCAGGGAACATAAACGAAAGTTTAAGACAGACGAATTGGCGTACTTGCCTCCGCATTCCAAAGACTGCTCCTGTGAACGATGTTTCAAGAAGATAAAGATTCTGGAGAGAAGCCAGGACCATACAGCACGCGAACTGATGGAGGCATATCACAAAAAAAGGAAGGCCATGACTGCGTTAGCGATACCTCCATTAGGGTGTTTGAATCAGAGATAGGTTTTTTTGATAAGCGTTTGCCCCGCTAGGCGGATGAGTGGACTTGGTGCTGCGTTCTGCGCATGTCATATTTGTCTATATTGTCGCGTAGTAGAGACGGTGAAGAGAACAGTCACAAAACTGTGAATGAAGAAACGGGTCTTTTTATTGGGCGAACCTGTGCCCACAAAAGCAAGTTGCACTCGAAGCACAACGATAGCGGCGAATACAGTCGGCGATCGTCGAAATCTGATCAGTGGCAAAACGCGTTGGCTTTTATACATGAGTCATCGAACGTTTCAGAGTAATCCCTGGTGCCCGCGTGTCTTCCAGAAAGTACTAGACCATTCGCGTTGCCTCATACAATCAGATTACATAAGCGTCGGTGACAATGGATAGAAGAATCGATAAAGTTCGAGAAACTTCCGATACATGCAGGCGCGTCCTGCGCCGAGTGATAACGTTTAAGATTTGTTAGCCGGTGAAAAGGGGCCACTGGTGAAAGATAAACAAGTACACGTGTCAATATATTCCTACGTTACCGTCCCTGCCGTCTTTTCGTGTTTCTCTTTCTCTGTCCTTGTCCTTGATTAGCGGTCAACATGTCATGGAGTATGATATAGACGTGCAAGAGCAGGGATCTCTTGCAGCGCCAGTGCCAGCTTGCCAAGGAGAACGTGTACGCAAAGACCCAGCAGCCAAACTACGACCCTGGCAAGAACGCCACCGTGTTCACCTTGTGCGGGAAAGTCGTCACGGCATCCTACACCGACGCCGCGAACCTGTCGGAGTGCTTGGACCCGCGGGGTTATTCCGAGAACGCCTTTTTCCTGTAAGTTGCCACACGTTCGTTATGGAGGCTGCCAGAATACTGTCAGTGCCGACATCTGCGGTGCGAAGCACGTCACAGCGCTCAATCAAACGTAATACGTCGAAGCATGCAGTTAAAAGTTGGGTAATACTACAAGGCGTTTGATTAAGCGGAGATACCCGTACTCAAGATGACATGGTTTAGTGCAGGAGCAGGGGAAGCTTACGTCGATACCTGAAATGCGAAATTCTTCGCAAATGCAGTAAAATAATAATATAGGCTTATCAGGCAAGCAGACGTCTGCACAATGTTATTGATTTCAAGATTACTTGAAGTATACTGGATAACACACAAGGTAGTTTATGTAGAAATTAGCTCGGAATAACTCACCTATGGTTTGCAGGTGATGCTCCGTTCAAGAACGCTAGAGACTTAAAAAAAGATTGCAAGATCTGAAATGACACTGTATAAGTATAGGTTGAAGGCTTCCTATGGGGCAAAAAGTAGTAAAGTTCGGTAGCCCGCCAAAAGCCGCAAACATTCGTGATGGGTTGTCAGAATCTTGAAGCTGTGAAAGAGTACGCTTATGTAGGCGACGTAATCCGGAATTCTGTCATCATGAAAAGCAAATCTCACGTTTGCAAAAATGACCTAGTATATTATGGCAGGAGTACTTAAGCAACGAGGAGCGGCTTAATGCAAATAATAATGTCAGTGACCCACCTAATCAGACAAATGCGTATATAGAGTTACGTGGGGATTACTGGGCGGGGACCTCATAGAGTGAGCATCATTGGGATAAAGACTCATTTTTATATACGCGTAGTTTAGACCTAAGCAATTTCTCAAGATACACCGTTGCTGCACTGATAAGCGTTTACACTGCAGCTGCCGCCTTGACGGCAGGTATTGACGTGCCTCTTCGGATTCGCAGCGTGGGTTTTTGTAGCACGTTACAGCTTTTTTAGTTAGCATATGGTAGAAAACGACGTATGGATGAGTGGCTGCTGCTGTTAAGGCTATATCGATACCCTACCGTCTGCATAGGAGTCGTCGAAGCAGCGAGTATTTTAGGTAGGCAAAATTGAACAGCATGGGATGATTGCACACATCGTATGTCTTTGTTACATTGCATCCCTACGAGTCTGACCATCTTGCGTCTCGTTTCGCGTGCGCTGCACAGTTTGTGTTTTCGCTAACATTCATATGAGCGACCACTGCGTTTTGGTAACCCAGTCTGAAAGTCGTAAATTCTGTGACATTATATTAGCTTTAACAACATCGCGTTGCTGGAGTCCTAGCGACCTTTTTATTGATTACTTTAATGGGGCAGATGGCTAGTGAATTGTTCTGGTAAAATTCCTCGAGAGAGTTCGGCTAAGTCCAAAGCGTCATCTCCATTTTATCTCAAGTGAGATTCTCTGCCTTTAGTTCACGCTACTTGTGAACACACCGAAGAGCTTATTACTTAGCTATCAAGGTGCATGAAGCTGCTTTCATAGGCGATGCACAATCTTGAGACCTGAAATCGTATGAGACCTTTGACTCGCCACCACAAGAAATAATATAAAGCTATAGTCTTTATAGAAAAATAGCGATGACGTCTGGGAAGAATTAAAACGCCCCAAAGATAAATTTCTGAGCAAGCATCACCTCTATCGTTTCACAACTTATCGCTAAAATTTAGTGTTCTTGAGCCACGTTCTCACGACTTCTATGGCGAGGTCTCGAATAACATATTCGCGCTAGCTAAAGCAATGGCCAGGAAAGCTTGGTTATGGTTTGTAGATCTAGAATGTTTCAGTATGCTGCAAATGTTGTCCATTAGGCTGAAAAAAAACATACTCTTATTTCGGAGTAACGGCGTTTTTCTACAACGTTTTGTGTCTCTTATGCCAAACATAATATCGTTTCAGGCACGGCATGCTCAAGGTTACCAGTGGCATCGACGACTTCGGCGGCATTCGCTGGGAGCTGCTCGTCTGCTACATTTTCACCTGGTTCTTCATATTCGTCTGCACGGCGCAAGGAGTCGCCGCAGTCGGACGGGTGCGGTGTCTGGTTCTAATTTGTTTATTTATTCATGTTACCCCTAAAGGCCCTCACGGAGAGGATATTACATATATAAGGGGGGGGGGGAATACAATCATAAATAAACGCTGTAGGTGCTAGCAAGAGCAGCAGCAATACATAGAGCAATAATAACAACAGCAATTAAAACATAAAGCATGATACGAAATGTAAGGATGAACAAAAGAACAATGAACAAAATAGTACACATTTCCATCAAAGCGACGTAAATCTTTCAATGTTTTGGTCAGTTTCTGTGGTGATGTGCGAGGGCAAGTTGTTCCACTGAATGATCGTGCGAGGAATGAATGAGTTGGCATGAGAGGATGAATGGCAAAACTTTGAAAGGACGATCACGTCGGGGAATGCTGACAGTGGGTGACTGAACAAAATCGTTGTGAAGGGATGCATGGTGATAAATAATGTTACGGGAAGGAAGAAACGTACTGGTTTTACAGACGGGTTTTAATGGCTACGCAGAGAAGCGAAAACCCAGAATCTTCTTTGTCGTCTCCCAGGGCACCAACCATGTCTTCTTCTTTCCACCTTACGCACTGTGACATTACCCCCGTCAGAAGAAGCACCTTACTGGTGCGACACACTGGTTCCAGAAAGGAACGGTTTGAGGCGGCTGACGTGGACGACGTCAGATAGAGGTGAAGGCACGGTAGCATCCAGAGGAGACACTTCATATGTGACAGGCGTCACCTGGCGGAGGATGCGATAAGGGCCGTAGTATCGCGAAAGGAGTTTCTCCGAAAGGCCGACACGTCGAGATGGAGACCAAACTAGCACAAGATCACCTGGTTCGTATTCGACATCGCGGTGGCACTGATCGTAACGGCACTTCTGACGTGTTTGGGAAGCAGAGAGACGAAGACGGGCAATCTGGCGTGCCTGGGTCGCTGCGGTTATAACATCACGAGCGTACTCCGTCGGCGAGTCGAGTGTGGTCGAAAGAAGAGTCTCGAAAGGCAAGGTCGGTTCACGGCCATATAGAAGGTAAAAGGGCGAATAACCAGCTGTATAATGTTACGGGAAGGAAGAAACGTACTGGTTTTACAGACGGGTTTTAATGGCTACGCAGAGAAGCGAAAACCCAGAATCTTCTTTGTCGTCTCCCAGGGCACCAACCATGTCTTCTTCTTTCCACCTTACGCACTGTGACATTACCCCCGTCAGAAGAAGCACCTTACTGGTGCGACTCACTGGTTCCAGAAAGGAACGGTTTGAGGCGGCTGACGTGGACGACGTCAGATAGAGGTGAAGGCACGCTAGCATCCAGAGGAGACACTTCATATGTGACAGGCGTCACCTGGCGGAGGATGCGATAAGGGCCGTAGTATCGCGAAAGGAGTTTCTCCGAAAGGCCGACACGTCGAGATGGAGACCAAACTAGCACAAGATCACCTGGTTCGTATTCGACATCGCGGTGGCACTGATCGTAACGGCACTTCTGACGTGTTTGGGAAGCAGAGAGACGAAGACGGGCAATCTGGCGTGCCTGGGTCGCTGTGGTTATAACATCACGAGCGTATTCCGTCGGCGAGTCGAGTGTGGTCGAAAGAAGAATCTCGAAAGGCAAGGTCGGTTCATGGCCATATGGAAGGTAAAAGGGCGAATAACCAGCTGTGTCGTGGCGCGAGGAATTGTACGCAAACGTGACAAATGGTAAAGCAGTGTCCCAGTCGCGATGATCGGAGGAAACATACATCGCGAGCATGTCAGTTATTGTCCGGTTCAGGCGTTCAGTAAGACCGTTAGTTTGAGGATGGTAGGCTGTAGTAAGCTTGTGTTTAGTAGCACAGGATCGAAGTAAGTCGTCGATGACTTTGGCAAGAAAGTATCGCCCGCGATCGGTGAGAAGTTGACGAGGTGCGCGGTGGTGTAAGATAACGTCGTGAAGCAAGAAGTCAGCGACGTCTGTAGCGCAACTGGTGGGAAGGGCTCTTGTAATGGCATAGCGGGTGGTATAGTCCGTAGCGACGGAAATCCACTTATTTACGTCGTTTTGTAGTACGAACATGTGAAGGGATGGGTCAGACGGGTCAGAGAGCAGGCGTTCGATAAGCTGCCGTAACGATTCATCGCGTCGCTGTTCAGCCCCTATGTCTTTCAAGGCGGAAAGCGAGAGGACGCAGATCGGAGCGGCATCCACTAAATCGTTCGGTGCATCGACGGGGTGACGAGACAGGCAGTCGGCGTCCTGATGTAAACGACCCGACTTGTAGACTACAGTGTATCCCAGAAAACATCAATCCCAGAAAATGTCAATCCCAGAGAACATGCCAGGGTCGCGGGGCTGGGTTAGGATGACCGTCGGTGGCGTCGACGGGGCCGCGGTTGAATAATATTATAGAAAAGTGTTAAAAGAGCATGTTTACGGGGATACGATAGTTCTTGCGTGTTGCCACTGTTCAGAGAGCACACGTATTTGCATGTGGGGTTGCATTTTCTCCGCGTGCAGTCTTCGCGGGCCAGCGGTTACATCGCGAGGACGATCGAAAAGATAAAACTTTCGCAGATGTATGGTAAGCCGAGCGGCTCACAAACCGAAGGCAGCGAGCCTTATGAGGGAGTTATCGCGTGCTTCGGAAGTTCTAAGAGGCTGTTTTGTCAAGGTATTGCAAATGCTTCACTATAACCAAGCTTTGTATGAAAGACTTGCCCGTTTACTTTAAAGTCATTAAAAAGAGGGGCAGGGCGCGAGCAAACTCATAGGAACTGATGATTCAATTTAACCATAAGGTTCAGACGCGGCAACCACAAAACTTTTGTTGATTTCGGCCCTTATACTAGAGTACCTAGAACGCAGAGCCATTAAAACGCGGCGCATTAACAAGAAAATACTGGCAGAATTAAACCCATCCCACGATGAATGTCGACATTAATGTGATTAGCAAGAAAGTAATGTAGCGACGCACCATGCATGCAGCGCGTTACCCCCTCGCACTTCTCACTGTACGCGATACGCCATCTCGCGGCGCCGCCGCGAAGTACGCAGTTGGCGCTGGTTTGATTTCGCTGACCACCGGGTAATATTTAAGGGGTCCTTTTTTCATCGAAGAGCGGCACCGTTCCACAAAGTCAGTGACCCAAGGTGGCCCAAAGGTTGGTTTTGAATCCCGTTTCCTCAGCACAGCCGCCCGATGCGCTACCCATTAGGTCATAGACTACCCAGTGATTCAAGTTGGCGGGAAAGCGGTTGCAGACATAGACAGAGAGAGAATCTGGCTCCGTTAAGAGAGTGAAGTACCCCAATAATGATAATCGTATTATAGTTGTGGATTACTGGCTAAAATTGCGCAAACATCATGGCTTTTCGAGTGAAGTATGCGCACGGGAAATTCTTAATGCGCTTAACATTTTTAGGGTACTTCACGTACTTTATGGTGTCCGTCTCTAACCGCTTTCCTGCCCAGTGACCAAGATTGTCAAGCTTGGGTGACCAGGTATGTGCTCATCGTCGTGATGCCGTCGTGGTCGTTCCGTCGTCGTCATTCCGAGCTCAATCATTCGACTCTGGTCATGACGTCACCACGCCATCGTTTGCCATGCCATTGTCGTCACGCTGTTGTCGTACCATGCTGATCATTTCAGAAACATCGTCGCATTGTCCTCATCGTACCGCTTTCATTCTATGGAAGTCATTGCGTCTTCGATAGTCATTCCATTGTAATCGTGCCGTCGTCGTTCAGTCGGTGATTATGCCGCCGTTGTCACGCCATCGCCGTCAAACAGTCGCCGTGACGCCGTCACTGCCGTTCAATCGTGACTTCAGCTTCGTCCTTCTTGTCATACTGTCGTCGGTCGTCACGCGGTCCTCGTCAGGCCGTCGTCGTACATTAGTCGTCACGCCATCGTAATGACGTACTTGTCATATTCCCAATGTCTTCATGCCGTCGTCGTAACGCTGTTTCTTCGTCACTTCATCACTGTAACTGTGTTGCCGTCATACAGTCGTAGGCGAGCCGTCATCGTCATGGCCGACGCTGTAGAACGAGTGTCATATCAAAGTGGGCCGATTCCCAATGCATTCTATGTCGCATATGTAGTCCAAACAATGGTAATCTCAGAACCATTGCAGATTTAAAATAAAGGTGCCTTCAGAAGTATATGGTGTGTATTTACATTTCTTGAATGCTAATCGCGTTATCGTCGACAGTCACGTGTTCTGCCGTTATATATTTAATGCGCATTGATATAATATGTTTCACAGAAAATTCGAGTCTGGGACGTAGGCTGCATTACCGCCTGTATTTTGCTTCATATTTGACACCCACCACGCTACCGCGCGACAGCGCTACCCTCTGTCGCCGCGCGAAAACCGTTGTGGAACTCCTCTTAAGAGCCTCGCTATGCACTAAAATTTACTCGCGGCTATCGATATAGTGGCAACGCTCGTCGGAATGGTCTTGATAATATTTTCTTCATAAACGAGATATGGTGCGTGAGGCAGGAGCTGTGTCGTGCGTCTCCGGAATTTTTCCACAGAAAAATTACTGCAATCGATGGTTGAAGTGTGAACAGCGCAGCACCCGGTTTTCCTGCATCTTGGCGGAAAGTAAAACGCACAAGGATGTAAGAGCGGTTGTGATATTTTCCATCAAAGCCATTTCTGGCACATTACGGTTAGTCATACAAAGCTAGCACGCGCGATAGTCAAGCGCTCCCTGTTTCAATTTCAGGAGCGTACAGCTCAATCTACCTGAACTTTATTCGTAATATGGCGCCTGGCTTAGCCTCTGGTGTCGCCTGGCTTGACCTCTGGTGTACAACAGGACTGTGAAGGCAGAGTTATGAAATAACACATTTCTTGTTCTAGTTGTATGGTTTTGTAAACTGCAATACTTACATCCCGTCTTCTGTTTGAGGCGTGGCGTTGACACAGTCATTGTGGAAGCATAAGAACACGGCCGTACGTCGCCTTGTGCTTGTTCTCCTTTGCTGACGCAGATATGTGCACTGATGGGCTTCCTGCCAGCGTGCCTCATGGTCGCCGTGGCCGCGAGAGCCCTCTACCTGCCAGGCGCGAGGAGCTCGGTGTGGGAGCAGTTCACGCCGCGGTGGAGCTGCCTCTGGAACACCAGGGTACGCGCTGAATTTTTGATCGCAGGCACAACGTGTTCTTCGTGCTGAATAGGTAATTGTTACAATACGCGGCTTTAACATTTTCTAACACGGAAGGTCATAGATATGTATATATATTGTAACGGTTGAGATGGATTTATTCACAAGATGATAGATGGTTAGCTAGCGCAAGGGACAGTACGGCTATCCAAGACCAACAGATAGCGCCCGACTCTTCGCGCACTTATTTTTCTTTTTATTCGGTTCCCCCGTGCAGCGTGACAGTATATGTGGTGAAGGTTGTATGTTCGCTTCCCACATGCGACAACTTATGTTTCCGTGCGCTTTATCTGTTTTCTTGAATACTTTCTAAATCTCAAATTGAATCGCTGCTAATTACCCCGATGCTTTCCTTGGCATCATTGCCTGATGAATTCATATGGTCGTGATTAGCAAAAACCATGCCCCTACGTTTCCTTTTTATTTATATGATTACTTATTTTTGTCAAATGTATTTTAAACGTTCTGGCCGGGCGTCGAACATATATTTGAATTTGTCGTTTTTCAACGTGGATTTCTTAAACTAACTACACAGTCGCCAGGAACCTACATAGATTTACAGTACGCAACTCATCAGTCAGGTCTTACGGTACAATATCCCGCACAACTCTCAACGTCAACGAACGCTTCAGTAAAATCGGTTAATACAATCTGGTCATCAGAAGTATGGTCTATAATATTTATTTTACTTTCAGAGTTTGCACAACGCAGAGGGGAGGGCCACATCACATACGAAATTGGAAAGACAGTCGATACAATTATAATAATCATGAACGGTACAGAAATTGGTGCACAAATAGTACAGCTGCAATAAACTACTAAAAAAAATTCACCGACGATTACGATTCCCCCTAATGCGAAATTGGAGTGCAGCTCTTTAGGTGTTTTGAATTCGCGATATACTGTGGCAAATAATTCGCTTCTGAACGACAGGGTCCTTTCGGCGATGGCTCTGAGCCTCTGCTGGGCCAGCTCGTTCAGCAGCAGTGGCAGACGAAGATTTCCACCGATTGCGTCGCTCATTGTTCAGAGAGCAAGCCTGAACATGGGACCACGTGGCGTGCTCTGAACGCATTATCTAGCATCGCGGTGAAGGCGAAGTAGCGCATGCGCAGTGGGTCCGAAGCCTACGCCAGCGCTTTGTTTCCGTAGCGCTCGCTGTAGGCCTGGTCGCCGTTGAGCATGTTTCGTGCTGGCACTCAGCATTCCTGCTAACCCTGTCGCCATACTCTCCTGCTCCGCTTTCGTCCTCATGCTTCCGGTGCTACCACCACTTCCGCTTTCCAACACGCGCTCTCTTCGCTCTCGCCGTCTTTCATCTCCCGCTGCGCTCCGTGCTCGTTCTTTCATCCTTGGCGCCACTCGTTCGCTCGTTGACGAGGGACGCCGACGCCGAAACGGCTTAGGGTGCATCTTGAGGTAGCAGCCGAAAGGCAGCACGTTCGCTGGTGCTCCCGTGTCTACTTGTCGGCCTACGGGCGCGTTCTTAACTTGAGCTTGCACTGTCCAGTCGCGCAGATTTTTCACTCATCGAGACCATACGTTCAGGGTGTCAAAGTTGGCTTCGGAGCCTTGAAGCTCGCCAAGTTCCGCGAATGCTTTGCAGCTTATGGCGAAATGGTTTCGCCTGTGGCAGGTACTGCAGGTCTGCTCAAAAGCCGGTCCCCTCCGTAGAAGCGGCGGCCGCATATGTGGCTCCAAGGGCACGTGAGCAAATGCAATTGAATCCGACGCAAATGACTCCGAGTCGCAAGGCTCTTCCACCAAATCAAGAACCAGGCCTCTTCGTCATCGACATTTCCGGCCCACGCAGGCACTGCAAAAGTGGCTGGCACTTATCTGCTCATGTAGCCCATTCCGTAACGGTATCATACGATGCAATAAGCACGTCCAAAGTTATACCAATCAGGGTCAAATGTTAAAAAGCTGCTATCTATTACCTCAAACTGGTGTATAGAGAGTGCAGCTACACAGCACAGATACATATCAACACAATTCACCAACACCTGAAAAATAAAAGATGGGGGCACCATGCAAACAGTATGTACACTACATAAGCATTAGGGTTGGAGATATGACTATGTTGTATTGCTTTCGAAACTTCATAAACGGACACTCTACAAGATTCGAGTTGTGTTGCCAGGCGAATACATTCAAAATGGAAATCAATGTTACAAATGATCTATGATCATTGATACAAATGATCAGGTGATACAGATGGAAATCAGTGATATGTAGTTGCACAGGTATTTAGCATCTAACAGTCGAAATTAACACATTATGGTGCCACAGTGCACCAAAAATACTCATACGCAGGTACATTAAGTCACGAATTCATCAATATTGATTGCGCCGCCCCCAATGGTTGCAATTAAGAAAATTTCACTGCAGCGTAGTAACGCAGCCCATCTGTCCGGTCATGGCATATTGTTGGGCGACTTCGTTCATAGCTTAAGTGTTCCGGGCTGTGTTACCCGTGTCTTCTCTTGCTGTTGTGGGGCTATTTTGGAGGTTTTTCATGCAAGTGATTCTTGTAATGTCTGAAGTCTGTGCCAAACCAGATACTGGACTGCGTTTCAATGTACACAGAGGAACAGTTCATAAACATGGTAGATGACGATTTCGTGGAGCTGCTGAGGAAGATATATAGAGACAAGCAAGTACAAGTGGTGTGGGAAGGTCGGAAAGGTAATGAAATGGTGGGAATTCACCAAGGATTGAAGCAAGGATGCCCTCCGTCACCATTGTTGTTCACGCTTTACGTAAAGGGTATAGAAAGACGACTGGAAAACAGCGAATTATGTTTTGAGCTATCCTACATGCGTAATGGACAAATGGTGCAACAGAAGGTCCCTGGACTGGTGTACGCAGACGACATTGTGCTTCTAGCGGACAATAAAAAATATTTACAGATACTTGCGAATATATGTGGGAATGCAGCGGCAAATCTATGCCTTATGTTTAGCACAGAGAAATCAGCAATTATGATCTTTATTGAAGAGACGAGTAACTTCGTGGTGTCAATTCAACAGCAAGTAATAGCCATAGTGAAGCAATATACGTACCTCTGCGTACACATAAACGAAGGAAAAAATTACTCAAGCAACCACCAAGATAATCTGAAAATAAAGGGGAAGCGGCATGCAGCAATAATGAAACACAGAGCACTGTCGGGCCACAATAAGTATGAGGTGGCGCGTGCAATCTGGAAAGGAGTAATGGTGCCAGCGCTAACATTCGCAAATGCCATTCTATGCTTAAAATCGGATATCTTGTCGGGTTTGGAAGTTAATCAGAGATCAGTAGGCTCGTCGGCTTTGGAAGGCCACGGTAATACCACAAATGAGGCAGTGCAGGGTGACATGGGTTGGGCCGCTTTTGAAGTCAGAGAAGCACAGAGCAAAATTAGTTTTGAAGAAAGGCTCAGGAACATGAATGAAAATAAATGGGTGGCTAAATTGCAAAAGTATCTCTACATGAAAAGCTTGGACACAGAATGCAGGAAGAGGTCAAGGAAGTTGGCAACCAAATACAGGATAATCGAAACTGTAAATAGACAACCAGGAGTCATCAGAAAGAAAGTGAGAGAAATAGAGACCGTGAATTGGATACAAAGAATGGAAACAAAAATGACAATGGAGATTTACAAGAATGAGAAAAAAGAAATTAGAAGGGAAAATCTGTACAATAGCACAAAGGGCAGTGCCTTGCTGTTTGAGGCTCGCGCCGGTTGCCTAAGGACCAAAACATACCGGAGCAAATATTTGGAACTAGATGAGGCATGTGTATGCTGCAGTTAAGATCTAGAGACCAACTCAGCACATCCTAATGGAATGCGACGGGATCCACCCAAACCAAAGAGAACCGTAGGTAACGTGCAACTCCCAGAAGCGCTTGGATTTAAAGTGGAAGGAAACCTAAACAGATCAGCCGTAGAGATAAGCAATAGACGATTAGAGTACTGGTGGAAAAAAAGCAGGGAAAAGATGGATACGGCCTGATCTCTTAAAATCATAGGTAGTGCTACATGGTAAATTTTTGAAAAAGAAAAAGAATAATGAGAGGCATACAAAAATGCAGATAAAGAACATGTAGAGTATACCTGATTAAATCAAGCAGGCTAGGTGATCATTTGTCGCCGCCCCTTTTCAAAGGGGATGCCAATAAATAATCATCAACATCAGTTTGAAGAATAGCCTGGAACAACTGAAGTTCTGTAATATTTGTCTATATCATCACTGCAATTTCATGAGCTTCATAAACAACGCAAAGCTGTTCTCTACAGGGTCAATAATGCCAAACATGAAAGTGCTGCGCTTCCCCGGCCGTATCAAACATATGATTATCTTGGCGATGCATTCTTGTGAAAGACTTGAAGTACCTAGGTTACACCGTTGTACAAGTCGGAATATCTACGTATTGGAATTTGCCCCGACGTGTGCCGATTGATCATGGTAGAGGCTCGGACCTATTTACAGCACTTGTGCTGTCTAATTATATCTGAGATAGCCCGTCACAGGACGTGCAATGTTTAAATAACTCAAGGAAGGCTGCTTTGCCTCGGACGAAGCATCACTAACTGCCAGCTGCCTTTTCAGGTTCCACATTACATTGAATGTGCTGCCCGCAACATTTTATATTTTCTCTGCACACGTGAAAATCTGCCAATGAATGCATTACCAAAGTGTCGGTAGTAGTTCTTTGTTCCTTAATTTTGAGGCTGTATTTTTTAATAAATGCAGGCGTGGTCGGATGCGGCCTTCTCTGTGCTGCAGGGCCTGGCCATCGGCCTGGGCCAGTTGCATTCGCTGGCTTCATACTGCACTTTCGACACGACAACGCTATACTGGTGCGTAAACTGTATACCTTAATGGCGATTCGCGTAAAAATATGCGAAGTCCGCACATTTCACTTTGATGAGCGCTTTAACGTTACTGAAGTCACTAATTTAGCTAAAACATGTCATGCTAGTGTTACGTGCAATGAATTCGAAGTGTCATGCTGATATGTTTCACTGTTATTTATCTAGCTTAAGAGAAACGAGTTTTCTAATCGTTGTGTTTGAAACACTCTGGCTACTCGTATCACCGGAGGACTCATCCAGGGCCACTGTGTATAGGTAGCACCGATGTGAGATAAGGAGAACTTTTGTGACAAACCTGATTTTAAATTGCCAGTGAGATAAGCATAATCCAATGTAACATAGCCAAAGGCACGAAGGAAGCACGTGGCATTTCACCAAATATAATTATTACATCACCTTGATGTGATTCATCACGTTATCGACACCCTAGGAGTTTTCGTACCGCTATATATGACTCAGATATTGCGGGCAACCTTTTGGTTCACTATAGTGTTATCATACCAGACGAAATTTCAGCGACATGACCACTTTGATCAGTGTTGAGATCTTGGTTTGGTGGTACGCCATCATGAATGGTGGCATATCCCCGCCCCCCTTCCGGAATTTTTCCACATGAAAGTTTGTAACGCTAGATTGGGATCGTGGATGTTAAGCTTTCATAAAAAGGTCGTAGTTTCACCCGAAAGGCGAACAACCATCGATTGCGATAGCAAACCAGTGGGTATCTATACGAAGTAAGGATAGTAGACTTATCGGCCGTACAATATTGTTAACATAGGCATACTAAGTAAATTAACAAGCATGGTGTCACGAGCGCACAAGAAAACATCAACATGTACACCCGGCGACAAAATATTGCGGGGCACGCGAGCGCGGGGCGAAACGGTCCTCCTCGCCTACTGGCGCCGCACCCCTGGTGTCAAAACCGACGCTTGCGCGCATGCGCGTCCCTCCGTTACTGCAAGCGTGCATGTTTCTGCTACATATTTCTGCGCTTCTTCCTTGTGCGCCGGCGATATCCGAGTGCAGCCGCGAGGGGCCCCACTGTGGCGGCTGTGGCGGCTTCGACGGGCAAAAGTAAACGAAGCGTGAGCTGGCGCGCGCCACACCGGTCGCTTTTTGTCGAGTCACGAGCGCGAATGCATATCGCCGGTCGCGAACGCAACAAGTCCTTTTTTTCTGCACTGCGCCTTTTCGTGGCCAATGATCGTTCCTTATTTCTTTTCACGAACGAGACGTTCTCCCACCGAAGAGCGAGGCAGAAAAGACGCTCTATTGAAAGAGCCAGGCAAGATAAAAGGAACTTTTTATTTCCGTTATATCAACGATGTTTTGCCCGTCGAAGCTGCCACAGCGCCAATCGCAAGAGGGGCCCCTCGCGGCTGCACTCGGATATCGCCGGCGCGCAAGGAAGAAGCGCAGAAACATGCACGCTTGCAGCAACGGAGGGACGCGCATGCGCGCAAGCGTCGGTCTCGACACCAGGGGTGCGGCGCCAGTAGGCGAGGAGGACCGTTTCGCCACGCGCTCGCGTGCCCCGCAATATTTTGTCGCCGAGTGTACATCTCACTCGATGACCGCGGAAACTCGCTGTGAAAACGCTGGGGCGAGGCAGCGCGGCAGCAGCAGCGAGCGAATTGACGGTGACGCCGCCACTGGCATCAACACGAACTAAACCGCGAAAACAGCGCAGGGCGGACTCGGTCCCCGGCGCAGATCGCTTTCAGGATCCGCTGAGGCCGACCGGAGTAGAACGCCCCCCTTCCCCTGGAGCGTTGCGCCTGACGGAAGACCGCATGCTTCCTTCTCGCTTTCCTCCCTTGCGTGTGCGAGATTGAGCTGCGAGAGCCGGCTCACACTCGCAGGCTTTCACTCTCACATACAGCATATGACTGGCGGCGACGATATTATCGCCCTTGGATTTTAACGGAACCCCACGGTGATGGCAGAAATGCACCTGGAGTGTCATATAATTGATCGCAATAAAAGACCGCGTTGTCTGTTGGTGCGGGGTGAAAAAGACGAAGTTGGAATTGAAGCATCCTAGAACGACCCTGATCGTCAACATCGACCCTTGCTTTCCGCGAACCACCACGTTCTTACAACTCGCTCAGGATAAGAGGAACGTAAAATCATTGTGACTGTTTTTCTCTTCTCAAACAGGTATGTCTGAATCTAATAAATTTAAACTTCAAGAAGTGTATGTAATAATGGATGTGCAGTTGTATGCCACCTTAAATGTCCAGGTCTTTTTTATTTGTTGTTTTCCTGTTTTCTTTAACATCTGCGTTTAGGCATGCTGTTGGCTGGATACAGCATAATGCACTTATGTGTTTTTACAGCTCGGCTCATGTCGAAACATTTTGTACAGGTGCTACTTCCTATTACCGCTTGGCATGACCATATCGAACATCTTGTGCTCGGTCATCGTCTTCGGCATGGGAGGAAGTCTGGCCAAGCAGCTGGGCATGTGCTTCACGGACTTTGAATCCTACAGTAAGATTACACTGCAATCACTTTTGCTACACTATAAGCCTGCGCGCATGCTAATTTGAAGGCGTTTTGAAAACGCTTCCGACCAAAGCTACAGTCATGCAAGGAGAATCACCTGCATAATATATGTGGGACTTTTAACATGGTATTATACGATAGTGTACAAGGTGTCCAACTATCATGCACCAAGATTTAAAAATATGCAAATGCCCCGTAGCTGGACAGAACCAATGTAATTTTGAACACACGCAAAGGGCCTCGAGTGGCCAGTCGCGCGGCAATCTTTCGTATATTTGTGGGCTTCTTTCACGTTCGGGAAATCTTTATCGGGAGTTTTTCATGTAGCTCTACAATTTTCTCCTTGAAACTTTTCATATAATTATAATATTTGAGAAGGTAAATAAATAATTAATACAGACTATGTAATTACGCGGAATGCAAAACATAATTTAAGTATGTCCAAGCTTCGGCAAACAACAATATCTGTGTTCTGTCCAGCTATGTCGCATTTGCACATACTTAAATCTTGGTGCATGATAGTTGGGTCACCCTGTATAAGAAAGGTTACACCCTCCTACTCCCCTATGCCCTACCACTATAAAGTATCTATGGCACGTGCATAGGTCACGTTGGAATCTTTTGCGACCGCCAGTGTGGTTAATAGTATGTAGTAGAGCACTGCACGGGCCCGTTTTTACATTGGGCGGCCCGCCCGAGCCCGATCAAAACCTTTATGGCGAGACCGGGGCCCGGCCCGGGCCCGGAAATAATCTACGTTACCCGCCCGGCCCGGCCCGCCATCCCTTTACCTTAAGCCCGAGCCCGGTCCGAGCCCGGCTCGAAACCGGCCCGAACTCGGCCCGAGACCGAAAAATACATGTTTTTCAGAGTTGAGAAGCCCGAGAATAACTCGCAGAAAGCCCGAGCCCGGCCCGGGCCCGCGTCAAAAAACCCGAGCCCGGCCCGGGCCCGGGTCAAAAAGCACACGCCGTGCCCGAGCCCGGCCCGAGCCTGTGAAAAAACTGCTCTACCCGGCCCGGCCCGGCCCACGGGCCGGGCCGGGCCCGGGCTTTTGGGTAAGCCCGAGCCCGTGCAGTGCTCTAGTATGTATGCCGCTTATCTCTGTTCTAAGACGTCCTCAAAGGCGGACATCAGTACGAATGAACCCAAATATGAAGAGAATAAGTTGTTTGCTAATCACTGCGGAGAAATCATTGTGGAACAATCATGAGTGTGAACCAAGCATACAGGAATTGTAGCAAGGGCGACAATGTTACTTACCTGTTTAGTGTTACCTACTTACCTACTTTACTTACCTGAAATGAAAACCGATCAGATACATAAAATACGTTAGATACGCCATATATCATAATACACTGAAGAACTTGGGGTGTAATTGGCTCAGCAAAATGATGCATATTAGACGTACATGTATGAACCACGTAAAGCAATGCCACAACGAAACAGTTAAATGCCATATACAATTGAATGCGAAGAGCACAATTGTTTTTCATCGTATGTAATCTCTGATCTCATGAGATGTTCTAAGTTTTTGTACCGCACAGTACCGCAGCTTAATCATATTCCATGCTGACGATTGTGCACCATTCCGCGCTCAAGCTGTATCCAAATTCAAACACCAAATTAAGCGGATGCATCGACGGAGCGGTGTCACCAGGAGGATAGCGCTTGATGGTGCTTGTCAAGGAAATAATGGTGACGAGAGGTGTATGTACGAAGAAGTACGAGATATACCTAAATATAATTTGGGATTCTCTGCCCCTTGTCACAGTGGCACAGAACCGCTTCGAGAATTGGCCAAGAAAGGACAAATACCCAGTGCCACATACTCATAGGCACAAACGAAATGACCGAAGAATCGGGTAGCCCAAATAGAAAGATTAAGTAAACCAACATCCTAAACCAAAACGACGTAAACCAGTTCAATATTATTCAATATTAAATATCATTCGCTGCTTCATAAGAGGTATGTGTGCTTTAAGGACACGTTTGAGCAGATGTACAGGATTGATTTCGTGATTTGCTCTTAATGAACGTTCTTGTCTTGCGACGCTGGTCGGCCCGTCAACATTCAGTGCTGTATAACCCGGTTTTCTGGAGCTAGCAGTTGTTACGATCGGCCAGCGGGGATAGCGAACTTCGAGGACTTCTGATTTCCCGTGAAGAATTGTTTCGTGAAGCTGAAAATACGTCCCACGGGAAAGCCCACCGGAGACACCATGGCGAGATACGTTTCAACGAATACGTGGTTGCTCAATGTCGCCCGGCCGCCGACCACGATGCTGGGACCTAGGAATGCCTGGGAAAGTGCGTTCGACTCTGCTTCGTTGCGGCCGCTGCTAGCCGCTAATCCTATTCGATAGATAAACCCGCTAATGGCTGGGCCGTCCCAGGAGCCAAGACGCGCCAGATTGGGTCAAGTGTGAAACCTCCCATCTACGATCCTCCCCTCCGTTCTCAGTGACAGTGAGCTGTGTGCGCCCGATGCTACTTTTCCAAGTGTGTTCGGCGAACAAAGGCGCCGCAGTGTTTGTGCGTACCCGGAGCCTTCGGCGACTTTGGGCGCTCCGGTTGGAGGGAGGTGTGACCGCAGGTTTCGCTGGCCTAGGGATCTAGGGAGGACGAGGTGCATTTAAGCGGACTTTTGTGGCTCATCTGGTGTACTCTCCCAAAACGATGCAGTCTGCTCAGATGTAGTAGCGCTCACATGCTACGACGTACTGCGCTCCGTACTCCGGCCAGTACGAGTATCCCCTTGTTATGTGAACAAGTTTGCCGTTTCCATGTAAATAAACCACCTGTTTCGTTTCCCCTACCTTCCGACCTCGTATTAAAGAAGCAACCCTCATCAAGTGTGCTCGGACGACGGCGTGGGCCCGCTAAGCCTTCGGCTGACGCCCCGATAGCGTAGGCCAGCTACCAGTAACGAGGCGCACCGGCGGCATACGCTAAAGAGCGACCCTCAGTTTGACGTCGGACTCCGAAACCACTACCAGCAAACCTTACACTGTTCACGCTGGGTTTACTGCTCAATGTTGCAAAATTGCGTCGTTGCTACACGCTTGCAGTGCGCATCGTTACTTCACCATTCGCTGGCACGTTGAGTGTATGTGACTTTTTCCACCCACCAGCGCTAGTTTGTTTTAACCGAGTCGATATAATATCAGAAGGCCGTATTTGATTTGCACAGCGTTCGTGTTTCCGTTCGTGATCTTCGCCGAGGTGGTGAAAAACTTGCACTGGCCCAAGTTCTGGTCAGGCATCTTCTATGGCGCCGTCTTCCTGCTCTCCGTAGACGAGATGGTAAGCAGCAGCATCTCCATGCGACTCGAACTACGCGCTAACCAGCCCAGTTGGCTTAACCTTTCAATGCACAAGAGTGTTTTGCAACGGCTCCATCGGCAGTTTGATAGGGCGTTTTGTGTCCAAAAAGCGGGTAAGATGTGCGTTAAGTACCTCTTCAATTGACATTCAGTCTTACAAAGATGAACCTTGACAGGTAAAAAGATAAACCTTGATAGACCTTGAAAAATATTTGAGAGAGAAAATAATTGAATTATTGACGTAATATGTCTGCCACGATGATCGTGCATTCGTGACATCCTTGCATAAAGTTTAGGCGATGTCTTCAATAAATACCGGTTGAAGTTAGCGCTCTGCCCTTTGTTTCTTCTCGTCCGTTGTGCTTTTTTTTTGTTGTTTGCGCTTAATTTTGTCTCGGACCAAAATTACATAACATTCTAGAATGCGCGACGGTGTTACTGCACCACAGAGGGCAAATAACACTCGAGCATCAGGCGATTTATTAGTTCGGAACAAGCGTTCGGCAGAAGAGAACGACGTCGTCTGGTGACAAGTGCGGAAAAGAGGAGGAAATGAGACACATGAGTGGTTATACAGTGTGTTTCACGTAACTTGTACCATCGGCGTGTCTGCTGCCCCCCCCCCCCCCCCCCCCCGCCCCGCCGCTTCTGAGAGTCGTCTAAACAGGCGGAGGTAAGTCATTTTGATTTTATGTAACTGTCACCTTTATTTTGTGACAGCCGTGATGCCAGATAAGTCGAGAAGGTTTGGTTGTCACAGCGTTTCTCCTGCAATCAAGCATATCTCTTGTTACAAACGTAGACAGTTTAGTCCTCCCCTAACTTCTCGCTCGGCGTTCGTGTGCAGATCTTCAACGTGTGCACAGTTGTAGCCTGCGCCGAGGACCTGTTCCCGTCCCTCCGCTGGAACATGAACCAGACGGTGTTCTTCGTGTGCATCGGAATGTTCATCTCGGGCTTCCCGACGGTCACGCAGGCCGGCGCCTACATTATACGCCTGCTGCAAGAACACACCGTCAAGCGCATCATGTCGCACTTCATACCCATCGTGGAGATATGCACCGTTTTCTGGATATACGGTGAGCGCAAAGCGGCTTTCCACAGAATGGTCATGTGGAGTGGTCTTTTAAGAGACCGCAATATCCAACTACTCTTTCTGTTTTTTTTTTCGGGCATCATTGCCCAGTTTGAGAGATCCGTTCAAGCCCAAGAAGAGCCAGCAGCAGTGAGTTAGTGGACCACAGCCCCGAGCGAGATTACAACAAACGCGTTGCCAAAGGAACAGTTTTACGTGCAGAATATTAGTAAGGACCCCCATCTGCGACGGCTACAGCCGCCAATGCAGAAGATTCATAAGTGAGTATTGTTACACAATGGATACCAAGAGAAGGGAAGCGCAGTCGAGGACGGCAGAAAACTAGGTGGGGTGATGAAGTTAGGAAATTTGCAGGCGCAACTTGGAGTCAGCTTGCGCAAGACAGGGGTAATTGGAGATCTCGGGGAGAGGCCTTCGTCCTGCAGTGGACATAAATATAGGCAGATGATGATGATTGTCATAGAGACATCTTTTGCTACTACTACTGCCACCGCCGCTAAGAATAATAGTGATACTAACAATAGCATTGATAATATTTGTACACTGCGAAACGCCATTTCCCCCAACAGATATACAAGTACCCATATAAATTTTGCAGCACTTAGTAAGCGACGAATGTTTCTAGTGGCAAATGACATACACTAAAGGTTTTTTTTTCTGAATATAGCGTGCTCACAGTCAATAGCCAGGGTACTCTGTGGGCCGCCTAGAGGCAACATTGCTGTGTCTGTCACAAAGGTCCTACCTTCAACACTAAATGTTTTACCTTCAACACTAATCTGTCAAATTGCGCATCCGTTCGAAGTTGACGTGATGCTATCGCACTTTATCGCGCAACCTCTCGTTCTGCTGTACAAGGATTGTAAAACATGCTATTTTGCTTCTAATGGTACTCGTCATATGTGTGCACGACGTTCATATGTGTCTATAGGTGCTGAATATTTATGCTCATAATGAATACTGTCTACCAAAGTGGCAATATATTAAAGAAACGAAAACTTGCAGGCAGCCGTTAACATCTGCACGTCAGTTTTGTTTCATGTAGTGGTAGTGTGAGGAATGAATGTGGACATTTTCAATCGTTAGAGCAAGCACTTCTTAAATTTTTTTCAGGCCTGAAGAGATTTTCTTTTGACATGGAGTTCATGTGGGGCAGGCCACCAAACAAATATTTCAGGGTTTGTTGGCTTATCTTCTGCCCAATTATAATGACGGTAAGTGAAAACACTTTTTTGTCGTACTCTTAGATAAGGTTGTACTCGTAAAATAATATCTGGCAGCAGAAACCAACCACATCAGTTTCCAAACCTCACACACGGCTGCTAATTTTGTTATAGTTTACTATCGCAAGAAATGCATGTGTGCGTCTATGTTAATTCTGTAAAGGCTTTTGGCTGATGTAGCGCTTATCTGTTAGATTGGAGGATTACAGCCTTATACTCTAGTTATACGGGTCCCCCAATTTATTGCACTTAGGCTCAATCTGAGTAACAGAGTTACGAAGCTTACCCAAAGTTATACAAGAGTCCGAACCACGGTTAAGTTAGCTATGGTAGCTGTACATATCAACGCGACTCTCCTGATTAAATTACGCCTCAAATGGTATGCAGTGTCTTTTGTGTGGCGTTGCACATAAATATTTATTTGTGCATTGTCGGCAAACTTTTCCAAGGCTTCATAACTATGTAATTCTATGATGGCCAGTATTAAATTTTTATATTGCAGACAGGTGTTACTTATTTGTAAGGCTCGCATTTGTAGGTGCTATAGATGTACACCCGTGAGCAAAAGTATACGGACCACACGGTCGCTGAAAAAACCTAATTTCTTCGTAATTAATAAGCATTAACTGGAATTAATGGGTATACTGATAAGTTCGCAATGCCAAGTTTGGACTGCAGTCCTCAATTTCAAGTTGCGTTCACAGGCAGAGGAAAAAATCGGCTTTATCGCACAACCCCTGGTCCGTATACTTTTGCTCACGGGTGTACATCGAGGTTAGTTTGTGCCATTGTACACAGTACAAGGAGCATTAACTGAAACAGCAAGGAGCAAAAACGAACTGTTCTTACTTTAAATTTTTTGTCGCTCATGCACAGATAATACAGTTGCCCGTTTCGAGAAGCGATCTCGGTTTTCTTTCTTATCGTTCCTTAAATAACGAGCGTTTTGAATTCGGCAGCTTTGGTGCCTTCATGTAGCATGTGTGGGTTTATTGACCAGTTGCCTTCCCCCCAAAAGCCCACGTAAACGGGATGCCTGCGGCAGAAGGGATGTTCACATCCGCCGCCAATGACGTGAGTGGTGGGGCTGGCTAACACTTCCAGGGTTCGTTCTAGTAGATAAACGTAAATACCCAAGAGAGTGGATGGGAAAACGGCGCCGGGGTAGATGAATTAGTAATCGCATCGCGGGCGTAATGCGAATACCTGGGCTCGTATCCCACCTGCGGCCAGTTGTTTTTCATCGACTTTCACATTCCATTTATTAAATACGTAAGCATTTCTAAGCTTGGCAAACGCGAAAGCCGTGCGCCCGTCAGGTAAGACTATCGCGTTCAAACAGCGAGCGACTTACTTCGTGCTGCCTGCCGCTTCAACGCGAACGAAACGGCGAGAATACAGCGCTGACGGAGCTCTCAGCACACGCCGCACTCTGTACGTTTCGCATATCGCTTTCAAGGCACGGGCCCGCGCGCCTCTCTTCAACGCTAAAGTAAGCAGAGAGAACACAGCGCGCCAAACTTATCAGCAGTCGGCACTCTCTGTCGACATCGCGGATCACTTTCAAGATAGGGTCCGAGCGGCCGTGACATATGCAGCCGCCGACGGAGTACGTTTGATCACAGTTCATAATGGTTCGACGCGGATGGATAAGGCGCTTAAGAGCGATAACGGCTTATAACGATCGGAATGTCATCAGCGCACCTGGCACCACCACCTGTAATACTTTGCTTGCGTTATCAATGCACCTTGCGCCGCCATCCGCACCAGTTCGTGCCGCCGCAGCGCTGTCGTTTGTACTAGCCGGATCAAATTTCATGGCACTGATAATGACAGCGGGTTGCGTGGAGATGAGCAAGTGGCACAGTGCTAACGCATCAACTCCCAGAAAAGTTTCTGCGTCAATTTTTTTCATTCCTTTAATTCATTTAAGAGCTGCAGATGATTTCCCCTATGCTGTCCTTGGTGTTGTTTGATGGCTTCTTGTGATAGTACTAATAAAACTCGGGCCCTTCGGTTTGCTTTCTTCTCGTTCATATATATAGAGGAACTACGAATTGTACAAATGTTGCACATTTAATTAATGAAACGAGACACGAAAGCACCTTTGTCAAGATAATCTAACGATGCGGTTCTAACACAATGAAAGGCAGGTATACTCGGCCACGAAAAATGGGTAGTAAGCGATGCGGTTCTTACACAGATAGGCAGCTACTGGGCCAGTAAGAATGAGTAGTGCTGATGCTAGAATTGTTCAAGTTCGGAATCAGTGTAGTTCAATCATCTACTGCGTCATATTGTTAAAGGTGCTTTCGCACGATGGGCTGTATTGCAGTTAGCGTTTGCGGACCGAGCGCTGCAGTCTAGACTATGTACTATCGGCCAAGAAAGTAAACGGACCACGGCTCCGGCGGCCGGAGCGGCTGCCTGGCCACAACGGGGCGCTGCTGTCTCGCTCCGCACGCTTGTGTCGAGAGTGTTAAGGGCACTCTTTCACAACGCAAATATATTTATGATAAGACTAAACATTCAACCAAACAATTATTGCACATAACATCAGCATTACATACCTTTATGAATTCCTGATGTATATCATCATCATCATCATCAGCCTATATTTATGTCCACTGCAGGACGAAGGCCTCTCCCTGCGATCTCCAATTACCCCTGTCTTGCGCTAGCGTATTCCAACTTGCGCCTGCGAATTTCCTAACCTCATCATCCCACCTGACTTTCTGCCGTCCTCGACTGCGCTTCCCTTCTCTTGGTATCCATTCTGTAACCCTAATGGTCCACCGGTTATCCATCCTACGTATTACATGGCCTGCCCAGCTCCATTTCTTCCGCTTAATGTCAACTAGAATATCGTCTACCCCCGTTTGTTCTCTGATCCACACCGCTCTCTTCCTGTCTCTTAACGTTACTCCTAAGATTTTTCGTTCCATTGCTCTTTGTGCGGTCCTTAACTTGTTCTCGAGCTTCTTTGTCAACCTCCAAGTTTCTGCCCCGTATGTTAGCACCGGTCAGCATTGCATACCTTATGAGTTCCTGATAATACAGTTTCCCGTTTAAGATAAGATAAAAACCTTGCAACACAGCAATCATTGCACATTACATACTTGCTCATTATTATAGTGAAAACTTGAAACAAAATTACTGCACGTTTGTAACGGCGTCCCTAATAGCAATACTCCTGCTACCAGACTTTTTTGAAGCCAGACGCATACGGTGGAGGCATATCGCTCGCCGTTTGAGGTTTCGTTTGCCACGAGGAACCACAAAAACTTGCCCCCCTTGGCAATGCTATTCGAACATCTAACAGCACAGCAAGTCCGCATCGTGCTGCAGCCGAACGCGTCTTCAAAAATGTAAAAAGCCTACGCTCACGCACAGCGCACATGTGTCCCGGTATTGCTACGCTCATTAATGGCGCCGTTTCCCGCGATAACGAAAGCCGCGCGGGTAATTCGTCACGTGTCAAGCCTCGTCCAATGGGAGAGCGGAAAACGGCGAAGAAGTCAGGAGAGGGGTAGAGGGTGGGGAAGAAATTCTCCTTTCCTATTTGAACAATAGTTTGCGCTACCTTTGGAACATGCAGGGACCTTACGCAGAGCGAGACAGCAGCGCCCCGTTGTGGCCAGGCAGCCGCGCCGGCCGCCGGAGCCGTGGTCCGTTAACTTTCTTGGCCGATAGTACCTGCTCTACATTCCTTCGGACATCTGCTCGAGTTCGAAAACGTTTCGGTTGTCACATATTCACGCTTTTAGGGCGGACCTGTCTTTCTACATTTGTAACAACTTTCTAGATGCGCCAGCGCCAGGACAAACGTATACTATGAACGAATAAATGCCTGACTTGGTGAACAATGGTTCTAATGGCCTTTCGCTATTTGCAAATTAGTTGAATGTCGCATATACATGATCACTCAATGTGCCCGCGAATACTATGCTCCTTCCTTCTTTTCTTATAATTCGTTGTGGTATATACCTACCTGTATTACTTTCTTGGCGATAATAAATTTTCTTGTGCGTGGTCGTGATTGTTAACCTTCGTTCATAGGGGGTCGTGTTTCTCCTAGCTTTCGAACTTACCGTTGGAGATGTTAATATTGCGGCCGGTAGTAGTAACGAAGAATCTCCTATTTCACGTAACTTCTTGCACTTTGCAGATTTTCGTAGTACACTGCCCATTCCAAGTCTGTGACTTCCTCGTGCGGCATGCGCAGGCAACGTACATTGACCGCATGCTGACCTACAGTCCACCCGTGTACGACGGTATCCAGTACCCTGGCGAGTACGAGGCGCTGGCCTGGATTATCGGGTGCACCGGCTTGCTGCAGGTGCCCATCGGTGCCTTTGCATGCGTCCTCGAGAACGTCAGGGTGAGCGGGAACTTGCTAAAGCAATAGCTTTCTTCGGCTCTTCTCCCCGTAATGCAGTATCTGCAGGGTTCACAATTGGACGGAAGGACGAAGAAGGTACACAAATGACAAGCGCTGACACTCATCTGGCTACTCATTTTGAAAAACATGAAAAAAGAAAGCAATCTGTGTATCTTATAACATGTGAAGAAACCCCTGGAACATTTCTGTCACCTGAGCACATTATGACATGTGAAGCCGTCAGCAGCGCGCTCCTTACGACGGAGCACGTGCTGAACAAGTATTCAAAATCATTGTCCCATATGCGAATTGAAGATTGTCTGACACAGCCTTCCCCTTTTGGTCTGATGTTAACGACTCAGTTATGTCACGCACGGACAGTGCTCGGTGCCTCGATAAGACCATAGGGTCGCTGAAATGTGCAGTACAACCGCATTATCTGCTAGGTGAGGTGCTTGCGGTTTTTGTTCCTGGCCGTTTATGGCCAACTTGGGGCAGAATATGTCATTAGCAGTCCCTAGTGTAGTGAAGAAGAGGAGAAAGAAGCGCTCTTGCGTCCGTCGCTGTGCGCGCGATCAGCGTTCGTGGACTACCAGTGCGACCAGTGTCTTGTAATAAATCGTGGTATTACATTTGGTGGAGGTACAGGATACCCTACTTTCAACTATGCTGAATTTCCTCCACGATCCATCCGTCACACCCTCTTCTCGAACACTTCGTCGCCAAGCCGCTCACTTTGCTGTACGCGACAACGTCCTTTACGCAGAAATTATTTACCTGATGGACGCAAGTGGCTGCGTGTGATACCACTACGTATGCGTGCTGACATAGGCGCTTATTTTCGTGCTGCTCCTCATAATGGTCACGCCGGCGTTCTGAAAACGTATACTCGGCTGACGCAGCGTTTCTACTGGCACGGCTTGTATTACCTCGTGCTCCAGTACATACGCGCTTGCACGGCGTGCCAACGGCGTAAAACTCAACAGCGCCCTCCTGGCGAGTTACAGCCGCTGCCCTGTCCGGCCCTTTGATCGCGTTGGCGTAGACCTATACGAAGTACATCCCTGCAGCTCCTCGGGTAACCGATGGATAATTGTCGGTGTCGACCACTTGACGCGCTACGCCGAGACTGCCGCACTCCCGGCGGCCTCTGCGTGCGAAGTTGCATTTTTCATCTTGCGGAACTTCGTTCTTCGGCATGGAGCACCACGCGAACTGTTCAGCGACCGGGGGCGTGTGTTCCTGTCCGAAGTAATACAAGCCGTTCTCGCTGCATACAGCAACGTTCATCGCAAGTCTATCGCCTACCACCTGCAAACGAACGGCTTGACAGAGAGGTTCAACTGCACACTCGGTGACATGTTGACTATGTACGTCGCCTCGGATCACAGCAACGTTTTTAGATTAGGTTCTAGGTTCTTGAAATCTCAAAACGTTGGATCACAGTAACTGGGACAGTGTTTTGCCGTTCGTATCGTATGCCTATTCCACGGCCACCCAAGCTACCACTGGCTTTTAGCCATTTTTTCTGCTATATGGACGAGAGCCCTCGTGTACAATGGACACGCTCCTCCCCCACCGACCCGGCTCTTCTGAATACACGCCACTGTCTGAAGCCGCCAAATACGCAGAAGCACTGTAAGCAACTCGCTCGTACCACTACGACCGCCGCTCAAGGCGCCAAAAGCTGCGGCATGACAATGGCGTGCCTACACCACATTTTCCGACTGGTTCTCTCGTTTAGTTGTGGATCCCACTGAACAGTCCTGGCCTTTCAACAAAACTTCTTGCACGCTATGATGGCCCCTACCGCGTCATAGAGCGTATCTCCGCTGTCAACTACGTTGTCGAACCTGTGACGCCATCACACGACCTTCGACATCGCGGGTGTGACACGGTTGATGTCAGCCGACTTAAGCCATACTTTCACACCCTGATCATACCTACACCGTAAGTTGCCAGGATAGCTCATCTTCTCTTCCGGGGGCCATTGTAGTGAAGAAGAGGACGAAAAAACGCTCTAGCTTGCGTCTGTCGCTGTGCGCGCGATCAGCTTTCGTGGACTACCAGTGCGACCAGTGTCTTGTGATAAATCGTCGTATTACACTAGAAATAAATTTACTACATACTATAAAAATGTCAGAGGGCGCTTTCGAACCCCGGTCAAGTGGCGCAGAAGCCCGTTGCTATAAGCCTTAACCCAAAGACTTCATTTTTCTGTAGTTCCCGCTTGTATTACAAACATACATAGATTTGAACGTTAAAACATGTCCACCACACTATGACTAACATTCAATTTAAAATCGTTTCAGCTAAACTAATTGATCAAGTCATGACAATTGACTTGTCATGTTTATTTAAAATGTCTGCATAAACACACAGTGGCAAGGTGTGCTTGCTGCTCTGGCGGTAAAGCTTACACGAAGCTACTCGATGCATGGAAGCAACGCATTAAAAAAATCGAAATATAGCCTCCGGGACGACCACTCGCACGGAAGCGATCTTGGAGGTCGTGTAATTTTTCTAATCATCAGAAAATAGCCTTCGAGGTTGGTTTTTCTGCGGTCGCAATATCAGAGTCTGTGTAGATTCCACACACCCGCTAGGTGCGCTGCGAACCAAAATCGGCCGCAGGGGCCTATGGAAGTGTCCTCTCTTATCCTTGTATGTTACTCTATGGCTATATTCGCGGACAACTTTCTGTGGCAATGAAGGGAAAGCTACGGAGGCAAAGCGCGCACAAGCGAGAGCGCTTCGGAAAAGAGTCTTTCGTTTTAAACCACGTTGGTTTAGGCTGGGGAAGAGAAAACATAAACAGCTTATTAGCAACAGTTAAATAGGACAGAACACACTACTGAGCGTAAAAGTTCACTTATGTTGCGGCTTTCCCTTCCGCGTCTGGGCAAACGCGAAACCGTCGCACGTGAAAGCTGCGTCGATTCAGTGTCCGTTCCGAGCAACCAAAAGCACTGTCAAACGCTGCCGGACTACTTCGCGCGGTAACACATGTGCAGCATCCGCGCGCCCGTAGCTTTCCCTTCATTGCCGCACTGCTTGGGGTAGTGACACAAAGTGTCTTTTGAATTTGCATAAGAGCCTCATACTCACAAGATTAGATTACGGCGCCATAGTGTACCATTCCGCAACGCCAAGCACCCTGAGGATGCTGGATCCTGTACACCATCTAGGCATCCGCCTAGCCACTGGTGCCTTCAGGACAAGTCCTGTGGCAAGCCTGTATGTAGAGGCGGACATGTGGTCGCTTGATATGCAACGTTCATCCTTAAGCCTCACCTATTTCCTGAAAGTAAATTCTAACTCGGAACACCCATCCTTCTCAACCGTAAATGATATGACCAGTTCCACACTCTTTAATAACCGGCCGACAGCAAGAGAACCCTTTTCACTACGTGTAAGAAAAATTAGTGAAGAAATGAACATCCCACTACTTGAAAATACTCTGATGGCCCCAGCAAAGCCAGTGCCACCGTGGCATTGGCAACTCATAGAGTGTGATACTTCGTTTGTAGAGATCACAAAAGATGCTCCAGAGGCACATATACGGATGCATTTTCTAGAAATCCAGTTCAAGTACTCGTCCTGCACTCAGTTTTACACCGACGCTTCCAAGTCACATGCAGGGGTATCTTATGCAGTAGTCGGCCCATCGTTCTCCGAGTCCGATGTACTGCACCCGGAAACAAGCATTTTTACGGCTGAGGCCTATGCACTTTTATCGGCTGTGAAGAGTATAGGCAAATCGAAACTCAAAAGATCAATAATATTTACAGACTCCCTAAGCGTCGTAAAAGCCATCATGACTCTACATAGACACACAAACCCTGTACTTATTGAACTGTATTCTGCTCTGTGCAAGGCATACATGTCTAACCAGCATATTATTATATGCTGGGTGCCTGGCCATAGAGGCATCGAGGGGATGTTCTGGT
>NC_051156.1:55430834-55493383 GCF_013339745.2 Dermacentor silvarum
AACCCCCCCGAAAACCCCTTGTGATAAGGAAACTGCAAGGCGTGGATACTGTTGCGAAACTTTGAAAGGATCAACCGAACGGTTCCTAGCTATTCCACGTACTCAACGCCAGGAGCGTCGGGATTTGTGTTGAAATGCGACAGACAGTTTATTATAAACTATAAGCGCTATCAGTCCTGAAATTCTGTTTAAAATTGCATTTGTACTCAGTTAGGGCGACAATTATTGTTTTAGCGTGCTATATATGCTGAACCTTCGCAGAGAAGGTGGTAGCTTAACTCATTAAAATAAATATTACCATAGGTGACCGCTGCGTCATAGATACCGGTTCAAGCTCAAGTTCAAGAGCTCAAGCGATGTACTTGCCGATCTGTCAGCAGACTCAAACTGTTGTTTCAAAGATTTTCTGTCCCACATAAATTATCTCTACTATTCATTTCCTCTCGAAAGAATTCTGGCAGCAGTTGAAGGTCACCGTTCGTCATGTTGCTTTCCTAGTGCTTGTAATTTACTTGCGCTGTTCAGAATGAGTTCCCAACTATGTGAAAAGGAACACATTGCTGGTTAATGCAGTATTGGAGGAAACAATGTTCTGAGCAGTCAACTGAAGCTGCTAATAATGACTTATTATGATAGACGGAATGAAACTACCAAATTGACAGAACAAGAAATGGCAATCGCACTTTCGTGCGACCATTACTATATAATGGCAAAATCGTGACACAAATAGCAAAGGGACCAATACTGAGTATGACATCGCCACAAGCCGTATCAGCTGCAGTCCCAGACAAGTTGCACATGTGTGCACACCTGTGCTGCTGTACATGCGCGGAACTTCGTGGACATGCTCGACGGTTATAGAATATGGAAAATAGGTGTCGTAACTCAAACTTATTAGAGCATATGTAGATGGGCGATATACCAGAAGTGGCGCTGCAAATGGAAATGCGTCAGCTAAAGGTCACGTTTTGTTTGGCGGGCATGCTGTGGCTTGTCGATATTCCGCAGGGTGCCGCGTACTCGTCTGTCTACTACCGTGTCCGACGGAAAATTGTCCGTGACGAGCTGGCAATAAATGGTGGCAATATACTGTCGCACTCTTTCCAATGACATTGTTTTGCTGAAAGTTTCAGAAATAGCAAATACGAAAGTTCTCGCTTTGCAATAAATATATATGCAGAACCTCTGCAATGTTCCTTACTTGGCTTGATTAAGATCGCGTGTTATATTAATGTGACCAACAGTTGTTATAGTGTTACAACCTAATATATTGAGAGTTCGTTTTGCAAGTGATTTACCTACCCCGCCTTTCGCCTTGTACTTGATTTCGGTACATGCACATGTTTCGTTGCTTGTCGGCAAGTGGTTGTGAACAAGAGATCTTCGATCACTGGTGGCCTCAGGTGCGAAAGGCCTTTCTTGATAAAAAAAAAAATCGCAGTTCCCTCCAAAAGGCGAAGCATCGATTGCGATAGCAAATTAGTGGACAGCTATAGGAAGTAAGGATAGTAATTTTATCAGCCTTTATAACTTTGTAAACATAGGCATACTAACTAAATTAACAAGCTTTAATTGTGTAACATGCGCACAGGTACACATGAACACATCTCAGTCGATGACCGCGGAAACTCGCTGTCAATATGCTGGAGTGAGGAAGAGCGGCAGCAGAAGCGAGCGAATTGACCGTCGTACTGCGTCTCGTATCAACACGACCTAAGCTGTGGAAACCCAGCGCACAGCGTACTGTGTCCCCGATGCAGGTGGCTTTCAAGATACAGCGTGCGGCTTCCCGGGTGGCCCGGAGTAGAACGCGCCCCCTCTCTCCCTATCCTCCTCACGGAGCCTTACTGCTCGAGCCGGGCGGAGTAGAATGCGCCCCCCTCTCTACCCTCCCCCTGGATCGTTGTGTGCGACGGAAGACCGCGCGCTTCCTTCGCGCTTTCCTCCCTTGCGTGCGCGAAATTGCGCCGCGATCGCCGGCTCACCCTCCCAAGCTTCCACTCGCACATACAGCATACTGCGCGTGAAGATGATTTTACGCCCTTAGCCTTTATACGGAACCTTACGGCGACGACGACGCCGGCGGCAGAAATGCGCCTTGAGTGTCCATATAATTGATATCGCAATAAAAAAACGATAGTTCCCTATGTTCAAGTCTTGCAATACGAATACAACATATTACCACGCGTCTTCAAAAGGGGGCTGACGACGTTTATTGAGAGCGGCTGGGCTCTGGAGAAAACGGCGGCGAGAGCTAACTATCGAGTGGGACGGTTTAGCACGTGCACTTCTTTCTTCTTGCGCCTCTACGTTTGCCCTATTCCCACTACTACCGGCGACAATATATTATTCAAAATACAGATACAAAAAATTGTTGCGTGAGTGTTGCTTGCTCCACGCTAGACACTGATTACAGCACCGAGCTCTGTGATTATGTAGATTTGGCCTGTGACACGAACGTCCTAAGTATTTACATCAGTGCAACAGCATAGCACTTCAGTAACCGACAGCAACTGTGTTCGAAAAAAGAACACCGCTGAAGCCAGCGTTTTGACACTTGTCTTTCTCCACTTTTCGAAACGTTGGCTGCAGCCGCATTCCTTCAAGAACTGTTGGTAAATTAAAGCCAGCATTTTGTCTGTTAACTTGTCTCTTGTGTGGATTTCCACAGCTGTCGATTGATAGAAGGAATCGCTGAAGTGTGCAAATAAGCAATGTGTGAGCCTTAAACATGTACATCCTTTCATACGGCACTGTCTTTATTTAGGTTGTGCAAAACTAAACGTCTTCTCAATACGAACGAGAGGGCGCCTTTCTTACTACGTGTACCACGGTCCTCTCCGCTCCTTTACGCAGTACCCAGCGCGAGCATTTCAACCCGAGTACCACTGGGAACCGAATACACCGAACCGAGTGAATGCCTACTTCGAGGAGCTTGAGGAACAGGGTGACTCGAGCGCCGAGGTCCAGGGCGTCCTCTACGATGCAACTGAGGCGCTCGAAGTGTCCCTCGATGCCGGCGAGCCGCTCGCTTACAAGCCGCACATGGAGGCGATGACTGATGCATAAGTAGCGACGTGGACAGCGCCATGGCTCGTCGACTTGACAAAGCTTCTCGCAAGGACTGCTCTGCGGCTCAATGCAGGCTCTAAAGCACTTTTTTTTTATGAGCGTATATCGTCGCTTGCTCCACGCCCCTGATTTCAATAACGCGATTTGTTTCTCCTGCGCTGGTGTAGGTGTGTGTTCTGATAAACACGAGCGAGCGAATTCAACGTATTTCCGTTCGAGAATGATGCGTAACGGGGTCAGCTGCTCATTCTCTCCAGATGAATACGGAAAACACTCTCAGCAAAAGTCAGAGTTACCAATCAGGTGTTGAGTGCATGAGCGAAATAGATTGATTGGAATAATTGTTCACCATACTGTGTAGGTATTTTTTGACGTGAACTATAATATATAACCCAATGTGTCGCGCTCTGTGTGCGTTAACGACACCTAACGCCGATATGCAATACGGCTTCTCGGTGAGTGTTTCACGCTCTGAATATTTTTATCTGCAAAAATTGCTATATGTGCATGCCAGTGGAACCAAAGAAAATTGTAAAATTCTTGTCTCTGGCAATTAATTTTTGTGCTCTAGCTCTAGTAACTCGAATATTGTGCTTGTCCATTTATATGCCCATGAAATGAGCGCATAAAGTTGGAAGTATCCTTGCTCTATTTGCGACCCAAGTCCAGCTGCGCATTCGATGTGCATGGATCTGTTACGTTCTTCAAGCGCCTATGCGTTTAGTTGGGTATGCAAGTTTGGGTATAAATTCACTGTGACACGTAGACGTTTGAAACAATGCCAATCTTACACATCAGCAATGGCACCGTTGAATACCACGCGGTTTTACATTAACAGGCCTGTCTGTCTTTATAGATAACTAAGGGTTGACTTTAGTTTTACGAGTGTGTATCGACGGCGAATATCTAAACCATGTTCTATTTGGGGTTAACATTGTCCTGTTCGGCAACATTGCAGATGAATTGCAACAAATAATTGAGGACCTTACCCGGAGAAGTGTAAGAGTAGGACTGACGATTAATAGGCAGAAGACTAAGGTAATGTTTAATAGGCTCGCAAAGGAGCAAGGATTCATGATCAGCAGGCAGGCTCTAGTGTCTGTGCAGGATATGTTCACTTTGGTCAATTACTAACAGGGGTCCCTGATCATGAGAATGAATTTTACAGAACAATGAAAATGGGTTGGACTGCATACGGCAGATGTACCTGCCGTATGCAGTCCATATACGCCTAAATGACGCATTTGGGTCTGATATCAGTGGCTGAAAGGCCATCATTTGTAATGTTCCCTGAAGAGTGAATAGATAAGTTCTATTGGAGCACTGCGTAATCGTTCACAGTTCTTTGTACCTTTTTCCGCTTTTCTTAAAGTTTACAAATTCAGTACCTATGCGAGACTCGGGTGCGTCTCACGCATGTGACCTGGCGCAAACTGCTCTCCATGTTAGCGGACAATTTTCTGTGTCAGTTAAGGGGAAGCTACGCAGGCAAAGCGGACAGAAGTCAGGGTGCTCCTGAAAAAAAAACTTGGCCGCATATATGCTTGCTTCGCTACAAATGACGTCGAAAACGATAGTCTTCTGCCGCCCCTGATACGTAACATCCTCTATTCTCCCCCTTTCACCCCTCACGATCTTCCCCTACTCTCTCACTCGTCCCATGATGGGTGCAATAGGAGGTTTTGCTGAATTCAATTAAAATTTCCCGCGCTCGCCCTGTTCTCGCGCCATCTGTTGGAACCTTTTATTAGTGTTGGCTTAAAGCCGGCTACAGAGCCGCGGCTCCACTCTGCTTGTTTTTAACGCGTGGCGTCTCTTCGACCCTATTTCTAACGCTTTGATTTTTCATTTACTAACGTATAAACCAGTCCAATGTGTATTCTTGATTAATGAACGCTGCGGATCACGGTTATGTACATATAGTTCCCTCAAATAGGCCTGAGGTTTCATTTGCGCTTTATAATATTGACGTGTATGACCCCGTGCCACCAGTGCACGGTGGTTGGTTTCGGCCGGGCGGTTGAATCGAGTGACAGACAGACAGACGAAACGCGACCCCCCCCCCCCTCCCCTCCTTATTTACAGCAGCAAAACAAAATGCACCGCCAAGTGTTAAATTTGACCTACCTTTTCTGCTCTTCTGTTTCACACCTAGGCTAATGACCCCTTTACACATGAAAGCTACGCTCTTCCATCATCTGTTGCCACAAGCGAAAAATTCTGTCAAATTATTTGGCACGGTAAGACATATGCAGAAACTCGGTCCCCGTAGAATTCGCTTCATTGGCACAGAAAGGTCGACGCACAGAGGCTCGCGACGACGGTGGCGTGCGAGTACAGTGTGCTAGAATAGGTGTAGTGGGCTCAGATGACGGCTCCGCTTGAGGCCCTTGATGTCGCCCCCGAGAGATGCCGCTACAAACATTTTCACCCGAAACGTTTTGCAGTCCTGCGCCTACACTATGCGGGTTCTGTGGGTTATTTCACCGCATAGCGTAAATCTAGATTAGTTGTTGCTATCTGTATTACCGAAAAGGCGTCACTTTGTATTTTGCGCTGTATATTAAAAAAAATTTGACCATTGTGACTCCGACGGCTCGGGAGGCATTATCGATGACCTCGCGAGTACATGAATTTGAGTGCTGGTTCGCCACCAAAGTGGGCAGCTTGCGGTAGTTTGTAGCAGTTACTGTGACGATAATGTGAGCGCGAATTCGTTTTATCTACATCTAGTACCAGTAATCACCGTCTAATCGTCCACTGCGGTCCACTAAGGCCAGCGTCGAACGTGCGCTGCTCTCATTAGCAGTGGACCGTTGCCCAAGCTCACCGCACTTGTTCAAGTTGCGGACAGTTTTCTTGCGTTCATAAATGCGACGTGTGGGTGCACATCGCCGGAAAGAAAATGCGGCGCATATATTTATGAAAAATTATTTTCCTTAAAATATCAAACAAGCTTATTTCTAATTGTACACAATTTTTTCAGCAATGATTTCAGTGAGCAGGCGACAATCTCCTCTGAACGCATAAAATTGCTTTTATTTTCTAATGCACATTTAAGTTTATTAGGAACAGCATTGAAAGAAAAACGATGTACAATATTTTTGCAGGAGTGATAAATAAGCAAAATAAGCCCAGCCGGAGAATACTCAAACAACTGCACATATTCCAAACATATTACAAATCTCACTGTTAGTGCATGCAGGAAATATTTTTTTACAATAACAATGCTTACAAAACAAAACAAAGGAGGAGGAGGAGGAGGAATAAACTTTATTTGTGTAGCAGATTTGCGAGACCTAGGCGTCTCTACCTAGATGACGGCCTCGAGCCCTTGGGCTCTGGCGGCATCTTCGGCCTGCTGGATTGCCTTAAGTTGGTCTTCCGGTGCAGAGCTGAGCAGCGCGGTCTCCCACTGCTCTCTGGTCTTGTGCGTTCTATTCTGTATGGGTGTCCCAGGACAAGCCCAAACCATATGTTGCAAGTCCGCCCTTTCTTGACAGAATCTGCATCTATCGGTGTAAAGTTCTGGATAGTAGCGGTGGTAGGCCACCGGGTTCGGATATGTTTCTGTTTGCAACAAGCGCCATGCTGTCGCTTGCCGTCTACTTAGCGAGGAGTGTGCCGGGGGGAAACGGGCCCTGCCCAATTTATAGTGTTTGGTTATCTCTGTAAAGCTGGTCATCCGGTCTCTCTCCGTTCCCAGTATTTGCGTGTTACCTGCTCGGTCGTCAGTTCTCGAGCCAGGTTGTGCGCAATTTCGTTCCCGGGAAGGGAGGAGTGTGCGGGTGCCCATATGATGTAAGCTTTTCGATCTTCTCGATAATTGGCTAAAATTCGTAGCGCTTCCGGCGAGATTCTTCCTTTGGCATAGTTTTTGACGGCGGTCTTGGAGTCGCTGACTATGATGTTGGCCTCCGTGGAGGCTATTGCCAGTGATAAGGCAGCCTCCTCCGCCACCTCAGCCTTTCCTGTTTTTACACTGCCACTAACTCTGGAGTCACCCTCTAGACTGGTAGCAACTATCTACATACTCTATTTGTGTATTCCGCCGCGTCCACATAGACCACGTCCCTAGCACTACTGAATTTTTTGTGGAGAGCTCTTGCTCTTGCGATTCTTCTATCTTCGTGAAACTCCGGGTGCATGTTTCTGGGGATTGGGAGTATTGAGAGATTTTCCCTTATTTTCCTTGGGATGTCTCCTCGCAGTCCGTGCTGTGCTTCGTAGGATATTCCGATGTCGTTTAATATGTGTCTGCCCGTCAAACTCTGCGTAAGTCTTTCATACTGCGCCACTCTCTGGGCCTCAATAAGTTCGTCTAATGTGTTGTGCACGCCGAGTGCTAGCAACTTCTCGTTTGACGTATTTGCTGGAAGTCCCAAGGCTTGCTTACCATTTTTTTTCTCACAGAGCACACACAAGACACAAAGCACTTACAAAGATACAAAGAGACAAAGAGCATGCAAATACAAAGAGCATGCAGATACAAAGAGCATGCCTAAGAATATGGAGTAAGGCGAAATGAAAAAAAGAAAATATACAAGGAAGGAAAGACTCCTCAAGAGTTCAAGTACGGTGTTGGTCCGTTCATGCCCTTTTTTATATGGTGCACCACCGCGACATGTAGGCTTCATTCGCGTTGATATATAATGCTTTTATTTTTTTAGATCTGCCTGCCCCCTCTTAATTCAAAACAAACTTAACTTTAATTGAAATTTTAAAAAATGGAGAAAATGTCTTAAACGTGTACTGCACAGCTTTCTCATTCGATTTTACTTATTTGCCGGTGCTTAGCTGCTTCCCTTCTCCTACGTTGCTCTAGGTTGATGCCTTTCACGAAAAAATGGAGCCGTGTAGTTAAATAGAAGCTGATAATACTTCGTGTAACTTCAGCTGCTCATTGCATTGCATTGCTTGCTCATTGCAACCAATGTTGCTCGTGCACCTTGCCCTCACGAGGGTGAGTATATCCATAATACTGTCAGCATGCAGTTTTTGCTTGCTAAATCATTCTGTAAACAGGCTTTCAAACGTTTCCACAAAATGGAAAAGTGCACTGGAGGACTAAAGAAGACCTCCATTATCCTTCTGCCGTGTATACATCGCAACGTCAGAGCTTTCTGCAACGGATGACTACGTCAAAGTTTGCATACATGGGTCACAGTTCTTTTTTTTTTTTCATTATGCACTTCCGTGCAGCATAACCAGCTACATAGTAAATTAGGCGTGAATCGCTTCTCTCTACATGCTTGTCATGATCGCCAGGTGACGACAAAGCTGCCTCTACTGCAGGCAAATTTCCTGCATCGATGAGGCTGTCAACCCGATCCCAAACGGTAGTCTTACGAGGACGACTGCTTCCACTTCCTTCAATTTCTAGCAGAGCACTCAAAGCACATGGATCGGAATTTCCATACCTTACAGTTTTTACCAAACTATAGAAGGACATACAATTCATGGTAATTACGGAATTGAGTGGGCGTAGGGTTGTCGTTAGAGCCAGAGGATTGGCGAACAATACTGAACAAGTCTTCTAGGGGGTCTTGACTAAGTCGAGATGTCATAAGGTACTTGAAGCCTAATTAATTAAGGTACGACAGAAGTTCAAGTGTGCTTGACAGGGTGACCCGCAAACCGACGGTTGTTGACTCACTGACAAATCGCCTGGCTCGCTACACCTGCGTGCTGTTCTAAAGCTGTCAAATATATCAAAAAGTCTAAAATAGCTGCGCTGGAAGATGAGTCTGGCCGCAGGGCTCTGGCTGGGTACCTCGAGGTCATTACAGTGATTAGGGAGTTGATCCTCCTGGAAGAAAAAACATGACATTTGTCAATGTCTTCGGCAGGACCTACCTGAAATTGATGTATCATAAAATACCAAAGAGCTATGAGCGGCCATCAGGTGACTATGTAAACCACAAAGCTAATGCACATTTTGTTGCCATCAGAAAAAAAAGTAGATTCAACTTTGTAAGCTAGACTGCGCTCAATACAAGTACCTGAAAAATTCTTGTGTAGCTTTGATGCTCCCAATTTTTGCCTGTATTTCAGCCTTGTAGAGTTGAAGACCTTGCAGCACTTTTCCCCAAAGAGCTGAAATGCGAAGCCAACTAATTTTCTCGAAGGCATTTGGCTGCAGATGCCTGGCATAGCATTACGTGTCACGCTACGGGAGTCAATATTGAAAGCCTATCTGTTTAGCTGCATTGAAACCTGGAAGAGTAAAAAGCAGAATAGGAAACAATGAATTTATATCACTTCTTTATCTTAAAATTAGACAACACCTGTGCTCAGTGATTAAATTTCTCGAAAGGTCAACATTATTAAGCAAACAAGACACACTTACATGTCCATCCGGTGTACTGAAGGGGCACTTCAGCAGGCTGTTACTCAAGCATTTAATCAGGTGAGGAAAATCTGATGTGAAGTATAGGTGGCGACTGTCGTCAATGGGATACTTCACTCCGCATTTCACACTGCTTGCTCCTCCTCGGACACCTAGTATTCTCCATATGCGTCGATTCCAAGTCGCGCCGTCACAAGTTACAAAGTCCACAAAAAGCCCGCTGTTCTCTGTTAAGATTGTGGCTTCTACAATTACCTGGGCTAGCAAGTCTCCCTTCATATTTCCAGGGTGTTCCTTCAGTCCGCCGTTGTCGCTTGCGTTCGATGTCTCGAGTTCGCTCGGCGGCGTGGTTAGCAGCATTCGCTCGCCATTGCCGCTTGCGATTTTTCAAAATTAAAGTGCTTAGAAATTAAATCTGTCCGTTACGTGAGACCATGAATGGCTCATACGCCCGCAATGCTCATAACCCCGTGAACGCGGCCTCCCCATTTGGACGACAGAAGAGAAGTGAAATTCTACGCTGGAATGATTAGCGGCAACGCTCTCAGCCATGGAAGCAGACGACGACGACGAACGCGGGAGCAGTAGCACGAGCGCGTGCAGAGCACGAGGACGAGCCAACGAGCCAGCTGCGGAAGAAGACAACGACGTTCGAGCGAATGGTGATGATGATAGTTTTCTGTACACAAGCGATTTCGCCTCGCCGTATACAATTTCGTTCTAAAATTGCCTGGGATATATCGTAGAAATCTTGCGCAAAAGTGAAAGGAGAGTAAATGCATACGCTGTTATCTCATGCGGTCTGTCTTACACGAGCGTCTCCGCGTGAGCCGGTGGCCTCGGCTAACCGCGCCATCCGAGGACGGCCTGGCGCCCGCTCCGCTTTAAATCTTTTTTTTTTCTTTTTCTTTCTTTGCTGGGAAGTTCGCCGAACGGGACGGCTGGAGAAAAACCTGCCAGCGCACGCAATCTCGGAGGCTATTGAGAGCACTAAGCGTCGGCACGGCAGAGGGTGACAGCGACGAAGGCGCTTTATCCCACCCCGTTACCGGATAATTATTATTTTGTTTTCATTATAGCCTAATAATATCCTTCGGTGCCGTCTATTACAACGTGTTCTCGGCATGGAGAGGTATAATTTGTCTCATGTCCATACTACATCTACAAGTCATCTATCCGGCCGGCTTCTTGTTCTGAAAGTGGCGACAATATACCCAGATGCACCAAGCCCGTGTAAAGCGACCTAGTAAGACCTAGTCTTCAAAAACCGCCGCAGTAGCTTCGCGGCTATGGCGTCGTGCTCCTGATCACAATGTCGCAAATTCAATCCCGATAGCGGCGGCTGCATTCCGGCGAACCCGGAATGCATAAACGCACATGTACAGGGTCGTCCACTTTTAGAACGAACACGGCGCCGCGTGGCCGCGCCATGTGCGCTGGCGCTCCGCGGAGCACGGCCACACGGCGCCGTGTTCGTACTAAGAGTGGACGACCCTGTACCTCTAATGGGGTGCACGGTAATGGGACACTAAAGGGTCAACGCGGACTGTTAAAACACCATTTCAGAAACCTCACAGCGCTTGTTTCGGGCAAAGAAAAGATTTAAGTTAACACTTTCGTGACCGCGGGAAAATAGGGAAAATCGCGTCTGAAGGGCTCGCATACCTTTAGCTCAATTCAAATCGCACGCCTCCGAGCGGGGAGCGATGACATTGCATGCACCATCCATACGCTTTAACGCCGTCGTTGAGTGAGGCGGCGCTGTGGTATTTTGCGCAAAACACAAATGCGTGGCCATGGAGAAAGAGAGCGAAGACAGGCCGTTGGATTCGTGGCTGCTGCTGCTCTTGGTCACGTGGCGTAGAACGTTCGGGCATCCGCGACATCCGGTCGCAGCAATCTCTGCTACTTGCAGTTTGTGTGAGTTTCGCGCGCCAGCAAAACCAGCACAGCACTACGGGATAGCGAAACCACTGAAACGCGAAAGCAGCAGGAGGCGCAGAGAGGAGTGAAAAGGAACCCTTTCGACCGTCCCCGTCTTTGTCAAGGGTAACGTCAATGAGTTCTTTTTTTCTAAATTTCGATTAGAACTGGAGAAGTCTTATATTTCAATGCAATTATTTTTTGTAACGAGTGGTTGAGTGCTAATGACGACATTTTAATGAGGAATGCTTACGTACCTGAATGTCGCGGAGAGTGCCAAATCGTGTCGCGTGCTTTATTTAATTCAATTTTTCTATTACTAAATCTGAGTTAACTATAATATTGATAACTTGACCTAATATTTATACGCCTTTAGCGTCCCCTTAACAAACACCAGGTGGTGAAAATCATTCTGGAGCGCCCCACTGCGGCGTAGCTCATAATAACATGGGGATTTTAGCACGCTAAACCCCACAAGTTCACGCCTAGAAAGAAACGCTGTCTGCTAATAATGTGATTAACATTGTTTGCCTACCTCAGGCATTGTGCACCCATCTATCTATCTATCTATCTATCTATCTATCTATCTATCTATCTATCTATCTATCTATCTATCTATCTATCTATCTATCTATCTATCTATCTATCTATCTATCTATCTATCTATCTATTTATCTATCTATCTATCTATCTATCTATCTGTCTGTCTATCTATCTATCCATCCATCATCCATCCATCCATCCATCTATCTATCCATCCGTACATCCATCCATCTATCTATCTGTCTCTGTTTTTAAATATCTAGATATTCTTTCAACGCAAATACTGTGGCTCAAGTGGTCAACTTGCATGGTTCACTAGGTTGTGCTCGTGGTCATGGAGCATCGTGTTCGTTCCATCGTCGTCACTGCAGCTTCATCATCCGGTTTTCGTCATGCCGTTGTGGTCGCGCCATCCATCGCTACACAGTCTTCTCATACCCTAGTCTTCATCCCATTGTATTCGTATTGTTATCATGACAGCATCGTCATTGCGTCTTGTCATATATTGCAGTCGTGGTAGTTCCATTATTGTCATTGTTGGAACTTTGTCTTCCCACTCTCGACGTGCGCCCTCGTCGTCATTATATTATATCCACACTGTCGTCTTTATACCATTCTCGTCATGGCAACATTGTCGGACTGTCGTTTTGCCATCGTCATCACTTGAGAAATGTATACTTGTTGTCGTGCCGTAGTCCTCATACCACCTTCGTAGTTCCTGCGGCGTCATTCCTTCTTAGTCATTGTATCGCAATTATCACGTCATTAAATAGTGATTTGGTCGTCGTTGCCTAGCCGTCGTGGTTGTTCCGCCATTTTCATTCCTGCTTCGTCATTCGGTTGTCGTCATACCGTCGTCGTGGCGCCATTGTCGCCGTACAGTTTTCGTGATACGGTCATAACACCATCGTCTTCATACGCTCGTCGTCATCCAAATGGCCCACGCCTTAAGTCGTCACGCTGTCGTCATTATACCTCTTTAATTATCTCGGAATCAACATCTCATCGTTGTCATGCCGCCGTCGTGAAACCGCCTTTGTCGTCCCATCGACGTCGTCGTGAAGTCACGCTCAAGGGCGATTTGGACAAGCGAGTGTGAGAGAAGGTGCGCTGATATCGGTGACAATGTGTGTGGCATACAGTCGAAGCAACGGAAGTCTTAGGATGACCATTACACATTCTAAAATAAGGTGTCTTGAGAAATACCGTGCGCCGCTACATAGCGTGAATGCTAATCGCATTAGCATGGAGAGGCATCACCAGATCGGGGTTCTGGCATAACGTTTTTCGTTGCTTTAACTAGCAGCAGTGCTGCGCAAGAGGTTTAATTTTTATAGATACAAGAAAGAGCACAAAGCATTTAAGTGTGTTTTCGCCGCGCAACTGCGTGAAATCTCACAAGTGTGGCTGTGCCGAGCATGCTACAAGCACCCAGGAATTCACAGATGTGTGTATAATTAGAGAAACGAAGGCGGCTCATTTTCTTTCTTTTGCTAGCGGGATAAGAATACTGATTTCTCTTCTCATTGTTTAGCGACGAATTTAGGCCGCTATACATGTTCTCTCATTGTGCAGAAATGCGAAAACAGCATCAAGAACAGAACAGATATGAAGAAGTAGAAAATACTGTTTTCATTTTGTTCGTTGGCTTTTTTTTGCGAATAGCAATGTGTCCTCATCTTTTTATAACATCAGTTTTTACGTATATTATGTGAATTATAATTGTACCTAGTGTTCTGCTGGCAATATAGCTCCAATTACATGAGGATAGTACTTGTGGACGCCTTCTAGAACTGATTCAGAACTGAGCCGGACAGGCTAGCAAGAAATGCCTAGAAGAGCGGGCTCGGAATTCGCTCGGCGCTACAGTAGAGTAACATTATTGATTTCCCTCCAAATTCGTTTTCCCAAATGTTGACTGCACGTGTAAGTTGGTAACAAATTAAAGGATGCTTTTCTTCCCGCTACCTACTTTTGTTGTGTCTGGCCCATACGCTAGGAAGGTGGTCGATGATGTCACGAATGGCTACGCTTGTATTCCGAATCCTTGGCTGCTTGTGGGAGGTAAAGCTTGTTCTGTTGTAAATATGTGACGACGTCACGGGTTCAGTCCTTAGTGGGACGATGCCTGTGGTTAAGGCTTGTAGAAAGGCAGGCCACACTATCCAAAAGGCACCGCTCGTGGTCGTCGCTTTCTGCATTGTTGGCCAAACGCCTATTAAGCGCCAGCAAGTCATGCGCCTGGATTCAAGGAGGAACAAAATACTTGGTTCCTTTTCTTCAGCGTGTTTGAAATATCTTCAGGTAAGGTAACGTCTCCCAGCACAAGAAGCTTGGCAGGCTTCGATGCTTCTCTCCTGGCTCCTTTTGGTCGATGATTAAGTGTGCAGCGCCACAAAACTCAGTAGTCTCGACAGTCGCCTGCTTGGACGCCGTGAATTTGCGGTTGGTGATCCACCCGGTGTCGGTATGGTATCAAATCACGCGCAGAGCATCGTACATAAGCGAAATTTGCTTCCGCAAATCAGACGTCCAAACAAAGGCTTAACACATCCAAAGGCTTGGACTTCGACCGGCACCATTCCTTTGTCGAGGTAATGTGCTAGGTACCGTGTGTGGCATGTTGTAGAGGCGATATATGCAATTAGAAGAGAAGGCTCCGTAGAAGACCTTTTTTTAGGAATTTGTTGGAGTGCAGCACTATGCTTTTTATGCCTATCTCATCTTAATCTGCGCCCATTCACAGAAACAAGGATGTCATCTCTCCATGCACCATATTATTATTAACAAAACGCATATCGAGAACAAAAGTGAATTATAGCAGGGTAAAGTTTTGCCAATGATGCCGCGGCTCAGGCAGATTTGACATAATGGTGCATTACTGCTGGCGGATAAGCATGATACCAGCATACAAAACAAACTGCTTTGGATTCCTAAAAAATAAATGATGGTCCACATTATGAAAAACCGCCTGTAAAATACTTCGATCGACAATGTACACATTTTTTTTCTGATGTGTTTGTCTCAATAAAGCGAATTGTAACATTTTGTGGACAGCCCTCTTAAAATAATGGCCACTTGCTCGGCATTCCGATCACTACAAAACTCTTGAGAATATGACACGTTGCTGCAAATGTGAAAAAAGTAATTGCAGATGCTGTTCCAAATGTTTTTCACATATACTACGCAGATGAACTATTCCTTCGTTTACTACCGAACGCATACATTCAGGTTATAAAATACATCAGAAGTTATATTGAAATGATTCCAGACACACAGTTTATTAATACATTTTGCTGTCATGGACCACGTGTTAAAGTGCGCTCTTGTAGGCACAAGCAAGAGAAATTTGCACACGAGAAAAGAAACAAGAGAGACAGAAAGAAAGTTGTGAAAATTGGAACTTCGAACATCAATATTTCACAACCCAAAACTTTGCCTCAAAATTATTGAAAAATAAATATAAGCGGTTTTTTCGTTGTCTTACTGGGCTCATACGGGATCTATGTGATTATATATGAAATTGGTATGTTTCCTGAATAAAGTCGTAATAATTCCAGAGAACGGTCATACAGGTTACTGTTTTAATTCATATGAAGACATGATATTTGGTTGATAAACGGGGTTGAGAGGAAGGTTTAGCTTGTGGGCTACTACCTAAATACGTGATAAAAATTATTTTGCTCAGCAAACACTGGAGCGAATTTGGTTAGGGTTAGAGGCCGGATCTTTAGGCATTAAAAAAGCGCGTTTTAGGCGCCAAAAATAGGCAGGCAAAACAACGTTTTAGGCCTCCAACGTCGTAAATATAGGCACAATAAATCTTTACATAAATGCAAATTATTTCAAACGAAGACATTCGCGAGCTGTATCTACGACAATAAAACAAGAAATGTTATTGTATATGATGGCACAAAGGCGCCAACAGATGAACATAGCCGTGCAATTGCCCCATAAAACAACTGGACTAATGAGGATCAATTGGCTTAATTCTACAAGCACACTGCTGATATTCATGTTGAACGGCCACTGTACTCGAGCGTCGCATATAGTGAAACAGGCATGAAAAAGAATACTTGAAAGTTGGGAATACTGATTAAAGAAAACGCTACTTTATGTCTGCCTGACGCAATTAAATTAAGACACAACAAAACAGATAAATAATAAATGCAAGAGAGACTACGATTTATTAAGAAATTAACATGTTGTTACTTGAGGTCTGTTAGGCACAACTCTGGCAATTTTCTCATATACAATGACATTATCGGAATTGTACAGGTAGAACGTCCCAACACTGCCAAATACACTTCCGCCCATTTGAAGTGCACATATTTGAAGAAATCTGTTTAGAGGGCACGCGGAACGTAGTATAAGAATCACTGTGAAGATTGTGGAAACAATAGCAAACTACCACCATCTCCAGATTTTTGGATTCAAAATTGTGCCTCTTGTCACTGAGACTGATCTTGTACGCTGAGAAGGAATGCTTGACGGCGTTGAACACTTTAAAAAGTAAACTACAAACAAAACAAAAGCCGCTTGCGTATCACATTTTTCTTCCTTCTTTTGCTCTTCACTCTCCTTTCCCCTGCCGGCTCTCCGCTGTTTCGCATTCGCCAACCGCTCGCGCTATGTCAGCGCGGCGGCGTGTGCTTGCCGGCGCCTCCCATTTCACTGCTGCTAGCGGTTGTTTTCCAGGAGTTTGGTGAACTAGAGGACTAGGTTAAACCCCATAGAGTTCCGAAGAGTCAATGTTGCCCGGTAACATGAATAACGGTCTCTAACTGCACGCGAAAGCGAAACTTGAGGGTAAATTGTGTTCATATAGGCGCCGATATTGAAAATAGGCATTTATAGGCACTATAAAACACTATAAAAGCCCTTCTTAACCTCTAATTCATGCTCATATATCAAAGTGGGGCGATAGGAGCGCAAGGAACAAAAAAGGCATTTGCCTAAAATCCGGTCTCTAGTTATTATACTTAAAATGTAAAGGGGTGTACCGAATAATTCAGATGGTAGCGTCTGTTCGTAACCAAAAAGGCAGGTGACGTAGAGCAGGAACAGCTGGTTGCCCGAACGGCTCACACTCGTGCTAAGCACTGGCGATCCGGCTGGCCCACTGGTTGCACTGCAGGCATTGAACAGACGATCTGGCTGGCCTTGTCCTTGTACTCTTCTTCTTCATTACAAAAATAACAATTACGGCGATAGACTTACGGCAGGAAAATATATTTTCCGATGAAAGTAAAGGCGAGTTATACGCTACACTTTGGAGCATGTTTTTTAAAAGAGCGTTCACCCGGCTCTCCCAGCGCGCAGAACAGAAGGCAAAAATTGTGATGCCGTACCTCAATATTCCATACGCAAGAGCGTGCACAATTGTGTTTTTTGACAGAAAAGGGAGCTATACTTTTACAGTGATAAAGTATCCAGGCAACACTTCGGAGTTTACTACATACATACGCTAAATGGGTTTCCCACGACTGGTTTGAGTCAAAGAATACACCCATGTACTTTATTGACTGCACATACTCCACTGGAGTACAAGTACATGACGAACAAACATTACTGTGAAAATAAATGTGTTCATCTGTCGACGTCATCTTCAAGGAATTTCGGAAAGAAATCAGCTTCGGTTTTGATTTATTGATTACAAGACAATTTTCAGAAAACCAATCAATTACGTCATAGATATCGTTTTTAGCATATTGACCGCCGATTTATAGCATAAATGCTTTGCCAGCAGTACGGTGTCATCGGCGTATTGAAAAATTGCGCATTTTGAAACAGTGGCCGCAAGGTCATTCATGAAAATGTTAAAAAGTAGCGGAGATATAATAGACCCTTGAGGGACCCCGGCTTTGATAGGCAAGACAGAGCTATAGTGATTGCCTAGTACCACTGTTTGCGATCGATTCGACAGATAACTTTTAAGGATGTCATAAAAAGGCCCCCGGAAGCCCAATAAACCTAATTTCTTCAACAGAATGTCGTGAATAACTGTCTCAAAGGATTTACTCATATCCAGGAATAACGCAATGCTAAACAAATTTTGGTCGAACGCGGAAAATATTTCATCACAAAAGGATTCTAAAAGTAATGTTGTACCTTTACCAGCTACAAATCCAAACTGATGAGAGGACAAAATCGAGAACTTGTCAATGAAGGAAAAGATTACTTCGAAGAGAAAATTCATAGGCAAAATAGATATAGGCCTATAGTTTTCAATTACGTCCTGTTTTCCTCCTTTCTGAAGCTGCTTGACTAAAGCAGTTTTTAGTTTTTCAGGGATAGAAGTATCGTCCAAAAACCCGTTCAGCATAAAAAGAAGAATGCCTGACAGTACCTCAATGTTTCTTTGGAGCATGCGCGCTGAAAGGCGATCAAAACCGGGTGGTGTATTCTGTTTGAAACTGAAAATTATCCTACGTAGATCATGTTACGATAGCTTCGGCAGGAAGGCGGAAGCAGATACAGCTTTTTGGAGCGTGCAGTCCAACGCATGCCCGTAAGCTGCTCCATCCTACGAACGAGCAAAGTGACGGTTAAATTTATTAGTGGTTGTTGCGGGGTCATTCGAAAAGGTATCAGTAGCAGAGCTCCGGTCTTCTTTACCTCAAAGGTGATTTATTAAAGACCATGTTTCTGCCGGGTTTCTGAAGGATAGTTTAAATAGTTGTAAAAATACTGTCGTTTTGATGACCTAATAAGGACAACTACCTTGTTTCTCGCTGCTGTGTACTCTGCACGAAGTGTTTTATATTGAGGAGAACGTTTCGAACGTTTCCACAACACATCTCTCTCCGCTATAGCACGAATTATGTTAGGATTTAACCAGTTATGATTCTTTCGGCGTTTCCTCGTTACAGTTCTTTTTGCCAAGTTTTCGAATTTTTGTATTTGTTCACAAAAGCAATCATAGACATGTGCAGCCTTTGACTTCATTAACGCAGACCAATCAAACGCTGTAATTAGGTCATCCAGCTTGCGCTGGTCTATTATACAAATATTAAGAACGTTGTTAGGCGAGTCATCTGCGCAAGCACGTGCTGCTATTCGGACTGACGACGCAAAGCGGCAAGTCACAAAATAATGATCTGCCAAACGTTGAGTTATGACACATGGGTCGAAGTGCGAACCGCAATATGATCAATGCATGAGCTGACTACATGTCCATTTACTAGCTCTTCTCTGGTTGAAATGTTTAGTATTTTCAATCCTGCGGGAGGCTAAAAGTGATAAGTATTCCGCTACCACGCCCTTTGTGTGGCCAAAGAGCGTTTATGTTAGTCTCCAACTAGGCATATGTCATCCACCGGGTTGAGTCGTTGCAAGAAGGCTTCCAATTCTATTAAAAAGCGACTGACGCTATTTGATGGAGGACGACAAAATGCGAATACCGATATCGGGAACCGCCCCCGAGCCACTTTGATAGGAAGGCATTCCGCAAAAGTGAGTGATACATCAATGTGTGACACGCCGTACACATTTTTGACAAAAATAGCAATCCCTCCTCCTCGCCGATGTGATCGTTATTGATAACAGCGTAGAACAAACCTATCCAAGTCTGTTTCTGCGACATTACCTTTTGTAACAACAAACATATCCACAAAACTAAGTGTTTAAATGACAAGCATTTTAAATTCTTCCCTGTATTTCCGTAAACTTCTAATGTTAAAATTAGTAACTATAAAGTCGTCATTCGACTTGTAACTGCAGCTTTCACAGAACGACTGAAAATAGGGAAAATCGTGGCAGGTGCTTGCCTTTATATTAGACAATCTTTTCAAGGTTTGCTAGCGTGTTGATCCGAATCAGAGCCAAGGATTCATCTTTCTTTGTGAAAATCTTTACGGCTTTGACACAGGCGAGCTTGTATCCTTTTTCTTTGGCAACTGTCCTTGCTCGCCAGAACAATTCTCGATTTTGCTTGGTTAGATTTTCATTGAAACATAATTTTGGCAGCTTATTAGAGCGATAGAGCTCCCGCAACTTGCCACGAGCTTGGAAATCATCTTTCCTTAGCGGTAACAGACGTGAAACGCACCAAAACTGTGGGAATCGAGTCGCGTTTTCCTTGTAGGCGATGAGCAGCTACCACCTCTGATAGGGTGAAGTCTGCTAATCCCCGTTTTGCAGCGAGCTGCCCCAACTTCTGCTTCAAGTCTTCGCGTTGTTCTTGTGGAAGGCCGTGAATTTACAAATTAGCATTGCGGCTATATTGCTCGCTGTCATTTTGAACATCGTGCAGCCGCTATAGCTGCGCTGCCCGTGTTTGCACTGTAGAGGATGGAACGGCCGTCTCAGATTCGTATCTTGCGTTTTGAGTTTGGCATTCATTTAGCTGTGTAATAACCGAGTCGCATTTATGGGACAGAAATGTCACCGCTTCCTCTAGATGGTCAGCGGACTGAGTTACTTTCGAAAATTCTTCTTTGAAGCCTAGAAGTGTGTCCACTTTTTGGGTCAAAGACGGTAAGCAGAGAAGTCTGTCTTTTATGACCTTGAGCTCAGCCGCCAGCGACACGTCCGGGATCGCATTTTCCGCTACACGAGTAGTATCAGACTGAGTAGTATAACCAGCACGGCTTTTTGTAGTTCTACAGGTTTTGCAAATACAAGCTTCTCCTTTAGACATCCCCATGGTGGTGAACGTATTTTGGGCAATACGCGAGCAAGGTTGGCCTAAGTGATAGGTATGGCTACAGCTTGAACACGTCATTAACTTTCCGTCAGTAGGCAGCTGCTTGTGACACACAACGCAATTTTCATCCTGATCAGACATTGTGACTTCACCAATAAAGCAAAAAAATTGCACTAAACAACAAAATTGCAGTCAGCGGCGATACACCCAACCAAAAATAAAATTAAAATAAAGTCTCAACACTCTACCCGTTAAAAAACCTGATGTCAGCGCTGGGCGAAGGTATCGCCGCCAACTGCAAGGAATCGTGGGCGTCCGGGCAAATTTTATAGGCGCTCCTCTGCCAGCGTTTCCAGATGAAGTAGACGATTGTCGCTGAATGCAGTAACTAGCTACCCATTCCTGGTGTAGAGGAAAGATGGACCGGTCCTGCGACGACTTACGAGAATCCCAGAATCCAAGAGCAGCAGCAGGGTCAGAAGCTTACAGAATCGACAAATCAGTAGCAGTGCAGCTCGAACACGTTCCCGTGGCACATCTGTAATCTGTTAAAAAAACGTGGTGTCAGCGCTGGGCGAAGGTATCGCCGCCAAATAATAATAATAATAATAATAATAATAATAATAATAATAATAATAATAATAATAATAATAATAATAATAATATATTATTATTATTATTATTATTATTATTATTATTATTATTATTATTATTAATACAAACAACAAATACCAACAACAGGGTCGTGTGCGTATAAAGGTGCTATATGTCCCAGCGTGATACCTTCGGGAAGAAACTGTGGAGTCCGTCCAAAGTTCAGAATAGGGATACATGCCCGGTTCGCAGAAACAGTCACAACAGAGTGAGGGAGGGTTACCTGCCTTGTTAAAAGAGCGTCTAGGGAAGGAGAGATGACGTAGTCGCCGTCACAAATGGCGGAATCAGAGGTCAGTGTGACATACGTCGCGGCGGCTGGTCGAAGGCGAACAAACTCGGCGACACATAAACGCGGCTGTGACTCGGTGGGGAGATCGTGTACAAAAGGAAGTTCCAACTGGAGAAGGCCAGAAGAGCAGTCGATGAGGGCAGAATGGGTACTCAGGAAGTCGTGGCCGAGGATGACTTCATGTGGACACTGCAGCAGAACGGCGAATAGAACTGAGGTCTGGTGACTGGCGAAGCTCACACGCGCAGTGCACATCCCAACGACGCAAGATGTGCCGCCGTCGGCTACACGAACGACAGGCGACGCCGCGGGCGTCAGAACCTTGCGGAGACGACGAGAAAGGCGAGCGCTCATAACCGATAATTGCGCCCCCGTGTCTATGAGCGCCGAAACAGGCACGCCGTCCACTTCTATGTCCAAAAGGTTTTGTCGGGTGGTCAGGGTCAACAGAGGATTTCCGGGTCGGTTGGTCAATGCAGCATCACCTCCGGGAGCTGCACCGGTCAGTTTTCCGATGAGGGACGGCGGGGGTATGGCGACGGTGAGCGAAGGGCAATCGGTGAGCGAGAACGCCGGTTCTGTGGGGACGGCGAGCGGCGATCGTAGTGTGGAGTCGGAGCAGCAACATCACAGTGCGGCAGGTCCTTGCGGGCATGAAAAGGCGAGAACCGGCTGTCTTCTGGGCGGTAAGCGTACGCGGGACGAGGAGACGAAATCTGACGATAGCGACAATGGCGGGAAATATGACCAACTCCATTGCAATTAAAGCATATGGGCTTGTCGTCATGTGTGCGCCACTGGTTTGGGTCGCGGTATCGGAGGTAGGTCGATTGTGGGCGTGGAGGTCGAAAGAAATTGCCGACCGTAGGGCTACTTACAGAACAGATCGGACGGATGCCTGCGTTCGCCAGCTCTTCGCGTACGACAGCTTGAATCAGAGATACTGCCGGGCGGGACTCGTCGTAAGAACGTATCGGGGGAACCGACGGAGACGTAGCCTCAATCTCACGCCGGACAAGACGCAGCAAGTTTTCGGTACCAGGCGGCTGGACGTCTTCACACGATGAGCTAGCGGCGGTATTAGGGAGCCGAACGAATTGTTGTGAGACACGACGGCTCTTTGCTTCTTCAAAGCGTCGGCACTCTCGTATAATGTCGTCGACCGTCGAGCAGTCCTTGTACACGAGTAAATTAAAGGCGTCGTCTGCGATGCCTTTAAGAATGTGGCTGACCTTGTCAGCTTCGAGCATCTTGTCATCGACCCGCCGACAGAGTGCTAATACATCTTGAATGTACACAACGTACGGTTCAGTAGATGTTTGGGCCCGGCACGAAAGTTCCTTCTTGGCGGCTCGCTGGCGGCCAAGTGGCTTCCCAAAGAGTTCCTGCAGTTTTTGCTTGCAAGTGTCCCAACTGGTCAATTCCTCCTCGTGTGTTCGGAACCAAACACGGGCCGTTCCCTCGAGGTAATAAATGATGTTCGCCAGCATTAGAGTCGGGTCCCAGCGGTTGCTCTTGCTGGCGCATTCGTATTCGATTAGCCAGTCTTCAACGTCCTTGTTGTCAGTGCCCGAGAAGGCGCCAGGGTCCCGGAGTTGAGTCAAGACAATCGGTGCTGTGGTAGCCGAAGCTGAAGCAGCGGGCCTCTCAGTCGACATGGTCGAAGGGCCCACGAGATTTCCGCTTCGAAGTTCCGTGATGTGCTGGTGATGTACCCCGCACCTCCACCAAGATGTTACGGGGAGATTTACAGAAACGGGGGTTTATTCACACTATGTACAAGGAGACTAAATGTTGGCCAACAACAACAAAGATGGCGAACCACAGTTTCACCTCTTCCTCATCTCTTCGGCTCTATGCTTCAGCATCTTCTTTGTCTGCCGGACAACTGGCTCATAACAATATTAATACTTTCATTCCCATTAATAAAAACAATACAGTTATGGAGGCCGGCCAAAGCCATTAAAGGCTTGAGCGGCAGAGCCTGGCAGGTAGGAAAACCATGTACGGTACAATAACAGAATAATAATAAGCAGCGAACTCCAGTATAGCATACGAGAAAACAAAAATGATTAAAATTTATACAGTTTCTACGAAACGAATTTTCATTGAGCATAATGAATCACTGAAACACAGTAATGCGCGTGAACAAAATGAGCATACGGTGCTAGATAAGCATGCACTAATCAGGCTGTCATAGTGCAAAGGGATGGCGCAATCACATGCACAAACACAAGCAATTACGGTAAATGAAATAAAATATACCCCTGTACAAACTGATACGCCTTAGAAATCTCTAACTTGCATCTGCTTTTTTTCCAGAAGGTGTTGGGGGGTCATTTATTGAAGTAGGTTGTAACATATTAAGCGCGTGCTCTAGTAACGCACCTTGTGGAACCACGTGGCCTCAAAAAGCGGTCTTCGGGCTTTAAGCAAAGGGAAGAAATGTACGGAACTAGGAAATCACGGGGCTAGAAGCGTTTTAAAACAACCGCTTGCATGAAAATATCATCGAAATTCGGCATCGAAAGTATTTTGAAACGGTCTGCGTCAGCATTCAGGCTCACATCATAAAATATTTTCTTTAAGAGAGAGTGCAGTATAGCATTTATTCTGTTGTACCAGCGAACAGCGCAGTGTCTATAAATCGTTGTTCGATATCGCAGCAGGCTGTAGCCTAAAGCGTATGTTATCATTTTCCGTACCGATAAGGGCATGTAATATCTTATATTGTGTAGAAGGCATGATGCGGCGCGAAGTTTTTTGTAAATGTAAGCAAGGTGGCTGTTTCAAGAAAGATCGTTGTCAAGATATAAACCCAGATACCTTACAACAGATGAATACTGTAATGGTTACAAGAACAAGATGAACAATCTGAACAATGCAAAACAAGAGGATAGTCAAGGACTACCTTCTTCAAAGGATTATGAAAGCAGATTAATGGTGTCTTAGATACATTTATATTAATTAGGTTATTTCTAAACCAGTCCATAGCTTTTGTGGCAGCAGAGTGTAAAGAAGCAATCGCATCATAGTAGCTGTTGGCAGAAGTTACGGTCACCGTGTCATCGGCGTATTGATTAAGATAAACGGGTATCGTGCATCGAGGTCATTTACAAAAGTATTAAATAATAAGGGACTGAGTATAGATCCCTGTGGAATTCCAGCATTAATAATCGTGAATGCGCAATGCACTTGCCCAACTGAGCTGAGCTGACGCCTATCCCGAAGAAAATTTGCTAACAACGACAAGAAAGCACCCCGAAATCCTAACAAGAAAAGCTTATTTAACAACAGACCGGGATGAATATTGTCGGAAGCCTTGCTACAATCAATAAGGAGCGCACAAGCAACTTTATTATTATCGGAAGGTACATTAACTGATCAGAGAAATCTTCCAGAAGGGTTCGAGTGTTTTTCCCCGGCCGGAAACCATACTGACTAGGTGAAAAAATGCTGTGTGTGTCCGGAAAGCATGTCATCGTTAAGAATAAATGTTTTGCTAGTGTTTGCGCAGTAGAAGGCAGAATTGAAATGGGACGATCATTTTGAATCTTATTACGCGTACCGCGTTTGTGACTATTGCTGCTTTCAGTTTTACAAGAATTTCACCACTTGAAATTTTGTGACTAAGTAGTGCAAGAAAAACCTCTAGGATGTATTATATTGTTACGTGTAGCTGATGCTGAATGAAATTTACAATACATTTACACGGAAGCCAACGGTGGCAAAGATGGCGACGCTATATCAAGCAGGAGAACGAACGTCTTCCTCCTCCTCAGTGCAGCCACGCTGTGGCAGTTGTTTCACATCATCATGTTCTACGCAAACCATTAACGAAAATACCGTCAATTCAAGGAGATTTAGTACATTTTAAACTGAAAATAACAGATCTTAGCTCTTCCTGGGAAATTGGAGGCAGATATGCTGATTCACTAATGCGGTGACGCAAAGTGCGCAAAAAATTAATTAAATTATGGGGTTTAACGTGCCAAAACCACGATATGATTATGAGGCACGCCGTAGTGGGGGACTCCGGAAATTTTGACCACCTGGGGTTCTTTAACGTGCACCTAAATCTAAGTACACGGGTGTTTTCGCATTTCGCCCCCATCGAAATGCGGCCGCCGTGGCCGGGATTCGATCCCGCGACCTCGTGCTCAGCAGCCCAACACCATAGCCACTGAGCAACCACGGCGGGTGCAAAGTGCGCAAACCTACCTGTAAGTTTCTGTTTCTAATTACACGAGAGAAGTGGCTGCTAAACTGATCAGCAGTATTCTGTCTGCCGCTGGATAAACTGGAAGGAAAATAATTATACCAGCTCGCTTATTAGCGCCTCTAAAGCTGTTAATTACTGACTATGCTCTCTTACTACTATAACTAACAGCTTTAAATTTGTCTCGCAAATGTGTTCACTTTGCGGAGTGGATGATGGCATTAGATTTATTTTTGAACAGTGTAAATTTGACCCGTAGGTCTGAACATATCGGGGCACGCTTGCATTGGGCCCAAAGCAATTCTCTTTTTTTTTACTGCAGTGAGTATGTCAGACGACATCCACTTGTTATCCAAGTTAGGTTGTTTAATATGTATTGTTCGGGTAGCACTTTCTTTTCAGCTCTCGAACACTTCTACGACCTTGCCATATGACAATGACTTTATTTCCAACAAACATTGTTGGGTGTCCTCCAGGCGAAAAGCTGCGACATACAGCTTGAATGTGCCTGAAGGCCCTCACATGGCGGCTAGTCAGCAGGAGACATTATTGCTAAAAAAAGATTTCCAGTCCTAATGAGCCACCAGCCTATCAAGTATTTTCAGATCAAGCCCTGAAATTAGTTTTTTTTTATGATCTGTGGGTGCTGTCGCAGTATGTGGACAACTCATTGAGCCGCAAACGAAGTAATGGTCAGCAAATTTAGATTTTACTATAGCGTAATTTGCGGCTAGATTCTGCGCGCGAACGATAACGTGGTCAATGGAGGACACGACGAGCTTTCCGGCCAAAATTTCCTGACGAGTCGCTTGATAAGGGAAACATTCAAAGCCCCATTTGGAAAGGCTATCGCAGTGATCTGTCACCAAGCCTACAGTGGGACGCAGAAAGTCAATATTAATGTCGCCTATGATCAACACGTGCTCTTTAAGCGATAAGGTTGACAATGTGAAATCAAGTTCGAATAAGAAAAGCCGTGCATTGAAACTGGGAGGTGGGTAAACCGATTACAGAATCACAAAAAAAAAACATGTGTGCTCAAGCTCAGCGAGATCACTTGAGCTTGGAAAAAGGAAAAAGTTAACTGCAGCTTGGGAAAAGGAAACCTTAACAGCGAATCTCCCATCTGTTACCTATAGAAAAACTGTCATGCCTCCTCCTTTTCTGGTTGAACACATGTTCGAAAACGCTTGGTATCCCGGCATTGAGTACAGTGGAATGCTGTCCGAATAAGTATTAATTTCTGTAAGTAAAAAAGAGTCGAACGTTAGCCGAGATGATGAAGTGATGGCAGAAAACCGATTCCAATGTTTCCGAGTGTTCACATGTGCAACATTAAAACTGCTTAGTGGAGGCTTCGGGAAAAAAAAAGCTCAAGAAAGCTGTGTACATCCTCAGTCAGTGCAGATACTTTCTATGTCAGCCATGTCTAGGCAATGCTATCCAAATCCGAGAAGGCTTCAACTCGAATGAAAGGTGCTCCCTCAGATTTTCTTGCCAGACCGTTTCCGTTTCTCATCCACACGAACTTATAACCATTTTCCTTTCCTTTGGAGCAGACCAGCCGGAAGAGCTCCCGGTTCATACGCGTCAGGTTTTCGTTTATGAACAGACGAGGAAACTTCTCCGGCTGGCAAGATCCGGGAGACCTTTCCGAGCGCGAAACCATTTCTCTTTCATTGATGCGTTCTGTACTTGCACACGAACAGTCAGGCTGGTTCTACATTTCCCCTGGGTCGGCAAACGGTGTGTGCCGCAAATTTCGGCTTCCTGGAAGTTCGTTAAGCTCAGTTGTCCAGCTAGGTCGCACATGAAAGACTTCGTCTTCGGCCGGTTTCAAAGGGAGGCCATGGATTTCAAAATGGCATCGTCAGCCATATTTTTCCAGTTCATTCATTTGCAGCGTCGTTTGTTCTAGATTTTCAGCCTGACGGGCGACTGTACGGAAAAGTGACTGCACTTGAGCCCGCAGCTGAAACATTTCGGTTTCAGCAGTCCCACTAGAGAGCATAGAATCGTACTTTTCCGAAAGGAAATTGAAAGAGGTTTCAATGTCGGCCACCGTATCAGCCATCTTTTCACAAGTTGCCTTGAAAGAGTTCCTCAACCTTCACCAAGAGCGTCTCAACGGTGCTGGTTAGTTGGTCCAGTTTGGTATTAATAGTCGAAAAATGGGGGCCAAATGAGCCATCGCTATGGCTGGAACCTGTACCAGACTTGTACAGTTTGACACGTGCATGATTCACGCTTATCAGCGGACATTTTGGTGTAAGCCCGGTCTGTAATCCTGGAACAGTGTTTCCCTAGATAGAAACTTCTCTTGCAACTGAAACGTACAAGGAATGCGCCCTCTACCGGTTTGTCGCTTATCGAATACGCAGGAGATATTGCAGTGCAGTCAGCGGCAAAATAACCAAATGTCTACGTGCTAAAGGCAGTTTAAGAAACCTACCTGCCAAGAAAGAAGTAACATTTCAGTGACAACGGCCGGTTTGCCGCTGACTACAGCGAAGCACAGGGGAGACATGCTTTATGTACGCTGCGAAAGACACCAGGCGGACCGGTTTACGCTGTCGTGCACCAGGGGATGCTGCAGAGCTGTTCACGGTAAAGTCCCTATATAAGAAAAGTACCGCCATCCTTTGACAAACGCCGCTTCTCTCTCTCTTGTATCTCCGATTGGACGATGATAGCGCGCGCTTTTCACTCCTTTATATTTTCTTTTTTTCCGCCTCAGAGCCATGTTGAAAGTCCTCTGCGCAGCCGCAGTCGCCGGCGGTGGCTGCGGCGCGCGCCCGGCCTGAAAGCTTCAACGTGGACTTTCTAGGTGTGCCACCGTTGACTTGGCTTTCGCAAGCAAAAAGTAAAGAAAAAAGCAAGCGCTTTAGGAGAGCATGCGGCGGAGGAAAGAGTAGATGGCGGTACTTTTCTTATATAGGGACTTTAGTTCACGGGTGGGACCGTCGATGCGGAGGCCGCATGTACCGCGGAGCGTCCGCGGTGCCAACGCCCGGCGACAGTGATGATAAGATCTCAGGGATACCGCCGCGTCCAGCCTGTGACATCTGCCAAGAACGAAGTAACGTTTCAGTGACACGTACACACTATTACAAAGTAGTGACCCACGACGAATAATTTAAAATGAATAATCACACCTAGCGAAAGGTGGTACATGACAGCCTAATCAGACTGCCATACAAATAACGTGATAATATTTATAAGAACTCTAATTGATATATTGAAATAGAATGGAAAAAACAGCACTGAGATCATCAATACTTCTTTTTGGGCGAGTTGGTACATCTTGAAAGTTTGGGTGACAGCGCAAACAGACGATGTGTCCGTGTCTCCCTTCTTGTGGTCGTCTGTTTGCGCTGTCACCCAAACTTTCGATACAATTGAAGCTCTTATCACAAAATTCTGCAAAGCGTTTCTTCACATTGCATGAACCCGCAGCAGCATGCCCATCATACACATTTATGACACAACACAACCTGTAACGAGACGCACCAGCGCGCATCATTGCACGACTCCCCACGATAAGGCTATAAAAGCGGCCTGCAAGAGCTACTTGGCGGCATTTGTTTGGCAGGCACCGGCCGAGTACCGATGGAGGTTGATTCAAATTAAAGCTTGATCCTGATTGAGAGACCTGGCCAACGTTTCATAAATGGTAGCTACAAGCGAGAAAAACACGCACGCACTCGTTCGAATGCATTGTAGTAGCCACGGAGAGGGCATGCTTACGATTTTTTTTACCAAGCAGTGTTGTGGATTGTCGCTGCTTGACAATACTACTTCAGTCGAGCCGAGGGGTGGCCCTGCCTTCGACTTTATGGTCTGGAGATTGAGTGTAAAGCAGGGCAACGTGACCAGAATGTGAGGATTAGGATACTTGTGTAAGCCAGCGGGATCGTCAATGGCTTGACTAACATTGAGATAAACAACAGATAGTCATATTGCTGTATTAAAATATGGTGACATATATATCGGTGATACGAGCTAGCTCAGCATTTATCGCCCGCCCGATTTGACTGGGATGCGCTTACAAATCGTCGGCCATCAAGCGCATTCATGACGGGGAGTGGGGAGGGGAGGGAGAGCTTTGCGTCGAAGCCCATTTTAGAATACTAGGGTGAGGCTTTCTCGTCATGCAGAAAAAATCTAAATAATAATTGTAAAGACGTTTTCATTCTACAGAATTATGTATCTTATCACTTGGTTGACGGAAAGATTCCGCGCTGTGAAACGCATTGACGTGTGCGTCAGGTCGCATAGCGAAAATGTGGTTAACAAAGCGAGAGCACGTTCGTGCGCAAGTTTTCATTACGCCGCAGACGCAGAAATGGGGCAACCGAATAACTGCAGAACTTACCACTGTCTTTGGCGGGCGTGACGTCGCATAGCAATAAGTTACTTACAAAACCGAGAGCAGGTCAATTTGCCGCATCTTTCCTTGTAGTAGCTAGCACTTTGATTCGGATTCTATGCTGCTAATGCTTGTGAATCGGTCCTTCCTCGCAACCATCCCCGCCGTAGCTAGCGATTTGTGACGCTCTATGTCGCGTTCTGCTCACTTCACGATTGTCCCAGGTACTGGCACCGTGCTCACGGGGTTGGGCGTCAAACTTTCGGCAGTTCGCTAACGCCAACAGAAACAGTTCGCGACGCTTATTTCCCAGAGCTCGCCGTCATACTATCCTCATAGTTGCCTTGCCGCTGTCTTCACACATGCTCGCGTGATAGGCACAAATCTAGTGACTAATGTTTGGGGCTTTGGCTTGATTAATGTTGCCGCGCATATCAAATCTAGTGGCTTGTTTCTGAAATTCCACTTTCTAACCCAAAGCTCTCCCGCAATACTTGTCTGTGCTGATTATGTTAAAGCTACATGCATGTCAGCGGTTGCATTTTATTTCACACTAACTTAATTTGCTGCGTGAATTGTTCACAGGCATGCAGCATGCTGACCGCGTGGACACCTGCATCTCTGCCACGGCTGGTGACTGCAATGGCTACCTTACTTGTTTCCGAACGTGTATATTGCAGCGAAGGCGAAAACAATTCTTGCACAGATGAAGTTATTTCCAGGTAACGTGCAAACAGCTCCTATGTTGAAATACGTATCGGTATAAAGGCGATGACTTGAACCTGTCAGTCCAGTCTGTCATTAACTTGCCGAAGTAGAATACCACCGGCCTGATGATGTTCATTAAACGCAGGATTGTTGTGCTATTTAAATGAAGAATTTTATCAAGGATGGGAAACATGAAAATCACCGAACGATGAATGGCAGGCAGAGAAACGAGCGCATTCTGAATACCATAGGGTCGTACACTACAATAAAAAAAAGAAAAGACGTCCTATATTGTTTTTCTTGCGATGGTAATTACATTTACAGTCTAGGCGAATTACCGTCGTTGTCTTCGGCGTCGCCGAATCCTTGTACGATAATATCGTAGGTGCGTGGGAAAGCATGTGAGGGTGAGCAGAGAAGGATAGCAGATAAAGCTACTTACCTTACTGCGTAGAACTTTCTAATAACTTGCTATCGCAATCAATGCTTCGTCTTTTCGGCGAAACAAATGTTTAGTGCCAATCTATCAACAATTCCACGTAACTTCCTGGTATTTGTTTAGTTCTCTTGCTGTTCGGTGAGTAGTGACATAATAAAATTACGGAATAGTTTGCGGCAACGAAAGAACTGTTAGTCACTGTAATTTTTCCACCACAGGCCGCAAATCGACTGGAAAATAGTTTTAATGCGAACGCGTTAAGGGCCCCGTTTCGCAGAAAATCCGGCGTCGGCGTCGGTTGAAGCATCGGCGTCTGGCGGAAATAATCATGCCGAACCACATCATCCCGAACCACCCCGACGGGGCGGGCCCTTCGCGTGGCGGAGGGCGTCAGTGAACAAAAATCCGTGAAAAAAAATCGTAAAGCACGACTTAACCACAACCCAAGGACGTGATATCGTCGGATTGTAATTTGAATATACGAGAAAAAAGCCTCATAATCAGCCAGGGATCTTTGAATGCTATCGCCTTCCACTCTTAAAGGCGAAGCTTAAGCGTCCTCTAACTCTGATGGTGTTTCGCTGTACTTTGGTTCTAGGCAACAATGAAGGTATCTTGAAAACCGAGCCTTCCTAAATTTTGATCGGGCCTAATGTCGCAGAAAATACGGCGTTGCTGTCGGCCTCAACGGCGCCCAATAACGCTATCGCGCTCCACTCTTAAAGGCGAAGCTTAAGCGTACTCCAAGGTTGTTGTTTTTTTTTTTTGAGTGGTGAGGGCAGTAAAATTTGCGAGCGTTGGTGATCGGTCCTGCGTTCGTCACTATAAGGTACTATAGATAGCCATAACTACTTTTAATACATATAAAATTGAATATTCTTCATTAAGGAAGCTATACGAAAAGCGCAAGGAAAACTAGCACGACAGAGAGCCTGCAAACATTTTCCCGCACGCCAATGGTAAGCTTGTGTTCATAAGTGGTACACGCGCTTTTTCTACTCTTCCTAGAGACCTTCATTTTCTCTGTGTCTATCCGGTGCAACGTTCAAATGACTAAATCTGTATCTTACGCAGCAATTAGAAGATACATACTGTTAACAGAAAAATCTCGGTTGTTCACGCTAACACTTAACTAAAGAAGGGATAAACAATGGTGGAACAAGGAATGCCGCTGGAGCCAACGTTTCGATAAGGGGCGTAGTCTCACTCAGGTCTTTGTTAAAGCTTTTTAGAACTGCCAATTGGTCAAATTTGTTGAAACCTTGGCTCCAGCTATATGCCTTGTTCGACAACTGTGAAGCACTGAATTCCTCCGTCATTCAGCAAACTGTCATGTTTAGTGCTACAGTTTGTCACAGTGACACTGATATATCTCTAGCCTCTCATAAAAACTGTAATGGGAAGTTGCCATTATTTAAAAATCGGCATTTTATCAGCTGTCTTCAATTTTTCTCGTATAGAATCGCAGTGCTGTAATGCTGCATCGCTATGTAGTGATCAAGCCATTACTCATAACCAGTATTTGTAACCTTAGACGTCACAGAACAGCTGACTGAGCGGCCTAGCTATAAGCAGCACTGCTTGTCTTCGTTATTCTCTTATAAGCGATACGACACCTGTAACAATGCACTGAGCAGATGATTTTAACTGTTATCTAGTAGAAAATCGATATAAATATTGTACCAGCTATGCATAACATACAACGCCATTTTTTCTATTGCCCAAACAGGCATCTAGTAGATGAAATACAAGGATACGCCCCAACAGTGGAGTCCATCGTCAATGCGGTAGTTTTCGGTTCCGAGCGAAACAAGACGTACGAAGAGTTGGCCACGTTCGTGGACACCTTTGGCGCGAGGTTCACTGGCAGCGACACGCTTGAGAGAAGCATAGACTACATGGTTGAGCTGCTGAGAAGCCGGAACCTTGAACAAGTGCACACGGAGCCAGTGGAAGTGCCACGCTGGATTCGAGGAACAGAGAAGGCCTGGATGACGGCGCCTCGACGAAAGAGGCTCGCCATTTTGGGACTAGGGTTCAGTGCAAAGACAGCCTGTAGAGGTCTTACTGCGGAAGCCCTGGTCGTCGACTCATTTCAAGAGTTGCAGGAGAATCGCGATAAGGTAACCAGGACCAGTCCTGCTTTTTATTCTTTTTAGTGATGCCCTAGTACGGACGTAGTAACATTTTTCAAAGACTACGAAGTCTCTTTTCAGCATAGAAAGAAGATCGTTCACATATGTGTGTCAATCTGACAACTGACACATCAAATATAGTGAAGCTGTATAAGCGAGTTCTCGCACCTCTCGGAAGTGCCAGAGGGTCCTTTTTCTGGCCCACGGCCTCGCTCGATGCAGCAGCAGTTGTGCTACATTCCTGCGCGGTCACGGCTGGCTGTTTTTAATGACGGCTACCACGGAGTCTGCGTTGCAACACCAAGGCGGTGGCTTTCACCGCCGCAGCTGCACAAGCTTCTAGCTGAGACTGAATGTGGAGCCGGCGTAACAAACCAAAATCACGGACTAATAAAATAAATAAATAAACAGAATCGTGTGTATAGTTTTTTTTGTCTATTCTAGTGCAGATATATGCAAATATTATTTTCAGAGCATTTGCGTTCAATGAGAATTCAGGGCTCCGGCGCACGTTGCCTTGCGTTTACATTTGATGTCGGCCAAGCAATCGCCCGCCAGTCTTCACCGCCGCATAAAGACCGAGACCGTTTCGAATTTCACGTAACAGCTTCGACGTAATATTGCCGTTTATGTGACACGTACCAGTGCATGCCATATTTCCCATTTAGTTTAGTTCGCGAAGGTGCAAATTTTTTAAACGCCTCTGATACAGAGCAGTGTTCTATCTTTTGAGGCGATTCCTAAGAGGATAATTAAGAGCATCACTAATGAGCTTTTCAGTTATTGAGTTTAAAGCATATTTGAAAATTTGGCAATGAATCCGAGCAGTAATGATTGTTCAGCAGAAATCTGCAGAGTGGGAGGACATAATTGTTACCCTTTTACGAAAACTGCAAAATATTTCTTGGCGTTGGATTTATGTTGCCGAAGCGCTAGGCGGAGGGTTCAGGGAAACGCCAATCCAAATACGCTGACGTATTTTCTAGCTCAGCAGTTATTGAGTCAATTATTGCGTTTATGCAAAAATAAATATTTAACCATTATTTAGTAAGTCTTTAATATATACCGGAACACTATACTGGATTTGTTGTGCAAGTGATGCCCGCAAGATTAGGTAATCTAGCGTAACAGGCCAAATTGCGCCATACGCGCAAGACTCTTTGGCGCGTCTAAACCAAGACTCGTATTTTACCAAGACTCGTATTTTAGGCTTCACGGTAGCATATCTTCCATTATGATACAATGCCACCTTGGGAAAAAGACCGCAAGAAAGATCAAGGACACAGCTCCAAGCATATGTTGGTCTTCCCTCCAGATGTGCATAGAAAATGGTGAAAGATATCTTTTCGCCCCACCGTCTTCGCTGGGTTCTAGTTGTGTTCACTTCGAATTCGGGTTCGCAACCCCTTTGTAAAAATATTCCTTCTGTCGAGTGTTAGTGTTACAAACAACCTTACCGACACATCCGCTTATATGTTGTGGGTGAGTGATAGCGTTGGTTTTTGATAGACGGCCGTCAATTCATCAATTAACTTGTATTATAGCCTTTTTTTGTCTTCCTCAAGTGCAGCAATCTATGTAATGCATGGAAGAGAAAGTTAGTGTTCCTTTTTAAAACCGCTCGTAAGCTCTATGTGAGCAATAAATTTTACGACTTCTTTTTTGCGAGCATGCAAACCACGCTTGTTGCGTCGTGTGTTTGCTGTTTATTGCCATCAGCCTGAAACATTTGTTTAGCCTTTCGAGCGTGCTCCTATTGTCTATTTATAATGTTTTCCCGCCTGAAATCCAGAAACTAAAAACAGCATCTCTTAAAAACTTACTGCGCGCTATTACACAAAAGGACATTTAAATGGAAATGTTGAAACATAAGCTTTGCGTATCCCAACCGCGTTTGCGTTCATCTCATGGTAACTCAAATATGCACATGTGAAGTTCGACACCAAATTCGAATAGTTTTTAGGGGAGCTATGATTGCTCGTGTGAAGTGAAGTGTGATGCGTTTTCTTTTGGGGAGTAAATTTGAGCAGTACCTCTCCAAACTTTCATGATGCAAGTGGAAGCAAAAAAAATAATATAATAAGGTAGTACTACGCTGTCTGCCTGTCACACCAGAATTGGAATGAATATTCGTCTGCGCCAAGTGGCCAAACTCCTACCCGCCCTAATTAAGGTTGCATTGCGCCCTCATGGCTAAGTTTAAAAAAAGAGTACAGAAGTTATATTGTATTAGGCATCTTAGAAGATATATTTACGAGTAGACGGCGCAGGAAACTGGAATAAAAATTAGCACATTTTCTTATTAGGAATCAACTTTATTATTTCACTCATCTCCTAGTGGTTAGCTGAAATGCCAACAACTTGTAAGCATTTATGAATTGTGTTCGTGTAGCGGGCCCATTTTGAATGCTCAGTAACATGCCTGGTGTTGTCGTAATAGTGCTAAAACCAGAAATGAATGGACATTATGCTTGACACAGCTTTCAATCGGGTTTTCCTTAAGTAACATAAACGATTTACGTGTATTCAGTCTATCAAGGTGATATATATATATATCGCTTTTAGACGCCCGTGCAAAACCGATTCTAGGTCTCCCCATTTCTAAAAATTACTTTTTCAGAATCTCCCTGCAAGTTAAGTGCACCTTCTTAAAATAAAAGCATCCATTACAGCATCGAGAATCCGCCCGTCTATATTGCTTCGCGTAACAATATTGACACGTGTACTTGTTTATCTTTCACCGGTGACCGCGTTTCAGCGGCCAACAAATGTTAAACTTAATCGCTAGGCGCAGGACGCGCCTGCATGTATCGAAAGTTTCTCGAACGTTATCGATGCTTCTATCCGTTGTCTGTTGTCACCGACGCTTATGTAATCCGAATGCTTGAGCGATGCGAATTGAATAGTGTTTTCTGGAACCTTCAATGACTCATGTATAAAAGCCGACGCTTTTCGCCGCTGATCAGATTTCAACGATCGCCGACTGTGTTCGCCGTTGTGCTTCCAGCGCAACTTCCTTTTGTGGCCACAGATTCGCCAAATAACAAGTCCGTTCCCTCATTCACAGCTTTGTGACTGTTTCTTCACCGTCACTACTACGTGACGATATATTGTTACCGGTAGCGGAATACAGAAACGCCAAAGGCATAACCGACAGTAGTACTGGTCGCGACATCTTGTGACTATATTTGAAAGCACAAGACACTAGAAATTGTTTTATGTCGCACGAGTTTTCTCACTGAAAGACAAATAAAGAGCCACAGTATGTTAATAATTGATGTTGCTAACGCCACTAGAACAGGGGAATAAATCCGTTAAGGCACCTAGCTATCCGCGCTCGAGTTGGATTCCACGTCATAAGAAGGCGGGAACAGCACTGCTGCCCGCGTCAACGTATTCGGCATACTGTAACGTTAATCGTACACGGACAAGCTAAAATGCTTATATTTGGCCTGTGAGAATCAGCTATGATAGCCTAATAATATCGTCAGATTATCACAAAAAAGCTACAAAATAACTTTTCATATGTAATTGGTGGGTGTGACCAGCATGATTTAGGAGACCCCTTCATTCAAGCGTGATAAGAAAGAAGCAATACTTTCTGTAATGTAGTTAGGCGGCGAAAAACGCTTTCTTTTCTATCGGCATGTTACGACATGCTCAGCATGGGTTGTGTGGACAGGTTGAACTTTTGAGCGTGGTACTCACGTGAATAGTTTGGTTGCATTTGCTTAATTTCGAACCTCCTTCTTTAATTCTTTATGTTGACAGAGACATGCCAAGCTCTTGACATCCTCGTGGGCATTTAAATGAACTTCTTTTGAAATTAAAGGCCAGGGGAAGGATCGTCGTCTTCAACCAGAAGTTCGTCTCCTACTCCCGGTCGAAGGAGTACAGGTTGCGAGGCCCTGCTGTGGCAGCAAATCTAGGCGCTGTCGCAGTCCTGGTGCGGTCCTTGACTCCATTTTCAATAGGGTCTCCTCACACCGGGTACACCGTGTTCTTTCCGAATGAAACCAGCATACCCGCCGCGTCCGTCACCGTGGAAGACGCCGAGTTGCTAAAGCGGCTGCAGAACAGAGGTAATTCTCGCATCTTTTTATTAGTTTGTTCTTGCAGTCGAACTTGAAATTGCAGTTTATTTGTTTCATTTACAAAAGACAATTAACCGCAGAGAACAAGGCTAAAGGTATTATTTACACTTGAGTAATGTCCTGACAAAAGCACAAAATAAAGCAAATACAAGCAGCTTATTTGTAAACACATAATACAATAGTAATGTGCACACGTACAGCGGTAAGTGGATTCAAAAGCGATACTCGTAGCGGTGTCTGCCGGTGCTCTTTGCGCCACCCCTCATCCCTGGGAACAACAGTTTTATTGGTTGTTGTATGCGATGAAGGCAAGAACCTCAGTAACGCATAGGAACTGTATTTGGGTCCCCGAACGAACACGCAGTGCCCTCCAGTTCCACAAAAATCTCCGGCCGCCATGCGTTTCAATATGACGTGTCCGGGGCTCCAGAAGTGTATCTGATGTGTGGGGGCGACGTCTGGGTGCTCATGTCGCATCATGTAGTTAACCTCTCTCCCATGTATATATATATATATATATATATATATATATATATATATTATATATATATATATATTTATATATTACTGCTTTTTATGAAAGAATACTTTATTCTCAAAACACAAAAAGCGTGATTTATTTCATGTGCGGGTAATTCTGGTGTCCGGCACTGTATGGAAAATCAGCGGATTGTGTATTAAATTACGTACCATACATCTAAGAAATTTCATACGTTCTTCGAATGATAACTGTCCCCTCGTTTGGATTTTGAGGCGACCAGAAGTGAGCATGCAAGTGCGATGTTCGCAGGGTCTGCTGAGTTCTCCAAATACACGCCTACTCCTTTAGGAAAGTGTACTTTAACGAAATCAAACTTGCCGCGCACACCCCTGCTAGGCGTTTCACCGACCACTGACGAAGCGCAGTGCAGAAAAATGAAGGATGCAGCCTGATAGAATCTTCGGAGATTCAATAGTGAGAACGCACATATTCAACAATGAATGAGAACTTCAAACTAACGGTTTAAGAAGGCTTCCAATGAAAGAATACATGTCAACAAATATACGGACGTATACATACAGACATAGCATATACACATATAAACCATATTAAAACGATGCACAAAATTAAAAAAAGCGCACTTTTCCTTCAACTTCGGTTCATACACAAGAATTTTTTTATATACAGGGTGTTTTTTTAACTGCACCAAATTTTTTAAATCATAAAAATATATATCTTGGTCACGTTATGTTTAGCATTCGAGTGTATGGATTGGCGGTCCTTCCGTGTGGCCAAGGCGGTTAGGGCCAAACCAAAATAAAACGCGCATCAAGTTTCACGAGTGATAGGCTAATGATTTAAATCGTGCTTTTCTATACACAGGCTTACGCCGACATTTGTTATCTTCTTGCTTTTCATGGGTCTGGATAGGGGCAAGGAAAAAAGGAAACGAAAGACATCCTCAAGTCGTGGCACTGAGACGTGCTCCTGAAAGGGCTCTCGACGTAGATAGAAAAAAACACCGACAGAGAGAGTCTCAGAAATCACAAGCTTCCAGAAAATTTAGTTTCAGGGCAAAAACCGGAAACAGCCCGGCGCCGATCAAGGTGAATTTTGTTTCCTAACCGACCTTTCGGCCCCCACAAGTACGGAAGCCTTCATTTAATTTTTTTATATTTGTAGCCTTGTTTTATTGGCCTTTTAGCCTTTGTTCACAATGCTAAACAAGGCTCCCGTGGGGGAGGGGGGGGGGGCGAAATGCGAGTTAGGAAACAAAAATTTTCACCTTGGTCGGTGTCTGTTTCCTGTTTTTGCCATGATTCTTCCCGACGAGACGAGATTTTATCAGACCCTCGACTTCATGTTTAAGAACAAGGCTTCCGTGTGGGGGCCGAAATGTTAGAAAAAAATCATGAGCCACTACACCCAGTGAAGGTGGGTGACTATTGAATCTGTTGAGCACACGACACCGAGGTGAGACAGAATGGGGAGGTCGCGTATATTCAGATCCAATCGAAGTGGATCTTCGCCGTTGTACGATCGGATCTTAGCCGTTGTATCTCCAGGTGAACGCGCCGAACGAGTACATCTACGGCACTCCTTGCTCGGGGGCGGCGGCAGTGCCTCTTGCTGCTGCTGAATAAATTCGACTAAAATCTGTTGTTATCCTTGTTACCCTTGTTGGTGTGACAAGGGTAGCTCAAGGGCGCGTTACAGGTCCCGGAGCCCACATCCGGGTGTCTACAGGGGTATGTGCACGCCATTGCGCTTGGACACTTTCTGCACTATCACTAGGATCGGCTTACATTTTTGCACACACACAGGAAAAATGCGCGGAAGCCTAGCAATAAACAGCGGCGCTGTAAAAACATTTTCACCTTGGTCGGCGTCTGTGTCCTATTTTCGCCACGATTCCTCTCGACCAGACGATCTTTCGTCAGACCCTCGACTGCAAAATATTGTGTCGTTTGTTGAAGGAACGGAGCACCCTTTAACTAGTCAAAGGAGGCGCTAGCCTCACGGGTGTAGGGAGGGCAGAAGAGGGGTGGGGGGTCGGAACAGCTTTGAATGTGGGGGCATGCCCCCACTAGTTTAAAACCTGCGGGGTCGACTGCCTCCACTGCCCCCCCCCCCCCCCCCCCCGTTTTCGGAGCCCCTGATCACGTTTTAATCGCCATGCACTGTAAAGGAGCGTTACGAATAAATCCAACGCAAGAAATCCCAACGTATCGAAAATAATATTACACGCGCGTACAAAGGTATCACCAGCACAAGCCAGAACCCCCTATGTTGTTTCGAGACACTGTATACAGAATGCTGACCTAGTCCAAACGTAACACTGTCAGATGCCTTGTCAGAAACTGCAGGATACATATGCAAAATGTCAACGTCGCGTTTCCTAGTATTACGTCGGTCTTTGTATAACGCATACGGGGAAGGATACCCGACCTTAGCGAAATTCACCGTAGAGGTTTGGATGCACTACTTTTGCCTCAGATTTGGCGACAGGCTGAGGGTATATCGAAGTGCAGCGCTCGATACCTGTATTTTTTCAAAAGCAAATACCCGTTTATGTGTAAAGAAATGATTATGGCTCTCAGCTGCTAGTGAACAAGCTCCGGCGCAGCGAGACGCTATATAAATTTACGCGCGTGGGCAACCCCGGCCAGGAGCACCGAATTTTTCTGGGGCTTAGCACCCTGTATTATGATTGAAAATTGTACACTCAGTGTGCAACGATTCAGCGACACAAGCGCGTGTTTCAACATGTATTAAAAGTAAATAATGGAACCAATATAAGGTTTCTTGCAACAATGCTCACACCATTTACTAAATTATTAGGCACACGTTGTTAACGAGCCATCATTGTAAATAATGTAGACACTCCGTACAATATCATGAGCATTACCGATTATCCAGAACAGAGCGTCTCCTTGAACCGCTCAGGCACTCCTCAAGAAGTAACCTCAACAAGACAATTCGGCTACCTAAAAGTCGCAATAACATTCACGAAAACACTGTTTTTCCGTCATTTATACCATACCGGAATGCACTACGATCACCTGCGGGGAACGCCGAAACGATCGAAACCTTTGCTCAAGAAATCAAACATATGTATTTCTTCTAAATAGTGTGGTAGTACGTGGATAAATGATCAACAGCACGGGGTAATGAGTCAGACTAGACGGTTTATTATAAACTTTTACTTTTCTCCCACTTTGTATTGGGTTTGTGTGTTTTCGCATGTGAGCTGAACACTGTATTGTTAACAGTGTTGTTTACACTGTACTCAGCATTGAATTGTTTTCAAATTTTTTTCTTCTAATCTTGGATGGTGTTCGTCTCTTTCATTATGCGACACCGTTGTAAATCAAGTGCGTATCATGTGTACCACTCCTGCATGGACTGCGAAGGTCTTCAGTATATTGAAATAAAAAATAATGAATGCTTCGGCAACAAAATTACCTGTAATGAAGCAATCTGCATTTCCTGGTGGCGGGCCAAATTTCTTTCATATGTATGTGAGCGTCTTTACAGTGAAAACTACAGCAGCATGTTCGCCTGTGCATTCAGGGAAAAATTTAAGCGTATCGGTCGGCTTTTTCTTGCTTTATAATGAACGCACGTAGCGATGCCGCCACTGCCCTCCGCAGCCATCACTGTTCTCCAGTGAGTATGGGGAGCATTGGCTGGCACAAGAACAACACCGCGCAGGAGAGTGCCGGCTCTGTACTAGCAAGAGATCAGCGGGCCGAGTGTAGCAAGCGCATGTTGTAGCAAGTGGCACTAGCGTGGCCCTGATGGCAAAAAAAAAAAAACGAAACACTACACAGATAGACCTTCGTGTTGTTGTGCCGCAAGATATATACATCGATCTGTCCAATCTGGAGCCGTAGAAATGACGTGAACTTAATCGAGCGCTTGCCGGCCCTTCCCTTCACGGCTTGACCCTGCCCTGACCAAGCTTGTACTATGTGCGTGTGCATGCGCAGAGAAGCGGCGAAAATTCATGCATTGTAGAGGCAGGAAATAAAAAAAAACATCGCAGAAATGCTAGGCAGCGCTGATTCGTTGTATCGCCGAAGGTAATGGAAAAGCTGAAGCCACTTGTAGTCGAGAAATTGGCAAAATAACGATACCTATAAGGAGTGCATTCGTATTCTTCCTGCTTACTATGTGACCAAACAAATTTCTTCGATGACGGTGGACTCATTCTAAGCGTGGCTTTCGCCCTAGGATAAATTATGTGGTTGTGTTGCCTTCTTCTCTAATATGCTACCACACACAACACCACCTCCGTGCTAGAGCACTTAAAAGTTACTTTCTTGCCACCAAATTTCACCATGCTGTTGCAGCCATAATTTAAAATGTTAGTTTCTGCTAAACCACATTGCCGTACAATAATGCTGCTGCGATTTGTTCTAAACATCGAGCACATGGCCAAGAATTTCGAATAAGCCGTTGATATAATTACAAGTGCTCTGTGGAGCGTGTCGATAGACTTCATGCGTAAGTGAAAGTGGAAGGCTGTATTTCCTACGAATCGCGAGAGCGCTAGCTACGCACTTGACGATCGCATTGATGACGGCTAGTGGTTCCATCCCTGCTACACAGATCCAGGAATCACTTGCACGCTGCTTGTTGCCACGCAGTAACATGTATAACAGCTGACGAATACGTGGCGGTTCACGACAGCGTCGACGCTGTCAAGGACGGGAAGGAGGCAAAGGTCGATGAAGTCAGCAGTGGTGATGAGCATGCAGATGAACGACATAATTTCATGACAAGGGTCTCAGAGAATAGCAGCATTGGACGCCCTGAAGCTCCCCATCCCGTCACTGCCTGACTTTCCAACAGAGTATGGCGTGAAAGTTTGATTCCATAATGTTTGCTGCAGAGAGACATTCCGTCGCACAAATTTTGCAGAAAGACAAAAACCGACTTCGTACACTAAGCACCACTTGTATCATAATAAATAACGAAAGGCTTTCTTTTGCTGAACGTACGTGTTACAAGCATGCTCTTTTGCAAGAGGTAAGGTGCGGAATTTTTACAACGAAGTGGCCTGTATAACGAATGATCTTTTAGATTACAAGCGCTTCTTTATAAATACGTTTTAACTGCACAAATATATTCGCGAATGCGGTGTCTAACAGCTTGTAAACTTCGCAAACGAGCGTTGAGCACTGAGGTTTGACGGACAGAACTTTTTCTTTTTTTTTCATCACGAAACTTCACTCTTAATATATCGCAGGCGTTACAGTCTCCGTCAAGTTGGTCATGCGCAACAAGAATCTCTCTTCCGGAATCTCTCGAAACACCGTAGCGGAAATTCGCGGAAGAGAGAAACCTGGAGAGGTAGGCTTTTGTGCTTTCTTGTTCTGAATGTTCCTCTGAAGTTCTGAAATCGCAATAGTAAATTCTTAAGCTGATAAAGACGGAGTGTAGACCGTAGTTTGGTATGCAAAATCTTATTTGCAAACAGAAGAGTCATCTTTACAGCAGCGGTATTCTTGTATCTTGTCAAAACTCTACCTAGCTCTCAAGTTGAGCAAAGTTTTTGTTTCTACAAAGCGAAGACTTTGGTTAGTATGGCTGTGCATGCGAAAATGTGACTTTAGAGTGCCAAGGTTAGGTGGTAAGACTTGTAGAAAGCACACTAAAGCTACTGGCTGATGCGTTTTGCGCGCTTCATGGATTGCAGTTTACATTATAAAAATGGCACTAATACCATGAAACGGATAGGAATGTCACTGTAGAGTGTGAGTTAACCACCGCTGGTCGTTAACTAATGATTTGGCATAGTCGCATAAGTATGCTACGAGGGCTCATTATTCCCTTTACAGAAATTGGGTTATTGTAAGAACCACTAAACAATCAGTTATTCGAATCCAGAAGGTACTGAAATTTGGTATGGTTTAGTTTTTTGAGTTCTTTACCTTCTGGAGAAGACAATATTGCAATCGAGTTTTAAGCGAGAAAAAGAAGATCGCTTTCTGAATGTTTTTGGTCACTGGTAGTTTTAAAAGTCGGAATTGACCCGACTGGGTACGAAGCCTTGTCCCAGTATATATCAAATTTAAAATGCGTTACAAAAGGACAAGTATATTTCTTGCATTTCAGATGCACGTCTGATGTTCAAGCATTTTTCTGAAGGCATTTGAAGGCCAACAGATAATAACGGCCGAATTTCTTTGATTTCTACGACGAAGTCATTCTTCACTTCATGTGAACCATTTACACAAGTCTCCTTGAAGACAGGCGGTCTAATCGACGTGTTTTTTGTTTTCTTGTGTACTCACTGAGCTTTAGGCGCGAATGCGCAAGCGGCAGAAGGAGTATACTGAAGCGGTGGCGTGTGTACTCTTGTAGCGCCCACCAACGCCGCAGCGCGGAGCGCTATGGTCGGCGCTGTAAAGAAAGAAAAATAAAGAAGCGCAGCGCGTGCTCGGGGCGCAAGCTCGGCACGCGCAGTGTCGTTCCAAAAGCCAGCCACGCTGGTCGTCGCAGCCCCGTCGCTCGGCTCGCCGCCTTCCCCCTTCTGATCAGGGACGACGGCACGGCTCGTACAGCCGCCGTCACGTCCCTTCTACATTGGTGACCCGGGAGAACGCGCGTTCCACCGAGCGACACGCTGCCATGGCTCGCTGGCCGGAGCCGCAGTTCGACCCACCACTGCCGCCGTTCTCTTGCAGCTACGTCGGCGCATGGTTCGCTCAGTTCGAGGCCGCTCTGGAGCTTAACCACATCTGGATCCAGGAGTTCAAGCACGCGGTACTCCTCGACGTACTGCCGCTTGCTCTCCAGCTCCACCTCGGCGTTCCACCGCCTGGCCCGCGCCCGTACGACGAACTGCGGCAGCGCGTGCTCGACTTCTTCGGCGCTGCCTACCACCCACTTCCAGTGGCTGACCGCACGGTGCGCGAATCGCTGCCTGCATTCCCACCGCCAGCGCTACCCGCATCTCAACCTGTGCCCGGAAGCCACCACCAGGCAAGCCTTCCTCCCTCGACTTGCCCCGATACCGTCTTGGCGACAACCCGATGCGCTACCGCACAGTCCCCGGCCTCCGGCTCTCTCCAGGGGTCTCTTACGTACGAGTACGCGCATAATGGCGTCACCAAGGGTATCGACACGACCGCGATACCGGCCACGCCATCGCCTTGCTCGCCTCCAACGATGATACGCGACAGTGGTGCCATCACTGACCCTACGCCGGCTCCTGTGCCTCACGCCATCGGGTCTGGCGCCAACGACGTCGCTCCTGCTATTCGGTCCCCGACCAACGCTTCACCCGAGTTTTCTACGCTGCCGGCTGAGCGAGCCTCCAGGTCAACGCAAGAGCCCTGCCCCGTGCCGTCTCCGCTGCCTCCGACCTTGGCAACTGTCGATACACCGCGGCACCTACAAGCCATCGAGAGCGACGCAGCAGCTGTAACCTTCGGCCCTGCCCTGCGCTGCCCGTCCTCTCATTCGACCGACTTGCCATTGGGCCCTTCTGGCGACCACGCTGCCAAGTCAGACGTTGGGGGCTGTGCACAATCGTCGCGCGACGAGGATAGGGCAGCTAGACTGACACCATCATCCCGCGACGCGAGCCGCGATGCAGTCTCGCGTCCACCGTCTCATCCTGTCCTTCGCGTCGTGCCCGCGTTGGATATCTCCAGGCAACATGACTCGGCTGCTTCTGCTCCGGCTGTCCCAGATTTTCGACTACCCGCACCGGTGCCATCATCGAGCGTCGTCCGACGACGCCTTCCTGGCTGTCACGAGCGCCAATCCCGTCCAAGGCCGTTGACCGTGGCAAGACTGAGACTCCGGCCCGCGCGTCCCGGACCCTCTTCTCTTGACTCGGGCGGTGTCGCGCGCAGATGTTTGCAGCTTGCGACCTCTACGATGGGTAGGGCAAACCCTGACAAGCGCGTGCTTAAGCCACACCCACCAGAGCTGACGCATCATGCCAGCGCGTGACGACCGCGCTAGCGGCTTGTCGTGCCCACCAATGACTGCGCGCGGTTCCCGTTCGTTCCGCCAGGTCTGCGTGAACTGCTGCAGAGGCGTCTGCCTTCACCCTCTCCGTGCCGGCCTTCTGTGTACCGTGCGTCCGCAACGCCACTCGCAGCCTCGTTTGGCGCTGAGCCGTGCTCCCTCAAGGGCTGCAGAAGATAGCGCCAACCTTTCCCTTTCCCTCAAGAACCACTTATCATCAGCCTCGTCCACCGGAAGGACTTGCCAGTTCCATTCGCCTCCAACGGACTCGCTACTTGGACTGACCCCGGACCATTTTGAAGCTTTTTGCTGGCATTTAATGTATCGCCGTTCCGTCTGGGCGGGGGGCCCTGTAGCGCCCACCAACGCCGCAGCGCGGAGCGCTATGGTCGGCGCTGTTAGGGTGCCTCGATGCCCAGCGCCGCCGTCCAGGGTGGAGACAACCCCGCTGGCGCCGCCATATTGTGTCACACGAGCTGAGACTCAGCTACGCTTGCGTTCATAAAGTGTTACTCGCGGCGCGCTTCCAAGTGCTTTGCCTTGATGAGGATTTTTTTATCGGTGTCCCATCTGCATATCTTTATAACCAATAGCCGTTAACTCGTCGAAGGTCGAAGACGTAAATGTATGGCGCCGGGAACATGCCCCAAGTTGCCTATTCACATTTAATATGCCGTGTGTATGTTTAAAATACGCACTATTTTTTTTTTGCGCTTCGATGCTTGGTATATAAGGTTTGCGACCCCCTGTGTGTGGAAGTTTTTCTTTTTCGCTGTTGTATTTTGGTTTACACGTCACGCCTCCTTTACCGTAGCCAGCCACTCGCGCACGGCGGTTAGTTTCCCTTGCGTTGCGCGTGCTCTTCGCGTTCGTTGCAATTATTTGACGATATCTACGCGCAATTTTTCCTTTTTTTGCCCACAAAACTGTGTGCTGACAGGATTAAGCTGGTGTAAAAATAACTGCGATGTGAAAATAAGGTTTAGTTAGTGCTGTAGAAAAAAATGTAACGTAACTTGTCTGTGTCAATCTTGCGTAGTACACACAAGAAATCAAACGATGCACAAAATACATTTACTTATAATGTCTAGTACAATCAATCATGAAAGAGACGTGTACATGAAAAATTATATGTACTGTGTGGGGCCTGAAGGTTATGGTGAAAGACGAGATAAAAAAATTAATTCGCAAGGTAGGCTCGACACACAATTCGGGATAGAGAGAGTTTTTTTTTATTTATTCATTACATGGGGGGGGGGGGGTTCAAGTGAGTACATCAACCTTATTACATACAATATAAATCGAAAACAAGAATGCAAACAAGAAAACGCAACCGCGGGTAATATTAATCAAGATATCCAGCCAGAATACATCAGCTACCATCGAATACGTCGCATCAGCCAAACACATCGATGGCGAGTACAGAACATTTTATAAATTACCATTAGAATACTGATAACTACATTGAAAAAATAAACAACACTGCATGCATATCGCGTACAAAAACCGTAAATGAAACTAAGACAGTCAAATACAGATTAGCAATGTTTTTCACTTCAAAAATATAGTCCATGATGATGTAGGGCTGTTGACTTTAACAGACGGCGCCCATCCTGTCGATTTCCCTCGTACTGGTCCTCTTCAAAGTGTTTCTAAGTACAGGTAAAACAACAAAAGTGATTATTGATATGAAAAGTTGCCTTGTAAATACAGAGAAACCATTACAGTGCCTAAAAATAAATTTTAGCAGAAGCAATGCTGTATTACCTCGCTTCACACGTTTCGAAGAAATGCACAGGCTACAACAGACACCATGCCAGAAAGCGGCGAAACATTTTGGTTCCATGATGCCCCTTAACTCTACTACACCTGGGCATACCGTGCACAGGCATTTAAAGACCGTCACAGTACCCACTACGATCGGGAATGAGCACGAATGACCATCGGCTTACGATCACCACGCTACAAATATGTACAAGTCTAAAAAATCAGCTATGTAACGTAACACCCTGAGGTCCGCAAGATATCTCCTGAGAAATCAGAGAAAATCACAATGTTTCGCTTACCACGTACAAAACAGCCGCTCTCCCCAGACGAAGCACTGCGTTCTTTAGTCCCAAATAACCAGTACCGAAAAAAGAAAAAAAAAAAGAAACAAGAGACACAGACGATGTGTGCTTCCCGTGAAAAAGGAAAATAGGTGGCTTACGTGACGATTCGTAGCTAATGTAAGACTACTTCGCGGCTAAGCATCTTCGTCAGTCCTTAAAATAAGGGTACAGACTGCGCCCATCAAAACGAAAAAAGCCTATGCGACGCGCGCTCGCAAACCATACGCTACTCAGACAGCATCGGTGCAGTGCTTACTTAGTTCGTGAGCGAACGTAGGTACGTGAGCGAGGATCAGAGAATACTTTCTTATTTAAATGAAAAACACGGTGCGGTAGTCTAAACATTCTTGACACTTACCTCGCAAATGCAGGAGTTATCCGTTGCCTTCCAGTGATCGCGCTTTACTTGGGCGTCCCATCTCTTCCGTCGCTCTGGGTCCCGGGGGTAGCGAAAACAACGCAGTCCTTTACGCGTCGATCCGGCGCACTTGGGAACACAACAGCCCGTCATGTCGACACGATGCACTTGATAGCTTGTCAGTCATGCGGCTGAACACTGTCTAGCAAGTAGAAGCGTCCGCGAAGCATCCGCGCGCACTGTGCCTCGAACTCAGCACCCGCACCAAGCAATCGCAACGGCTCGCTGTGACACAATATGGCGTCGCAGCGAGAAAGCGGCGGCGCGGGGGCGGTCAAAGGTTGGCACCACCCTGAACGGCGGCGCTGGCATCGAGGCACCCTAGGCGCTGTAAAGAAAGAAAAATAAAGAAGCGCAGCGCGTGCTCGGGGCGCAAGCTCGGCACGCGCAGTGTCGTTCCAAAAGCCAGCCACGCTGGTCGTCGCAGCCCCGTCGCTCGGCTCGCCGCCTTCCCCCTTCTGATCAGGGACGACGGCACGGCTCGTACAGCCGCCGTCACGTACCTCCTACATTCTCACTGTGGTGTTGTTGCGCTGATGTCTCAAATATTTCTCTAAACTTTGCACGACATAAAATGCATGAAAGTGCAATAGCGCACGGCACTAAGTGCCGTACCGCCGTACACCGCCGTACGGTATCTAGGTGTTCACTATTAAATCAATGTGATCGGAATAATTCCGCCATCAATCGCCGCGTTTACCTAAAACCACTTGTCTACGTATCACAAAGACGTGACCATATCAGAAAAAAAAAGAAACGCGAAATTTCTTGCCAGACAAAAGTAGTTCAGTCGTGTTTCTTTCCCCGCAGCATTAAAGAATGGAACAGACTGCCTCAAGCTGTGGTGCCGACAAACGACAAAGATTTTGTGCACGAGCTAAGAGCGCACATTTGTGACCGCGCGTAGCGCTTTTCCCGACTTGCAGAATCTACTTTCTTGGTTTGTTTGCTTTTGGTTTCTTTACTCTTGCTATGTTTCTTGGTGTGTTCACCTTGCAACCATTATTCGTGTCCCCCCCCCCCCTCTGTAACATCCCCCCTACAGCAATGCCTTCGGGCGATTTGTAGCATCATAATAAATAATATATATATATATATATATATATATATATATATTATTTTTAACTAATTAACTGATGGTCCGTATTGCAATTTACAAATTGTAGCGGTGGAGTTCGCAAGGCGGATCCACTTGGAATGAAATCTCGGGATGACACAAGTAACGAGATAATAATTCCCGAAGTTTAAGGAGAAATGCATTGGCGTTCCAGTTAGTTTCTTAACAAAACGTCGCTTTATGCATTGAAGCACAAAATTAACTGGAACGCCAATACATTTCTCCGCAAAGTTCAGGAATTATTATCTCGAAACTGGTGGCATCCTGAGAAATAATTCCAAGTGGATCGGCCTTCCGAACTCCACGGCTACAATTTGTAAATTGCAATATGGGCCATCAGGTAATTAGTTAAAAACTTAATTAGTGAATTTTTGCGAATTAGTCGATTACGCATTTCAATTTTTTGTGCAAATAATGTCCGCCTCTCTGGGTAGACCAGCTCATTAACCAGAATTGGGCTATCTGCCACAGGCATCCTTACATAAATTATGAAAGTGTTCGCTGAAACACCCTGTATATATATACATTTAATTTTTTTCGCGCCTCGCCGCTGTAGCGAAGAGTAGCGCCGCTTTTATCGCAGGTATCAGTCACTCCGCCCAAAAGATGCAACCAATGCAAAATGAAATGCACTCATATAAAACAGAGCCACTATATCTATTCTCTAGTCTTACTTCAACAAGCTGTACCGCTAAAAAACTAGTCTCTCCAAGTATGCTATATCATACCGAGATTGTGCAGTCTCGACATCTGTGCGCGCGCATGACTAGTGACCTTTAACACTCCTATATATGAAAGGGACGCCTTCTATGCCTCGTATTTCTTACAAACTTCCGATTCCGCGCACAATGTTACCCACTGTTACCCGCTCGGGTACGCTCAACACAGTTCGAATTCTTCTTTGGGAACTGGGGGAAGCCCGTCTATAATGCGGTAAAAAAAGCGTGTTTGATAGTGAGGTCGCAGCTCTGTCCTCCAGCAAAGCAAATGAATACCCTTATCATTAGTTTACGACTGCGCACATACATTTCTCGTAGTGCCAAAGTCGTTCTTTAGAAGTTCTGGCGCGTGCGTCACATGATAGTTTCTCGTCATTCTTCCCCGTGTTAGAGTGCACTGCGTTCAAGATCGGCGGCTCCTTTAGGGCAAACAATGATACTTCCAAAGCGGGTGAAGTCCGCCTCAAATGCTATCGCTATAGAAGAAGTAAGACGGATGAACTACCGATGGCGGCCACTTTGGGATTGTAGTGGCTACAGCGCAAGCACTGTAGTCGCGCTGGTGGGAAAAGTGTTCTGTTCACCTTGTGGCAAGGGTGACGCGGAGGGGAAAAAGGCGGTCCGGCAAGGCGACGATCATGATGTCTTGACAGTAACAACGACGGCGAACGAAGAGTACAGATAAATCTGCAGACAAAGTAAACCCGGTTTCCAGCTGTTAAGTCATTTGTGCAGTCGTATGTGCATTCACAGGCGCCATCAGCACTGGCACAGACGCCAGCAGACAGCTCAAGGACTTCGCCATTACGTTCATGAACGAAGATTTGAAACTGCTTTGAAACCATCTGTTGGTTTTGATGCAGCAATATAGGCCTGCTTGTGTCACTGCGAAAACAAGTGCTTCAGTGAGGCCAGCGTCAAGGAGGTGGCAACGCAATGCCTGCTTTTGACCGCTTGCAAGGTGGGAGTATCGTGAAATGCTTCGATAAAGTTTTTATTTAGTAGCTTGATTACATTTGGATACTGTCACAGCGAAATAATTTTTTTAGATCTTTTTTTACATATGTGCCGAGCATTGTGATGCTAAATATTCCGACAGCAGCTATCACATCAATGATGTCAATTAAATTCTTTTAATGTGATCATTGCTCTGTACTGCATGAGCATATACTTCATCCGAAAGAGTCAGTGCGTAATAATTTTTCTCTTGCTAGCGACTGCTTGTTCTAATGCTTGAGTGTGCAACTATGCTTGTGATAACGATGACACCTAAATGCAGGTTGTCATAATCAGTGGCCACCTGGACTCGTGGGACGTCGGCCAGGGTGCTATGGATGACGGTGGAGGCGCATTCATATCTTGGCGAGCCCTGGATGTTCTGCATCAACTTGGACTACGATCACGACGCACTATCCGCTCTGTACTGTGGACTGCAGAGGAGATGGGAATGGTTGGAGGCAAGCAATATTACAGGGCGCATATGGACGAGAAGGTTGAACGCATAAACATCGCAATGGAGTCTGATACAGGTACATTCAAACCAAAGGGCCTCGCGTTTAGTGGACACAGCGAGCGGGCAAGATGTATCATTGCAGAAGTGCTTCGGCTATTCAGCAGTATCGAAGCTACGTTACTGAAGACGGGAGCGGCGGCACCTGACCTTGTTTCCTGGTACCTCGTGGGTGTACCTGTGGCTTCATTGTCCACAGATAACACCCAATATTTTTACTTTCATCACTCGGAGGGGGACACTATGACCATCCAGGACCCGAAGAATCTGGATCTCTGTACTGCACTGTGGGCAGGTGTCGCATATGTCCTTGCTGACCTAAGCGAAAGTCTGCCTAGAAAATAAAATTTCACACCTTTCTTGTTCTTATTACAGAATGTATCGCCTTGTACAATTTCCCTAAAGTGGTACATCAGCAGCCGCATTTTTTGCATGGTAATAGCATATCCCAACGGAATAAACGATCAACCGGAATCATACACCTTAATCAACCAGTCGTTTTCTGCTTCGTCATGTCGCTCTCATGGCGCTGGCTTCGTCGCATATAAGAACAGGCTGCTGACACGAAATAGGCAGCGTAGGCTTTTTCGTTCACCGTGTGCCATCGGAGTGGTGTCGAAAACAAAAATTCGGCAGAACTCATCTCAAGATGACTGTCGAAGGTAATGCTATTGGGTCTAGCGATAGAACGTGTTGCCACCGTAAAATCGCCTTATGTATGAGGCGTATACAGCAGCGGTACTTCTCTTTCGGGCTTCCCTACTAAATCCCCTCTATCTTCGAAATAATACCACTCTTAGATCTTCCCGCCACCCTGCTCCTTCCGGTGTTTCCTCCCTGCCGCCTCGTGTCGCCTAGCCTCCTCCTCTCCCCCATTGGCCAATCCCTGTTACGTAGAAGCACGCATTGGAAGCGCGCTTTATTCTATGCCAGTGTGAAGAAAGTGCTGTACCCGCAAATGGATTGATCGAGTGCGTTGGGGAACCAGATCAAATGTGTCAGGGACGAGAATTCATGGTGAAGCCGTGCTGCTGCCCCTTCGGTTGCCGCAACCGAGAAATCCGGCGAGTGCAACCCACAAATAAAAGTGTGGATGCATAATATCGGGCGGCCTGACATAAATGAGGTAGCAAAAACGCACAATGCGAAGTGCAGCGATTCTTCATTACGTCTTATTTTGAACCTGGTTTACTCCTGCCTCTTAAAAAAAAGTGCTCGCGTATGTGTCCAAGCTGTGCGCGGATTTTAGTGCATTAAAGTTGACTTTTTTCTAATGTTCTTGCTTTGGTGCTTTGCAGTTTGTAGTATTGTTTTGCGGCCAAAGTGATCGTATCTGCGGCTGGCCTGTGACACAAAACTGACTTTATTCAGACCATGTTTTCAGCTCCACCAGATGTTAGCACATTCTCAAGGCTTTTGCAAGGCTTCATAAGGCTTACGAATGCAGTCGTTTAGCGTCAATGTACGCCCGCGCGTATTGATTTGGTCTGTGGTGTTTATTGTTTTTAACATCGCGAAGCTACTAAGGCTACGAAGGAGGTGGTAATGAATGGCTCCGGATAACACTAATTTAGGTCACCTGGGAATATTCAACGTGCACTTTGATCGTACAGTACACAGGCCACTTGCATTTCGCCTCTATCTCGGCTGCTGCCGTACGCGTCTGCGGAATCGGAGGGATGAGCAGCGGCTACTCGCGCGTGATGTGTGCGGAATTATCATTGCAGAGAAAGTTCGCAAAGGACCAGGGGGCCTGTGGTCCTCTTTGGGGGATTGTAATTTTTAAAGTGACTGTTGAACATCTACATTTTTATGTGTCCGATTAAATAAATGGGTATCGTATGCGTCGTATGCACTGTACGTTGCCTTGCATCCCTTGCGACAAATAATTTCGCGGTGTTTAAATATGGATGTGCGAACGGATTTACCGTCCTTTAGCACCTTTATTATACCCATCTGAGGATTGTTTGGCCGCAGAAACCTCTCTGTAGTGTTTAGCACTGTTCGGAACTTTCACTAGTGCGCAGTGATGCGGAAGAAAGACAGAAAGTCGTTTGGGAGTATTATCACAAACAAAAAGAACCTAAAAAGTATATATATTGACGCGTACTCTATCTAGACGTTTAAACGACGATGACATTATGTGCATTAACTGATTCTGAGTAGTAGGACAGGGTATTCGAAGACGAAGAAGCTGTCATTGTGCTGGTGATTCTTAAGCTGTTCCGCCGTCTTGTTCAACGTGTGGTCTCTTGTTCGCGTTGACTCGTGACACTGGTGGAAGTAATGGGTACACAACCCCGCCTGATGATCCAGACTCCTCCCGGAAGCCGTTCATCTAGCCCATCTCCAATAACTCCTGTGCATCGCTTCAGTCGGCGGTTGCTAGGCCTTGCTCCCGAGCTCAACCCCCTGCAAGAACGCTCGTCCGAGCCCTGTCTACCCCTGTCAATGGCGACCACCAGCCCGCCACAAGTTCCACGCGTTCCGGAAGACAGCTCTACTCACAGTCCGTCCCAGGTAACCCTTCTGCAACCACTGGTTCCCGATCGCTTTCATGGTGGCGCACATGAAGACGTTGAAGACTGGCTTGACCAGTGCGAACGTGTTGCCAAGGTCAATGGGTGGACTGTTCAACAAAACCTCTCCCACGCCTATTTCTCCCTTGACGGTAGTGCTCGCACGTGGTTTGAGAACCGTGAAGCCAACATCACCACATGGAATGATTTCCAACATCAGCTCACTGAACATTTGCGAGTGTTGATCGACGGGATCGTGCCCAGCAACTAATTGAGTTGCGCTTCTAGAAACCAAATGAAACTGTGGCAATGTTTGCCGAGGACATGGCCCGCCTGTGTCTTAGAGCTGACCCTCACATGCCCGAGGAAAAGAAGTTGCGCTACCTCATGCGTGGCGTAAAAGAAGAACTATTTGCCGGACTTGTGCGCAATTCACCGAGTACCATAGCTGATTTTATAAAGGAAGCCACTGGTATTGAACGCGCACTCCATCTAAGAGGCAGGCAGTACGATCGCTTGCCCACCAGCACTCCTATCCACTCCGCCGCAATGACCGTTACCAGTCAGAACTCCCTCCGTGATCTAATTCGGGAGATTCTTCGCGAAGAACTTCAGAAGCTCTGGACACCGGCAGTGGGCCCACCCATGGCATCAGTCGCTGAAATCGTCCGTGATGAAGTTAGGCAAGCGTTTTCGGCAAGCAGTCCTGTTCACGAGCAGCGCCCCCTAAGTTACACATTCTCGGCAGGCGATCCTGTTCATGAGCAGCACCCTCCAAGTTACGCCGACGTTGTCCGACGTCAACCAGCTACGACGCCCATGCGGTCGCACCATCAGCCACCGAGGGCCACACCATGGTCATCACCAACAGAGGAACCTTTGAGACATCCGCCCGTTGTGCCGATCCCGTCCTACCGCCAGCCGCCGTCAGCTGCATTTTGGTCATCTCCACAAGACGAGCCTTTGAGGAGGCCGCAAATTCGAAGAACGGACGTATGGCGCACTGTCACTAGGCTCGTGACGTATGGCGCACTGTCACTAGGCACGCACTGTCACTAGACCCCCTCTGCTATCACTGCGGATGCATCGGCCATGTCTCCCGTCATTGCTGGTACCGCGATGCCTCATTCGACCTTATCAATCCTGGTCTGACGGTCGAAGCACCAGTGACGACCACATGCTACGCCGCGCCGACACTGCTTTTCAAGGTGCACCCGCAACGCGCACTCTGAACGACGACTCTCAGCCCAACCACCAGACCGATTTTGGCCGGCGGTCACGCTCTCCGTCCCCTGCTCATTCATCTGCACCGAGTGGACGTACTTTTGCTGACCTCCGGGGAAGAAGGTCGCCCAGTCCACGCCGGGGAAACTAACGGCGGCGACCTCTGGGGTTATGGTTGCCGGCCAACAAGACGATGAAAAACCCCCAATAATCCCGCCGCAGGACGCCGTGAAGCCGACAAACTCTAACACCGACGAAATTGTGAGTGCCGATATTATTGTTTCAGTTGACGGACTGCAAGTGACAGCGCTAGTCGACACTGGTGCCCATTATTCGATAATGAGTCAAGCTCTAGCCGTTCGCCTTAAGAAAGTAAAAACTCCCTGGACCGGACCTCATAAGGACTGCGGGCGGCCAACTGCTCACGCCTGCTGGTAGCTGTACGGCAAGAGTCACCATAGGAGGTTCGTCCTTCGTGGCAACTTTCGTCATTCTTGCAACATGCTGTCAAGATTTAATCATAGGCATGGATTTTCTACGGGAATACGACGCCATAATCAACTTCCCGGACCGCTTGGTTACGTTTCACAGGACTCCGGATTTAATTCCCTGCTTATCGCTGAAACGCAACGCCTGTCGTCTAATCGAGAACGACGTGGTCGTCGCACCTCGGTCATGTATCCTTGTTTCGGTCGCATGTGACGTACCGTTTGATTGTGAAGGAGTTGCAGACCAAGTAACCCCCTTGTTATTTACTCACGGTATCGCCGTTGCACGAGGCATCGTAAATGTCACCGATGGGCGCACGAACCTGTTGACCAATTTTAGCACAGAGCGACGGCACCTACCAAAGGGTACGGCTGTCGCCTATTTTGACGATGTCGCTGATGTTCGTGGGTGCTTTTCAGTACTAGAAGAAGCGCATGCGCAAGACCCAGCACCTGTGCTTGATGTAAACACTACTTTACCGCAACGTGAGCGAGAACGACTTCTTGCCCTACTGGCCGAGTTCCACGACTGCTTTGCGACGACGTCAAGAGTCGGTCGAACGCCCCTAACCAAGCACCGCATAATCACAGAGGACGAAGCGAGACCGATTCACCAAAACCCTTATCGTGTGGCCCCAAAAGAACGTGAAGCGATACAGCAGCAGGTAAATCAAATGCTTGAAGACGATGTGATTCAGCCTTCCAAGAGCCCCTGGGCATCACCTGTAGTTTTGGTAAAGAAGAAGGACGGCAGCCTACGTTTTTGTGTGGATTATCGAAAGCTAAATCAGGTGACAAAAAAGACGTGTATCCGCTTCCCCGCATAGACGATTCACTTGATAGGCTTCGAAACGCTCGTTATTTCTCTTCAATGAACTTAAAAAGCGGGTATTGGCAAATTGAAGTAGACCCGAGAGACCGTGAGAAAACCGCCTTTGTCACGCTAGATGGACTATACGAATTTAAGGTCTTGCCTTTCGGCTTGTGCTCTGCACCTGCTACTTTTCAACGGCTTATGGATACCGTGCTTTCGGGGATGAACTGTAAAATCTGCTTAGTCTATCTCGACGACGTCATAGTGTTTTCCGGAACGTTTAAAGAGCACCTTGAACGGCTCGAAGCAGTTCTGCAGTCTATACGGTCCGCCGGCCTCACCCTAAAGCCTGAGAAATGCCACTTTTGCTTTGAGGAGCTAGAGTTCTTTGGACATGTCGTCAGCCACGCGGGAGTCCGCCCGGATCCTAAAAAAATTGCCGCTGTCGCACAGTTCCCTGTTCCTTCAGATAAAAAGGCTGTCAGGCGCTTTCTCGGCCCCTGCGCATAATATCGGCGGTTTATTGCAGACTTTGCTCGCATTGCGTCGCCGTTAACTCGCCTCACGAGAGATGGCGTTGCGTTTGTATGGGGCGACGAACAGCAAACTGCATTAATGATTTGCGGAACCGGTTACAAACGCCCGCTGTGCTTGCCCACTTTGACGAGACAGCTCCGACAATGCTTCACACTGATGCCAGCAATGTTGGTCTCGGAGCTGTGCTTGTGCAGTGCCAGGAGGACACAGAAGGAGTGATCGTTTATGCAAGCAGAACGCTGTCACGCGCAGAAGCAAATTACTCTACAACTGAGAAAGAGGGCCTCGCCGTGGTATGGGCGGTTACAAAATTTCGCCCTTATTTGTACGGTCGTCACTTCGACGTTCTCAGCGACCATCATTCTCTTAGCTGGCTCACAAATATGAAAGATCCTTCCGGGCGATTGGCACGTTGGAGCCTGAGACTGCAAGAGTTTGATATGACGGTCCTGCACAAGTCAGGGAAATGGCATACCGACGCTGACTGCCTGTCTCCGTCACCCATTGAGTCAGCTCCTTCGACCGATGAAGAGGAAACATCATTCGTTGGTCTTCTCGACACGTCTACCATTGCACAACAGCAACGTGACGACCCTGAGTTGCTTACCTGGTTAATTTCTTGGACGGACGAACTCGGACAGCACCTAAAGCTTTCGCAAGAGGATTGTCATCGTTTTGCTTAAGGAACAAAGCCCTATACAAAATGAACTTCTCATCGAGCGGATCAAGCTATTTGCTAGTCGTTCCTACTGCTCTTCGTAGTGAAGTACTGGAAGCATGCCACAACGAGGTCACTTCTGGACATCTAGGATATACGCGGACACTGAACAGAGTGCGACAAAGATATTATTGGCCAGGACTGCCCGTTGCCATGAAACATCACGTTCGGACCTGCCTAGAGTGCCAGCGGCGCAAGTCACCTCCAACGAAGCCAGCCGGTTTGCTACAACCCGTTTCAAGTACCGCAAACACCATTTGACGAGATCGAAATGGACCTCTTGGGTCCGCTTCCTACCTCTACTAGTCGTAACCGCTGGGTTATTGTAGCAACTGACTATCTTACTCGCTACGCCGAAACAAAAGCTATCCAGTAAGGGCACAGCAGCAGAGGTGGCCCGATTTTCATAGAGAATGTTGTGCTGAGACATGGCGCACCAACCATCGTCATAACAGACTGAGGCACCGCATTCACAGCCGCGCTTTTAGATAACGTCCTGATGCTCAGTGGCACAAGTCAACGAAAGAAAACAGCCTACCATCCACAAACAAACGGACCAACAGAGCGCCTGAACAAAACACTCGAAGACATGCTTTCCATGTACGTGAATATGAGCACAACGATTGGGACGAGATTCTGCCTTATATCACGTTTGCTTATAACACGGCTAAAAAAAGAAACTACACGGATGACTCCATTCAGCCTTGTACACGGACGTGAAGTAAGGAGGATGCTCGACGCCATGCTACCACACGAACCTGACGACATTGCCATGGATGCCGATGCGTTTACGCAACGTTCAGAAGAAGCCAGGCAGCTCGCACGCGTGCGAATACACCAGCAGCAAGCATACGATGCAGGTGGCTATAATGCCCATCATAGACCTGTAACTTACGAAACCGATGAAAGAGTATGGGTCTGGACGCCTATACGAAAACGGGGACTATCCGAGAAGCTTCTGAGGCGATATTTCGGACCTTATAAAGTGCTGCGTCGGCTAAGTGGCGTCACACACGAGGTCGTTCCAGATACCCCTCACTGCACAAGGCCGCGCCAACACCGTTCTGAACTTGTGCACGTAGTGCGCATGAAGCCCTACGTCATCGAGTGACTGTACGAGCGACTTTCATTTTCACCAAGCCAACACGTCTAGCATCGAGGCGATGCTCTTTGGAGAGAGAGCAAATGACGCGTACTCTATCTAGACGTTTAAAACGACGATGACAGTATGTGCATTAACTGATTCTGAGTAGTAGGACAGGGTATTCGAAGACGAAGAAGCAGTCTTTGTGCTGGTGATTCTTAAGCTGTCCCGCCGTCTTGTTCAACGTGTGTCTCTTGTCGCGTTGACTCGTAACAATATATATATATAATAATTATATATATATATATATCAGTGGCGTAGCCAGAAATTTGTTCGGGGGGGGGGGGGGGGGGGGGCTCAGGTTGCAGCGCGGCCTCCTCCTTATAGAATTTGTCGAGGGATCAAATGCATGAATAATAACTGCATTGCCAATTCATTGTATATTAGATGCTGCAAACGAATTATTGAACGCTATGCACTGGCCATTAAAATATTATCTTTTCACAACAGAATATATTCGTATGCCCCAAAAGTTGTGGCAGAAATAACTGATATCAATGCTTCCGTGTTTGTTTTTTTGTCTAAATAATAAGTAAAGAAAACATCACATGAACTTTAGAACTAGTGACCCTTTTCGCGGAGCATTTGTTTAGAGAAACGAAGATGGCGCTCACGGAGGCGCGCCATACCTCTTCCTCAGCGAACCGCGCACGAATACGAAACCATTACCGATTCTACCCTGCTTCTGATGCGATCAGCTGTCGGAAATGCAACTGAGTTTCGGTAACACACTGTAGTCCAATCATGCTAGATTGAATAATGTGGATTGAAGACGTGTGCAGTAGTTGGCTTGCAAAAAATAGTGACTGGCATGTTAAGGAATAGAATGAATCTGTGTGGCGAAGTTCGCGGACCGCTGCTGCAACTGTCCGAACGTGTTACCGGCACTTGGTGATGTACGGCTTTGCTAGAGGATACAGAAATTTGCTCATCCGCCAGCCTTGTATCACTAACCTTCAAAGAAAGGGCTTCATCCCCAGAACGTCGGCAACAGTGAGTACGACTCGTTAAACATGACAAAAGGAGTAGCGCCGCTTCCTGTCATAGTAAGCTTATCTATAGCACACGTTATCTATACCATCTGTCCAAATGGCAGGAAACTTACGTCCACTCTATCGCCGACGTATCAAGAATAAGTGAATGGACGCACACTTGAATATATGCGCACTGTATACACACAATAAATGACGGACTACACCTATGGCGCACCAATGGTCGAAGCTGAATGTTTCGTGACGGTCCACAAGAGTAAGCAAGTTACTAGCTGTAATATATATTTGCTACAAGGTATTACAATGTACAAAACAGCTACGTTTCAAGCCTTGTGCGCAGCAAGAACAAATCTATCGGATTCGGAACTGAGCACACCCGCGAGCGACTAGGCAGAAAATATCAGACAGGTACCGCACCGACGAACTTTACTGAGTCAGAAACGGGACAAGCCACTGCTTCAAAATATTTGCCGCATAAAGAACAAAGAGCAAAACACACTAATCCTGACTGAATTCATAATCGCAAAGCTTGGAATGCATATTTAGCCCCGCTTTTAGAAGAAGCACCATATAAACTGCCTGCGCGTTTGGACATAGCTCAATCAGCTCCGAAAGCGCTTTTGCATGTTCTCTGAAGCTGTGATCAAAGCTTCGTGTCGTCCACCTAGTCACCGTCTACGATATCTCCGAAAACAGAGGTTTTCTAGGCCGCGCCGGCATCATACACTTCCATTGTAAACAGGAGGCAACGGAGGCAGTTGAGGCAAGCAATGGACGCGTCACCACGTGATCAAATATGGCAGCGCCCACGGGATCGCCGCGAAAAGGGTCAATATCAGTTCGAAACCAGCAAAGCAGTGCATGCAGCTTATATGAAAAACGTAAAGGCCATGAAATGAATAAGTTGAGACAAATACTTTGATGAATCTTTGTCGTTCAAGAACCTTGTTTACATTTTTCTATATATGCAACGGCCAGGAAGAAACCTCAATGGCGCTATCCCTCGTTGCAATCGATTGCGCAGGAGCAGCTGTAATTCGTCGTGTATTGTAATTACACCGAGCAATACTCGCAGCAGTGAGTAGAAATAAAAAGTAGGAGTTCTGCAAAGTATATATTAGAAATGCGAAGATACAACTCGCTAAAGGGCAATAAAAGAGTCGCTGGAAACAAAGTTCACTGCTTGTATACACAAAACCTCGCAGTAGATATTTAAAAATACGTATGAGTCTCCAATAAATCTACGTATTTAAGCAAACGTGAGTGTATATAATGCGTCAAATACGACTAATAAACATGTTGCTCAGTCACAGATAGTAAACTTTGAGCACAGAAAGACAGATGATCCTGGCAAGAACATAACTATGATCGCAGAAATCGTGATATGTACTTGGGCCATGCAGCGGTCGCGACAGTGCCATGTGGGTAGAATAATAGAGGAATAATGCATAAATCAGTACGAAAATGTGTAATTTAACTGCCTGCACACGCCAACAATTATTCTGCACCCAAAATTAAAGGAGGGTATTCCTTCGTTTCAAAAAAGAAATAAAAGCAGGTAGCTGAAAAGGAAAAAAAGGACAAACGAAGCCCACAGATGATGCGGTAAGTTGAACTAACCAACATCTGAGTGTTTTTGGCGAATGCCGCGCGGGCCGGGCTTTCAATGAGCAATGTCGGGTCAAATTGGTTATTGGCATCCTCGTAATTTTTTAATTCGCGTGATAATCGTGATCATGATGCTAACTGCTAGAATAAACGGCGAAAAATTCTGCGGTTTTAATAGCTAATGAGCGGTCTTTACGTTTTTCATATTAAGAACTTATGGACCTAAGACAGTGCTTTTTACTTGCATTGATTTGTGCTGCTTCGCTATCTAAAGGACAAACTTCTCTCGGCGTTACCGTTGAGCGAAGCGGTCACGTTGATGGCTGACTCCCTCTGTGGTTTATGAAGCGCCTCCTAACCATACGGCCACAGACATTGTAGAACGCAAGTAGTTTTTTTAGTAAACTCTTGATTAAAAATATTCTCTGCTGCTGCAGTGGTCACTGGAAGGGTGACTAGAAGCTGCAGCAGTAATTACACATTTACATACAACCTGCTGTCGCATGCAGTGAGAGATGGGCATCTATTCTGGGCTAAAACCTAAACACGCTCCCTTGATGTCGTTGGCACACTTGTTTAGGTACCTTGCAGAAACAGTAGGCTGTTCGATTCCAGCGATGTCCGTCGTTTCGTCAGGAAGTATGGAGAAGTAGCCTGCTTTTGAATCTAAGCTTTCTTTGATAATGTACCACAAAATTTCTATAATTTGGTGTATG
>NC_051156.1:55493483-55574418 GCF_013339745.2 Dermacentor silvarum
ATCGTGAAATGCTTCGATAAAGTTTTTATTTAGTAGCTTGATTACATTTGGATACTGTCACAGCGAAATAATTTTTTTAGATCTTTTTTACATATGTGCCGAGCATTGTGATGCTAAATATTCCGACAGCAGCTATCACATCAATGATGTCAATTAAATTCTTTTAATGTGATCATTGCTCTGTACTGCATGAGCATATACTTCATCCGAAAGAGTCAGTGCGTAATAATTTTCTCTTGCTAGCGACTGCTTGTTCTAATGCTTGAGTGTGCAACTATGCTTGTGATAACGATGACACCTAAATGCAGGTTGTCATAATCAGTGGCCACCTGGACTCGTGGGACGTCGGCCAGGTGCTATGGATGACGGTGGAGGCGCATTCATATCTTGGCGAGCCCTGGATGTTCTGCATCAACTTGGACTACGATCACGACGCACTATCCGCTCTGTACTGTGGACTGCAGAGGAGATGGGAATGGTTGGAGGCAAGCAATATTACAGGGCGCATATGGACGAGAAGGTTGAACGCATAAACATCGCAATGGAGTCTGATACAGGTACATTCAAACCAAAGGGCCTCGCGTTTAGTGGACACAGCGAGCGGGCAAGATGTATCATTGCAGAAGTGCTTCGGCTATTCAGCAGTATCGAAGCTACGTTACTGAAGACGGGAGCGGCGGCACCTGACCTTGTTTCCTGGTACCTCGTGGGTGTACCTGTGGCTTCATTGTCCACAGATAACACCCAATATTTTTACTTTCATCACTCGGAGGGGGACACTATGACCATCCAGGACCCGAAGAATCTGGATCTCTGTACTGCACTGTGGGCAGGTGTCGCATATGTCCTTGCTGACCTAAGCGAAAGTCTGCCTAGAAAATAAAATTTCACACCTTTCTTGTTCTTATTTACAGAATGTATCGCCTTGTACAATTTCCCTAAAGTGGTACATCAGCAGCCGCATTTTTTGCATGGTAATAGCATATCCCAACGGAATAAACGATCAACCGGAATCATACACCTTAATCAACCAGTCGTTTTCTGCTTCGTCATGTCGCTCTCATGGCGCCGGCTTCGTCGCATATAAGAACAGGCTGCTGACACGAAATAGGCAGCGTAGGCTTTTTCGTTCACCGTGTGCCATCGGAGTGGTGTCGAAAACAAAAATTCGGCAGAACTCATCTCAAGATGACTGTCGAAGGTAATGCTATTGGGTCTAGCGATAGAACGTGTTGCCACCGTAAAATCGCCTTATGTATGAGGCGTATACAGCAGCGGTACTTCTCTTTCGGGCTTCCCTACTAAATCCCCTCTATCTTCGAAATAATACCACTCTTAGATCTTCCCGCCACCCTGCTCCTTCCGGTGTTTCCTCCCTGCCGCCTCGTGTCGCCTAGCCTCCTCCTCTCCCCATTGGCCAATCCCTGTTACGTAGAAGCACGCATTGGAAGCGCGCTTTATTCTATGCCAGTGTGAAGAAAGTGCTGTACCCGCAAATGGATTGATCGAGTGCGTTGGGGAACCAGATCAAATGTGTCAGGGACGAGAATTCATGGTGAAGCCGTGCTGCTGCCCCTTCGGTTGCCGCAACCGAGAAATCCGGCGAGTGCAACCCACAAATAAAGTGTGGATGCATAATATCGGGCGGCCTGACATAAATGAGGTAGCAAAAACGCACAATGCGAAGTGCAGCGATTCTTCATTACGTCTTATTTTGAACCTGGTTTACTCCTGCCTCTTAAAAAAAAGTGCTCGCGTATGTGTCCAAGCTGTGCGCGGATTTAGTGCATTAAAGTTGACTTTTTTCTAATGTTCTTGCTTTGGTGCTTTGCAGTTTGTAGTATTGTTTTGCGGCCAAAGTGATCGTATCTGCGGCTGGCCTGTGACACAAAACTGACTTTATTCAGACCATGTTTTCAGCTCCACCAGATGTTAGCACATTCTCAAGGCTTTTGCAAGGCTTCATAAGGCTTACGAATGCAGTCGTTTAGCGTCAATGTACGCCCGCGCGTATTGATTTGGTCTGTGGTGTTTATTGTTTTTAACATCGCGAAGCTACTAAGGCTACGAAGGAGGTGGTAATGAATGGCTCCGGATAACACTAATTTAGGTCACCTGGGAATATTCAACGTGCACTTTGATCGTACAGTACACAGGCCACTTGCATTTCGCCTCTATCTCGGCTGCTGCCGTACGCGTCTGCGGAATCGGAGGGATGAGCAGCGGCTACTCGCGCGTGATGTGTGCGGAATTATCATTGCAGAGAAAGTTCGCAAAGGACCAGGGGGCCTGTGGTCCTCTTTGGGGGATTGTAATTTTTAAAGTGACTGTTGAACATCTACATTTTTATGTGTCCGATTAAATAAATGGGTATCGTATGCGTCGTATGCACTGTACGTTGCCTTGCATCCCTTGCGACAAATAATTTCGCGGTGTTTAAATATGGATGTGCGAACGGATTTACCGTCCTTTAGCACCTTTATTATACCCATCTGAGGATTGTTTGGCCGCAGAAACCTCTCTGTAGTGTTTAGCACTGTTCGGAACTTTCACTAGTGCGCAGTGATGCGGAAGAAAGACAGAAAGTCGTTTGGGAGTATTATCACAAACAAAAAGAACCTAAAAAGTATATATATTGACGCGTACTCTATCTAGACGTTTAAACGACGATGACATTATGTGCATTAACTGATTCTGAGTAGTAGGACAGGGTATTCGAAGACGAAGAAGCTGTCATTGTGCTGGTGATTCTTAAGCTGTTCCGCCGTCTTGTTCAACGTGTGGTCTCTTGTTCGCGTTGACTCGTGACACTGGTGGAAGTAATGGGTACACAACCCCGCCTGATGATCCAGACTCCTCCCGGAAGCCGTTCATCTAGCCCATCTCCAATAACTCCTGTGCATCGCTTCAGTCGGCGGTTGCTAGGCCTTGCTCCCGAGCTCAACCCCCTGCAAGAACGCTCGTCCGAGCCCTGTCTACCCCTGTCAATGGCGACCACCAGCCCGCCACAAGTTCCACGCGTTCCGGAAGACAGCTCTACTCACAGTCCGTCCCAGGTAACCCTTCTGCAACCACTGGTTCCCGATCGCTTTCATGGTGGCGCACATGAAGACGTTGAAGACTGGCTTGACCAGTGCGAACGTGTTGCCAAGGTCAATGGGTGGACTGTTCAACAAAACCTCTCCCACGCCTATTTCTCCCTTGACGGTAGTGCTCGCACGTGGTTTGAGAACCGTGAAGCCAACATCACCACATGGAATGATTTCCAACATCAGCTCACTGAACATTTGCGAGTGTTGATCGACGGGATCGTGCCCAGCAACTAATTGAGTTGCGCTTCTAGAAACCAAATGAAACTGTGGCAATGTTTGCCGAGGACATGGCCCGCCTGTGTCTTAGAGCTGACCCTCACATGCCCGAGGAAAAGAAGTTGCGCTACCTCATGCGTGGCGTAAAAGAAGAACTATTTGCCGGACTTGTGCGCAATTCACCGAGTACCATAGCTGATTTTATAAAGGAAGCCACTGGTATTGAACGCGCACTCCATCTAAGAGGCAGGCAGTACGATCGCTTGCCCACCAGCACTCCTATCCACTCCGCCGCAATGACCGTTACCAGTCAGAACTCCCTCCGTGATCTAATTCGGGAGATTCTTCGCGAAGAACTTCAGAAGCTCTGGACACCGGCAGTGGGCCCACCCATGGCATCAGTCGCTGAAATCGTCCGTGATGAAGTTAGGCAAGCGTTTTCGGCAAGCAGTCCTGTTCACGAGCAGCGCCCCCTAAGTTACACATTCTCGGCAGGCGATCCTGTTCATGAGCAGCACCCTCCAAGTTACGCCGACGTTGTCCGACGTCAACCAGCTACGACGCCCATGCGGTCGCACCATCAGCCACCGAGGGCCACACCATGGTCATCACCAACAGAGGAACCTTTGAGACATCCGCCCGTTGTGCCGATCCCGTCCTACCGCCAGCCGCCGTCAGCTGCATTTTGGTCATCTCCACAAGACGAGCCTTTGAGGCGGCCGCAAATTCGAAGAACGGACGTATGGCGCACTGTCACTAGGCTCGTGACGTATGGCGCACTGTCACTAGGCACGCACTGTCACTAGACCCCCTCTGCTATCACTGCGGATGCATCGGCCATGTCTCCCGTCATTGCTGGTACCGCGATGCCTCATTCGACCTTATCAATCCTGGTCTGACGGTCGAAGCACCAGTGACGACCACATGCTACGCCGCGCCGACACTGCTTTTCAAGGTGCACCCGCAACGCGCACTCTGAACGACGACTCTCAGCCCAACCACCAGACCGATTTTGGCCGGCGGTCACGCTCTCCGTCCCCTGCTCATTCATCTGCACCGAGTTGACGTACTTTTGCTGACCTCCGGGGAAGAAGGTCGCCCAGTCCACGCCGGGGAAACTAACGGCGGCGACCTCTGGGGTTATGGTTGCCGGCCAACAAGACGATGAAAAACCCCCAATAATCCCGCCGCAGGACGCCGTGAAGCCGACAAACTCTAACACCGACGAAATTGTGAGTGCCGATATTATTGTTTCAGTTGACGGACTGCAAGTGACAGCGCTAGTCGACACTGGTGCCCATTATTCGATAATGAGTCAAGCTCTAGCCGTTCGCCTTAAGAAAGTAAAAACTCCCTGGACCGGACCTCATAAGGACTGCGGGCGGCCAACTGCTCACGCCTGCTGGTAGCTGTACGGCAAGAGTCACCATAGGAGGTTCGTCCTTCGTGGCAACTTTCGTCATTCTTGCAACATGCTGTCAAGATTTAATCATAGGCATGGATTTTCTACGGGAATACGACGCCATAATCAACTTCCCGGACCGCTTGGTTACGTTTCACAGGACTCCGGATTTAATTCCCTGCTTATCGCTGAAACGCAACGCCTGTCGTCTAATCGAGAACGACGTGGTCGTCGCACCTCGGTCATGTATCCTTGTTTCGGTCGCATGTGACGTACCGTTTGATTGTGAAGGAGTTGCAGACCAAGTAACCCCCTTGTTATTTACTCACGGTATCGCCGTTGCACGAGGCATCGTAAATGTCACCGATGGGCGCACGAACCTGTTGACCAATTTTAGCACAGAGCGACGGCACCTACCAAAGGGTACGGCTGTCGCCTATTTTGACGATGTCGCTGATGTTCGTGGGTGCTTTTCAGTACTAGAAGAAGCGCATGCGCAAGACCCAGCACCTGTGCTTGATGTAAACACTACTTTACCGCAACGTGAGCGAGAACGACTTCTTGCCCTACTGGCCGAGTTCCACGACTGCTTTGCGACGACGTCAAGAGTCGGTCGAACGCCCCTAACCAAGCACCGCATAATCACAGAGGACGAAGCGAGACCGATTCACCAAAACCCTTATCGTGTGGCCCCAAAAGAACGTGAAGCGATACAGCAGCAGGTAAATCAAATGCTTGAAGACGATGTGATTCAGCCTTCCAAGAGCCCCTGGGCATCACCTGTAGTTTTGGTAAAGAAGAAGGACGGCAGCCTACGTTTTTGTGTGGATTATCGAAAGCTAAATCAGGTGACAAAAAAGACGTGTATCCGCTTCCCCGCATAGACGATTCACTTGATAGGCTTCGAAACGCTCGTTATTTCTCTTCAATGAACTTAAAAAGCGGGTATTGGCAAATTGAAGTAGACCCGAGAGACCGTGAGAAAACCGCCTTTGTCACGCTAGATGGACTATACGAATTTAAGGTCTTGCCTTTCGGCTTGTGCTCTGCACCTGCTACTTTTCAACGGCTTATGGATACCGTGCTTTCGGGGATGAACTGTAAAATCTGCTTAGTCTATCTCGACGACGTCATAGTGTTTTCCGGAACGTTTAAAGAGCACCTTGAACGGCTCGAAGCAGTTCTGCAGTCTATACGGTCCGCCGGCCTCACCCTAAAGCCTGAGAAATGCCACTTTTGCTTTGAGGAGCTAGAGTTCCTTGGACATGTCGTCAGCCACGCGGGAGTCCGCCCGGATCCTAAAAAAATTGCCGCTGTCGCACAGTTCCCTGTTCCTTCAGATAAAAAGGCTGTCAGGCGCTTTCTCGGCCCCTGCGCATAATATCGGCGGTTTATTGCAGACTTTGCTCGCATTGCGTCGCCGTTAACTCGCCTCACGAGAGATGGCGTTGCGTTTGTATGGGGCGACGAACAGCAAACTGCATTTAATGATTTGCGGAACCGGTTACAAACGCCCGCTGTGCTTGCCCACTTTGACGAGACAGCTCCGACAATGCTTCACACTGATGCCAGCAATGTTGGTCTCGGAGCTGTGCTTGTGCAGTGCCAGGAGGACACAGAAGGAGTGATCGTTTATGCAAGCAGAACGCTGTCACGCGCAGAAGCAAATTACTCTACAACTGAGAAAGAGGGCCTCGCCGTGGTATGGGCGGTTACAAAATTTCGCCCTTATTTGTACGGTCGTCACTTCGACGTTCTCAGCGACCATCATTCTCTTTGCTGGCTCACAAATATGAAAGATCCTTCCGGGCGATTGGCACGTTGGAGCCTGAGACTGCAAGAGTTTGATATGACGGTCCTGCACAAGTCAGGGAAACGGCATACCGACGCTGACTGCCTGTCTCCGTCACCCATTGAGTCAGCTCCTTCGACCGATGAAGAGGAAACATCATTCCTTGGTCTTCTCGACACGTCTACCATTGCACAACAACAACGTGACGACCCTGAGTTGCTTACCTGGTTAATTTCTTGGACGGACGAACTCGGACAGCACCTAAAGCTTTCGCAAGAGGATTGTCATCGTTTTGCTTAAGGAACAAAGCCCTATACAAAATGAACTTCTCATCGAGCGGATCAAGCTATTTGCTAGTCGTTCCTACTGCTCTTCGTAGTGAAGTACTGGAAGCATGCCACAACGAGGTCACTTCTGGACATCTAGGATATACGCGGACACTGAACAGAGTGCGACAAAGATATTATTGGCCAGGACTGCCCGTTGCCATGAAACATCACGTTCGGACCTGCCTAGAGTGCCAGCGGCGCAAGTCACCTCCAACGAAGCCAGCCGGTTTGCTACAACCCGTTCAAGTACCGCAAACACCATTTGACGAGATCGAAATGGACCTCTTGGGTCCGCTTCCTACCTCTACTAGTCGTAACCGCTGGGTTATTGTAGCAACTGACTATCTTACTCGCTACGCCGAAACAAAAGCTATCCAGTAAGGCACAGCAGCAGAGGTGGCCCGATTTTTCATAGAGAATGTTGTGCTGAGACATGGCGCACCAACCATCGTCATAACAGACTGAGGCACCGCATTCACAGCCGCGCTTTTAGATAACGTCCTGATGCTCAGTGGCACAAGTCAACGAAAGAAAACAGCCTACCATCCACAAACAAACGGACCAACAGAGCGCCTGAACAAAACACTCGAAGACATGCTTTCCATGTACGTGAATATAGAGCACAACGATTGGGACGAGATTCTGCCTTATATCACGTTTGCTTATAACACGGCTAAAAAAAGAAACTACACGGATGACTCCATTCAGCCTTGTACACGGACGTGAAGTAAGGACGATGCTCGACGCCATGCTACCACACGAACCTGACGACATTGACATGGATGCCGATGCGTTTACGCAACGTTCAGAAGAAGCCAGGCAGCTCGCACGCGTGCGAATACACCAGCAGCAAGCATACGATGCAGGTGGCTATACTGCCCATCATAGACCTGTAACTTACGAAACCGATGAAAGAGTATGGGTCTGGACGCCTATACGAAGACGGGGACTATCCGAGAAGCTTCTGAGGCGATATTTCGGACCTTATAAAGTGCTGCGTCGGCTAAGTGGCGTCACACACGAGGTCGTTCCAGATACCCCGCACTGCACAAGGCCGCGCCAACACCGTTCTGAACTTGTGCACGTAGTGCGCATGAAGCCCTACGTCATCGAGTGACTGTACGAGCGACTTTCATTTTCACCAAGCCAACACGTCTAGCATCGAGGCGATGCTCTTTTGGAGAGAGAGCAAATGACGCGTACTCTATCTAGACGTTTAAACGACGATGACAGTATGTGCATTAACTGATTCTGAGTAGTAGGACAGGGTATTCGAAGACGAAGAAGCAGTCTTTGTGCTGGTGATTCTTAAGCTGTCCCGCCGTCTTGTTCAACGTGTGGTCTCTTGTTCGCGTTGACTCGTAACAATATATATATATATATATATATATATATATATATATATATATATATATATATATATCAGTGGCGTAGCCAGAAATTTTGTTCGGGGGAGGGGGGGGGGGGCTCAGGTTGCAGCGCGGCCTCCTCCTTATAGAATTTGTCGAGGGATCAAATGCATGAATAATAACTGCATTGCCAATTTCATTGTATATTAGATGCTGCAAACGAATTATTGAACGCTATGCACTGTCCATTAAAATATGTATCTTTTCACAACAGAATATATTCGTATGCCCCAAAAGTTGTGGCAGAAATAACTGATATCAATGCTTCCGTGTTTTGTTTTTTTGTCTAAATAATAAGTAAAGAAAACATCACATGAACTTTAGAACTAGTGACCCTTTTCGCGGAGCATTTTGTTTTAGAGAAACGAGATGGCGCTCACGGAGGCGCGCCATACCTCTTCTCAGCAACCGCGCACGAATACGAAACCATTACCGATTCTACCCTGCTTCTGAGCGATCAGCTGTCGGAAATGCAACTGAGTTTTCGGTAACACACTGTGCTCCAATCATGCTAGATTGAATAATGTGGATTGAAGACGTGTGCAGTAGTTGGCTGCAAAAATAGTGACTGGCATGTTAAGGAATAGAATGAATCTGTGTGGCGAAGTTCGCGGACCGCTGCTGCAACTGTCCGAACGTGTTACCGGCACTTGGTGATGTACGGCTTTGCTAGAGGATACAGAAATTTGCTCATCCGCCAGCCTTGTATCACTAACCTTCAAAGAAAGGGCTTCATCCCCAGAACGTCGGCAACAGTGAGTACGACTCGTTAAACAATGACAAAAGGAGTAGCGCCGCTTCCTGTCATAGTAAGCTTATCTATAGCACACGTTATCTATACACATCTGTCCAAATGGCAGGAAAACTTACGTCCACTCTATCGCCGACGTATCAAGAATAAGTGAATGGACGCACACTTGAATATATGCGCACTGTATACACACAATAAATGACGGACTACACCTATGGCGCACCAATGGTCGAAGCTGAATGTTTCGTGACGGTCCACAAGAGTAAGCAAGTTACTAGCTGTAATATATATTTGCTACAAGGTATTACAATGTACAAAACAGCTACGTTTCAAGCCTTGTGCGCAGCAAGAACAAATCTATCGGATTCGGAACTGAGCACACCCGCGAGCGACTAGGCAGAAAATATCAGACAGGTACCGCACCGACGAACTTTACTGAGTCAGAAACGGGACAAGCCACTGCTTCAAAATATTTGCCGCATAAAGAACAAAGAGCAAAACACACTAATCCTGACTGAATTCATAATCGCAAAGCTTGGAATGCATATTTAGCCCCGCTTTTAGAAGAAGCACCATATAAACTGCCTGCGCCGTTTGGACATAGCTCAATCAGCTCCGAAAGCGCTTTTGCATGTTCTCTGAAGCTGTGATCAAAGCTTCGTGTCGTCCACCTAGTCACCGTCTACGATATCTCCGAAAACAGAGGTTTTCTAGGCCGCGCCGGCATCATACACTTCCATTGTAAACAAGTAGGCAACGGAGGCAGTTGAGGCAAGCAATGGACGCGTCACCACGTGATCAAATATGGCAGCGCCCACGGGATCGCCGCGAAAAGGGTCAATATCAGTTCGAAACCAGCAAAGCAGTGCATGCAGCTTATATGAAAAACGTAAAGGCCATGAAATGAATAAGTTGAGGACAAATACTTTGATGAATCTTTGTCGTTCAAGAACCTTGTTTACATTTTTCTATATATGCAACGGCCAGGAAGAAACCTCAATGGCGCTATCCCTCGTTGCAATCGATTGCGCAGGAGCAGCTGTAATTCGTCGTGTATTGTAATTACACCGAGCAATACTCGCAGCAGTGAGTAGAAATAAAAAGTAGGAGTTCTGCAAAGTATATATTAGAAATGCGAAGATACAACTCGCTAAAGGGCAATAAAAGAGTCGCTGGAAACAAAGTTCACTGCTTGTATACACAAAACCTCGCAGTAAGATATTTAAAAATACGTATGAGTCTCCAATAAATCTACGTATTTAAGCAAACGTGAGTGTATATAATGCGTCAAATACGACTAATAAACATGTTGCTCAGTCACAGATAGTAAACTTTGAGCACAGAAAGACAGATGATCCTGGCAAGAACATAACTATGATCGCAGAAATCGTGATATGTACTTGGGCCATGCAGCGGTCGCGACAGTGCCATGTGGGTAGAATAATAGAGGAATAATGCATAAATCAGTACGAAAATGTGTAACTTAACTGCCTGCACACGCCAACAATTATTCTGCACCCAAAATTAAAGGAGGGTATTCCTTCGTTTCAAAAAAGAAATAAAAGCAGGTAGCTGAAAAGGAAAGAAAAGGACAAACGAAGCCCACAGATGATGCGGTAAGTTGAACTAACCAACATCTGAGTGTTTTTGGCGAATGCCGCGCGGGCCGGGCTTTCAATGAGCAATGTCGGTCAAAATTGGTTATTGGCATCCTCGTAATTTTTTTATTCGCGTGATAATCGTGATCATGATGCTAACTGCTAGAATAAACGGCGAAAAATTCTGCGGTTTTAATAGCTAATGAGCGGTCATACGTTTTCATAATTAAGAACTTATGGACCTGAAGAAACAGTGCTTTTTACTTGCATTGATTTTTGCTGCTTCGCTATCTAAAGGACAAACTTCTCTCGGCGTTAACGTTGAGCGAAGCGGTCACGTTGATGCTGACGTCTCTGTGGGTGTATAGAAGCGCCAGCCTAACCATGCGTTCCACAGACATTGTAGAACGCAAGTAGTTTTTTAGTAAACTCTTGTTAAAAAATATTCTCTCTGCGCTGGCAGTGGTCACTGGAAGGGTGACTAGAAGCTGCAGCAGTAATTACACATTTAAATACAACCTGCTGTCGCATGCAGTGAGAGATGGGCATCTATTCTGGTGCTAAAACCTAAAACGCTCCCTTGATGTCGTTGGCACACTTGTTTAGGTACCTTGCAGAAACAGTAGGCTGTTCGATTCCAGCGATGTCCGTCGTTTCGTCAGGAAGTATGGAGAAGTAGCCTGCTTTTGAATCTAAGCTTTCTTTGATAATGTCACCACAAATTTCTATAATTTGGTTTTGTGCGTCTGGGCTTAAATACGAGGCAATACTGGGACAACTTTCCAAATGGTTCTTCAGGTATGTATCTCCATAATCAGCTCGCATGCGAAGAAGCACTCTGAAAATGCCTGTATTTTCAGCAGGGGCATTGCTTAAATCCATAGGGCCCTTGTCCCTGTGGCCACGGAGAGCCAGACCTTGTCGCCCGCAAAAAAAAAAAAAAAACCTCAATAATAGGCCGTTCACTTTCTTCTGTTTTCTCGTATTTTACTTTGCCTGCCCTGGTCCAGCTGATCAATCACATTGGTCACGCTTCCTGAAAGTTTTTGTAGAAAATTATCACTGCTAGCTGACAGTCACGGTGATATTTAGTATTTTCGTGTATGTGGGAGATTGCGAGCGAGCGCTTCCATTTATGGAACGGCTTGGACACGAGCGTTCCAGTGCGCGCATGTTGGCCCAAGTTTATAAGAACATTAACCCCATAAAGTTCTAGAATTGAAAATCTTTTAAAGCATGCCTTTGGAAATTTCAGCGCACCTTTCGCGTCAAAAGTTTATGAGAACTGTACACCCATAAAGTTTCGTAATTGAAATCCATGCGCTCCGTATATTCCGCGGCCGCTGCGAGATGCCGCAACGCGCCCGCTCGCTATCGAAAAGCCGTTGAAAGTTTGTGCTCGGATGGGGCTCCTTGCGTTACGTGACTCCAGGTTCAAGGGCGTTGTCACGAAATCCAGCCCGAGTTCGCAATGCTCGTGCCGAAATGTCTTTTCGAGCGTCAAAGGACATTGTACACAAAATCCAGAATGATTGCCGGCGTCGGTGGTAGTTTTGGTCGGCGGTGCATGCCAGCACGAAAAAATTTCGGGGGGGGGGGGGCTGAAGCCCCATCAGCCCCCCCCCTGGCTACGCGCCTGATATATATATATATATATATATATATATATATATATATATATATATAAAGAGAGTTAATGGCAGAGAGTGTGTCCACACACGCACAGCACACGAGGATAAACGGGCTGAGACAGTCCCGTGTTGCGAGGCTCACGGTTCTGTCGTCATGGCACTGCGGGTTCACCCGTGCTCGAGCCGACTACGATGACGACACGTTCATGCCCCGTTCAGCACCGTTCTGCGGCTCGGCACGCTCAGGAGCAGCAACGGCAGCGGCCAGGGAACGCCTTGTCCAGTAGCACGGCCTCGGTGTCCGGCTCGTACGCGCCTCTCGCGACAGACGTGCTACAGTCGCACGTCCCGCACTGCCTCGGTGCCCAGCTCGTACGCCGCTCGCAATCCACGTGCGGCGGTCGCACGTGAGGACCGCGTCTAGCACAGCAGCATCTGTGCCAGACGAACGCTGCTCGGCACAGCTCAGGTGCGGCAGCTCAGGGACCGACGGCCCTCGTTGTAGGGAGGAATAAGCTTTTGAGGACTTCTAAATGCTTCACCGCTGGCTTCCGCCCGCTCTGTACCGGTTTCGACCGTCCCAGCCGCTTGCTCTGCAAGACTACATCTAGTCTCCAGCAGAGTATATTTCAAGGCGTAATTTCAAGGCGTCCAACGACAGCGAACTCCGTGCCCTAATTCGCTCCATCATCCGTGAGGAACTGCACGCCCACGCATCGTCTACCCCTCCTGAGGTCCATATGACCCCTCCTGGTGGCAGACTCCGCCATATCGTGAGGGAAGAGATAGCTGCTGTGACTTGTCCACAAGTCCCGAGCCCACAACCCATCCCTGCGCCAACTTATGCTCCGGTTGCCTCCCTGGTGCCACCCTTGCAGCAGCCACCACGGCAGGCGCCTGCAATGCACGGGTACCTGAATCCCATCACTGCGCGAGCACCACCTCTTGAATCTTACAACACGTGGAGCCCACCTCGACCTGTTTGCTACTACTGCGGCATCCGTGGCCACATTTCAAGGTTTTTCCGACGCCGTCAGCAAGATGAAAGGCGTGGCTACGACGGTTTTGAAAGGGATGAGTTTTCTGAGCCTGTACCACAACGTCGGCGTTCGTACTACAATTATTATCCTCGACGTTCCCCATCTCCACAGGAATTCAACGCTGCCGGTTCATTGCGCTTTCCGCGTCGTCGCTCTCCATCACCGATGCGGCGCTCCTCTTCCCCTCTTCGACCGGCTACTTCGTCCTTCGATCACCGCCCGGAAAACTAAATAGTGCAGCTTCGGGAGGGAAAGCTGCATCCTTTGGACAACTTGAAACGCCTCCGGAGCGCCCGTGAAATGTACTTGTGGTGTTTGTGGAAGGTGTACGGACTGAAGCCTTGGTTGACACGGGTGCATCGCTTTCGGTTATTAGTACTGACATGTGCTCTCGATTGCGAAAAGTGAAGACACCATATAATGGCCCTCCCCTTCGTTGTGCTAATGCAGTTCTTGTTCAGCCCTCCGGTGTTTGCACTGCACGTGTTTTCATTGATGGCATCCTTCACCACATTCAGTGTGTGGTGTTATCTTCGTGTACCTACGCGATGATCTTGGGATGGGACTTCCTGTCCTCTGCTTCCGCTTTCATCTCTTGTCGTCAGCGCACTATACATATGACGGGCACTGAACCTTCGTCCTCTGTCGATGCTCACACACTACATTTCGTCACGTCTACGACTGTTTAATTCCCGCGGGCAATGAGCAGATCTTAACGCTGACTTCCGACACTATTGTTAATGGTGATGTGTTCCTTGCACCCAGCAGTCACTGCATCTCTGGTGGGCTTAGCATTACTCCTAGCCTGGTTCGTTTTCAGGACCGTAGAACGTTCGTCGCTGTTCATAACCCTACTTCTTCGCCAGTTGTGCTCTCCCAGGGCACCACTGTGACTTGCTTTACAGACACCGAACCTCTTTCGCTAGTACCTCTTCACACCGAATTCCCACCCTTTTCTACCACAACTGATGATCATGCTGCAGCCGCCGCTCTAAAAGACGCGATAAGTCCCGATTTGACTGCTGCCCAGAAAGAAGACCTTTTGGCCCTACTGCAAAAACACAGCGCCTTATTTGACGTTAACTCCAAACTTCTGGGGCGCACTTCTGTCGCAGTGCATCGCATTGAAACCGAAGGCACTTCTATTGTACGCCGCCGCCCATATCGCGTGTCTTCCGAAGAACGGAAAATCATTGCGGACAACGTTGACGACAGGCTTAAGAGAGACATCATTCGGCCATCGTCCAGTTCTTGGTCGTCTTCTATTGTGTTGGTCCGCAAGAAAGATTTTGCGTCGATTATCGAGCACTTCATAAGATCACGCGCAAAGACGTATATCCGATGCCAAGAATCGACGATGCCATTGACTCCCTCCAGGGCGCTGAATATGTCTCAAGTCTCGACCTTCGATCCGGGTACTGGCAAATACCCATGCACGAAGCGGACAAGGACAAGACAGCCTTTGCAACACCAGATGGACTTTACGAGTTCAACGTGATGCCCTCCGGTTTATGTAATGCTCCTGCAACATTTGAACGCATGATCGACACAGTTTTACGCGGCCTTAAGTGGAAGACCTGTCTGTGTTATTTAGACGACATCGTTATTTTTTCTACAATTTTTCGTCAGCACCTTGCGCGTTTGGACGAAGTTTTCACATGCATTTCCAACGCTGGACTCCAACTCAACACAAAAAAATGCCATTTTGCCCGAAAGAACATCAAAGTGTTGGGGCACCTTATCAGTAAAGATGGCATTCGACCAGATCCCGACAAGGTTGCTGCCGTGCTTCGCTTCCCTCGCCCCGAAAATCAAAAACAATTAAGAAGCTTCTTGGGCCTGGCATCCTACTTCCGCCGCTTCATCAGTCATTTTGCTGCCATGGCGTCGCCGCTGCACAAGTTGCTGACGTCGGACACTGCTCTCACTTGGACAGACGACTGCGAGCTTTCTTTCCAAGCCCTCAAGCAAGCCTTGACATCCGAACCCGTCCTGTGTCACTTCGATGAGAATGCACCAACTTGTTTACACACCGACGCTGGTGGCCATGAGATCGGTGCTGTCCTACAGCGTGATACCACTACACGAGAGAGAGTCGTTGCTTATGCCAGTCGCGCATTAACGGGTGCCGAAAAGAACTACCGATAACAGAGCAGGAATGCCTCGCAGTAGTTTGGGCCATACAAAAGTTGCGACCATATCTTTATGGACGCCACTTCACAGTCATAACCGACCACCATACCGTATGCTGGTTGTCGTCAATGAAACATTTGTCTGGACGCCTTGGTCGCTGGGTCGTCCGATTACAAGAGTACGATTTTGACGTTGTCTACAAGTCTGGGAAAAAGCATCAAGATGCCGACGCTCTGTCTCGCTGCCCCCTGCCACTATTATCTTCGAGCACGTCTCTCCATTGCTCGCCACTTGATAATGAGACTAAGTCTCCACTTACGTCATTACCTCTAGCGGTTACTGGCACGCCATCTTCTAATTGTGGAACTCAGTTCGCCTCGTGTCAAAGTTCTGATCCCTACTGCAGCAGCATCATCTAACGCCTGTGCGGTACTATTTCTGCACCAAATGCCCGATTACGTCGACAACTGCGACTATTTAACCTCGACAACGATGTGCTGCACCGCTACATTTACACCATCGACGGCCACCGCTGGGTACCTGTTGTTCCACGTTCGATGCGCAAGCAAATCCTTGAAGCCTTCCACGACGACCCATCTGCTGGCCACTTGGGTTTCCACAAAACATACCACCGCGTTAAGGAGCCGTTTCTTTTGGCCGGGCATGTCTACCTTTGTGGCCAAGTACGTCGCTTCTTGCGTCCAGTGTCAACGGCGGAAACGACCGACTTCACCTCCTGCTGGCCTTTTACAGCCCATCCCATGTCCTGAGACACCTTTTGCCATCGTTGGAATTGACTTGGTCGGACCTCTGCCCTTAACGCCAGCAGGTCATCGATGGATCGTGGCAGCTGTCGACCACCTCACACGGTACGCAGAGACCGCACCTCTACGCTCTAGCTCGGCCTCAGACGTTGCCTGCTTCTTTCTGGATGCCATTGTGCTGCGTCATGGTGCACCTCGTGTACTGTTGAGTGATCGCGGCAAGACTTGCATGCCACAAATGATCGAAGAAGTACTCAGAGCTTGTGGCACAATTCATAAGACGACATCCACATACCACCCTCAAACAAATGGGTTAACAGAGCGATTTCATTGCACGCTAACAGATATGATATCAATGTATATCGGGCCAAGCCACGACAACTGGGACAAAATTTTACCGTTTGTGACGTTTGCTCACAACACTGCTATCCAACGAACTACAGGGTACTCACCTTTCTACCTAGTTTACGGGCGTTCGCTGACATTCACCATCGACGCCGCTTTCTTAACTGCCCCAATTAACACCTCGGCCAGTATACCAGAACAGTTCGTCTCGCGACTTAACGAATGTCGTGACCGTGCTCGCTTCAACACAGAAGTTAGTCAACTAGACCGCAAGTAACGTTACGACATCTCTCGTCGAGACGTCCCCTTTTCGTCCTGGAGATGAAGTGCTCCTGTGGACGCCAATTCGTACACCCGGCTTGTGTGAGAAGTTTGAATCGCGCTTTCTTGGCCCGTACATTATTAATGAACAAACATCCCCAGTGAACTATCGCGTTACTACCATCGAGGTTTCTTCCGACCATCGTTATCGTGCTTCGGAGATCGTTCACGTTTCGCGTCTCAAACGATTCGTTCGGCGCCTCCCTCCTGGCTAAGTCGCGGCCTGGCTGGCCGCTTGCGCGCGCGGGGAAATTAGTGTGAGCATTAATCATACGTTTCATATTCTCATCTGTACATACTCATCATCACCGTTTTGGGGCCTGGTAGTGGGACTCTCGCTCGAGAGAATAAAGGAGAGTATGACTGCCTAAACCTAGTCTCGCAATATATATATATATATATATATATATACAGAGTTAATGGCAGAGAGTGTGTCCACACACGCACAGCACACGAGGATAAACGGGCTGAGACAGTCCCGTGTTGCGAGGCTCACGGTTCTGTCGTCACGGCACTGCGGGTTCACCCGTGCTCGAGCCAACTGCGACGACGATACGTTCATGCCCCGTCCAGCACGGTTATCTGGCTCGGCACGCTCAGGAGCAGCAACGGCAGCAGCCAGGGAACGCCCGATCCAGCAGCACGGCCTCGGTGTCCGGCTCGTACTCACCTCTCGCGACCGACGTCCTACAGTCGCACGTCCAGAACGGCCTCGGTGCCCAGCTCGTACGCTGCTCGCAATCCACGTGCGGCGGTCGCACGTGAGGACCGCGTCTAGCACAGCAACATCTGTGCCAGACGAACGCTGCTCGGCACCGCTCAGGTGCGGAAGCTCAGGGACCGGCGGCCCTCGGGTCAGCCAGCGTCTCGAGCACTGGCAGCAGTAGCCCTGGTTCCTCGGACGCCCTCGTCCGCGCTCGGCTCCACGATCCTCCGCACCCTGCCACGGACATTTCGCCTGGCAGGACCTCTCGCCTCGTTCACCCCAGGAGCTCGAAACTGCTGCCCGCCTGGTTCGAGCACTGCGAGACGCGCCTCGTGCCGCCGTGCTCGTGCACCCGTTCACTTCTTCCCAGAACTTGGGTGGCCGCTCCGATCTTCTAGAGGCACCTCGCGGCACTTACATATGACATTCTCCAATGTTCCAAAATAGTGTTCCAGTTATAGGGGCACCGCTCCACTGGGAAAACTTACAACGCTATAGAATACAGACACACACAGTGTACAAATATAAAATGAGAACTTCAACGAAAGCGTTAATGATGCTAATGGGAAGGGATAATTATTTTGGAACCTCTCCAGTTTTGCCATAAAGTTCGTTTTTGCGATCGAATTTCACCATGTTCCACTGTATTAAATAAAAAGAATGGAGAAACTCCGCTGGAGTTGTCTAAGTATGCATACGCATACCCATAAATTTATGTTGGGCCACCCCCAAATTTCAATTGGCCCACACCCAAAGTCGAAGTTGCCCGACCCCCATATTGATGCTGGCTCACCCCCAAATTTAAGTTGGCACATTCCCAAATTGAAGTAGACCCACCCGCAAATATTAAGTTGGCCCACCCCCACATTTAAGTTTCGCACTTCAAATTTAAGTTGGCGAACCCCCAATTTAACTTTCCCTACCCAGAAATTTCAAGTTTCCCACCCGAAATTTAAGTTGGCCCACCCTTAAATTTCAAGTCAAGCCACCCGAAAATTTTAAGCTGGCCCACCCCTACTATAAGCTTCCCCGTGCATATTGCTTGTGTATCGCTATAGGTGTTCTCCCTGGTCAATTTTACAGCATAAGCTGTTATGTCCGCCGCCGCTGCCGCTGGTGACCGTAACCGCTATCGCCGGAAATGAGAAAAAAAGTACCCGGTTTCCGCCGGGACCGAACCCATGCCCGCTGCGCGGGAGTCGGATACTTTAGCACTGAGCCACGCAAGCGCTTGCTATCAGGCAGCGGGAAATGCGCTATAAATGCGCCCTAGGCAGGAACGTAGGCTAAGACGAGATGCGATTCAGGCAAGGCGCGCAATCAACGCGATCCCGAGCGTCCACCAGTATGGTGGCGCCATATAGTTAGGGTGCCTGCAAACGTATAGCTACGTGCGCGGCTACAACGAGGTGTCATCGAGCTCAGCAGACTGCTGTGCAGAGAGCATTACAAGTCTCAGCTCGCCGTCGACGCCTGGTGGACAGTTCAGATCCTTCTCGTCAAAACGAGGCGAAGAGACTGCCGCAAAGACCCTGTTGTGCGTGGTGCCGAAGTTGGAGCTACTCTTGAGCCGCTCCACCAGCTTACGCTGTGACTGTGCTGCATCTGCCACACAGGCCTGTGACTTTTTTTGTTTAAGTTGTTCCTTATCTTTTATGAAACTACCAGTAATCTATATTGACACCATTTCAATGATTAAATATCTCAACTTCGCAAATTACGCCGTTTTGTGCAGATACAAGGCATTACACTTTTCGCGTTCATTTTCGCGTGACGGAGCTGGGGTACTCGCCAAAGAATGCTTACGCATTAAAATTGATTTCATGTTTTGCGAAAACTACCGGTACATTGTTTACATTATCAACACCATGTACGTGTTAAAACATTGCTCATAGCCGCCAGAACCCGTGCATCAGCTACACACATCTGTAAAAGGCGTAGAGCAGAAGCAGCCCAGTTGCTAGGCGTTGCTGACCCAAGACAGTTCGAACCTTTCCCGAGCCGGCCGAACCAACGTATTCTGGAGGTAAGTAAATGAACCTACGAATCCACGTTCAGATATTTTCACGCAGTCAAAGCTTGAAACTCGGGTAATTACGCGCGTGTTTGAGCGCACCGCGTGCAGGCGTCATGCTACAGCAACAAATCTCAACGTGCGGACGCTTTACGCCCTTAATGATACCTGTATACATTTTTTCTAAATTCCAACACGACATTATTAAGGCTAAACACAGTTTTGTTCATTTCAGAAATCTCAGTTTGAAGGTTCGTAGATTGGCCCGCTGTTTCAGTATGTCCTACAGCAAGTTTCCATGTAGGACGTCTAAGTGACTTCTTGGTGGCATCTTTCATTATCTTAAAGGGCCTAGCAGTTCTTTTGTTTCGCTTGGGTTGCCACGCGGCATAACGTCCGTATGAAGCTAAATATAAGCATGCGCGCAAGTTTTTTGGAGATACTGAAATAGTGACCTATAAAATGCGTTGTCCACAATCCATGTTTCATTGTCTTCAGCTTGATCACTGTTCCATTTATCGACACGAAAGTCACCACTGGAATGAACACATTTCATGACGACATCATCATGACTAAATACTACCTGAAAAAAAAACGAACAAACCTCTGTAGTGCTTTTGCTCGAGGGAAAACATGTACAGCCTCCCACATTTTAGCTATGTCGCGCGAGCGTCCATCATGCGTCATTTTAGCGTCTTTAGGCGGCCGGCGATAATCAGCGAGACCGGCAGAACTCTAAAGTGCACTAAGCAATCTCCTGTGAAAGAGTCGTCTAATGCGATCTTCCCTTCAGGACAACGTACGACCATAATGTAGTGTTCTCGCACGATATAGCAAAAAAATGAAGGTGTACATGTGACAACAGTCAAAGCAGCAGTGGAAGTGGTGGGAAAAATTGAATGCAATACAACATTGCAAGTGATTTCCGCTAACCTGTAAAAATTTGAACTGTTCATTTAGACACGATTCCGTCAACCACACCAACGGCCACTGCTGCTGTCTGAAGAAAGTACGTTGGCTGAGCGTCGCTCCTTTTGTAGTCTCCATCAGTGATAAGGATCACTTTTCCCAGCAATCCGTGGTAGAAGCGGATTGTTGTGATGCAATCTTATCCGACAGCATCCAACATCAAGCGATGATCACTTCGTAAAAATTTCACTTGTACATTTAGACGCGATGCCGTCAACCACGCCAACCGCCACTGCTGCTGCCCGAAGAACAGTCCGTTGGCCGAACATCGCTCCTTTGGTAGTCTTCCAGCTGGTGACCGTCTTATGGTTCTCCGTGCCTGTTGCTCAGTAGTCGAGTCAGTGAAAAAGTTGACAGCGACGTTGGCCTGACATCGCGACGTTGCTTTCATGATGTGAAGCTTACACGACGCTGTGCATGGGCACGAAAATGCGCCGTATCAGCAAGATGGAAGCATTTGGGTCGCCAGAGGTTTTGCCTAGATAACATAGTAAACGATAAGAGGGGCCATTGGAGTCACTTCGCGGCTGAGCTTCAGGTTAGCCTATTCCCGCAGGTGGTCCTACGTGCTTCCCGATGAGGTGGCTGCCGCCATCACTACGGCTGCGGGCATAGATAGCAGTTTGACAGGCCGCATTGATCGGCACGTGTGAAGCCCAGTCAGACCCCATCCCCGGGCTCATAGACTATCAGAATATGACTATCAAGTTGTTTAGCAGGCTAAAAACATAGCTTGCGGAGCGTTTTGTAAACCAGCTCGATAATACAGTGTACTAAAATGGAAAGTAATTACCGTTTTTGCACATAAATGACGCTATAACAAATATATGATGCGAGGAGGACTTTGCGTATCTCAGAAAAAAATTCGAGGCAGAAATTTGCTGAGGCAGAAATTTGTTCGCTCCTGCCTCGATTGTCAGCGCCGGAAAACTTCGCCGAATCTCTTGCCAGCACGTCTACAACCTTTACCTTGTCCTAACCAGCCGTCCGGGCGCGTTGACATCGATTTATACGGACCTCTTCCTCTGTCGTCGGCTGGTAACCGCTGGGCCATCGTCGCTGTTGACCATCTCACGCGATACGCCGAAACTGCCGCCCTTCCAGCGGCTAAAGCACGAGATGCTGCCTCCTTCCTGCTCCAGCGATTCATACTGCGTCACGGTCCGCCCCAGGAGCTACTCAGCGATCGAGGCCGTGTCTTCTTGTCGGAAGTCGTCAAAGCCATTCTCAAAGAGTGTCACGTCGTTCACCGTAAAACTACTGCGTACCACCCACAGACTAATAGATGACTATACTAACTATAAAAACAGGAAGCAACGCAGAAAAGCGGATGCCCGCGGGTCTTTATTCATCGTTGCTTACAGTGGCGCACCGACGAGGGGAGGGAGTTCGGGTGTTGTAACACTGCTGTAGCCCTATCGATTGTTGTAACAACTTGGACTTGAGCAGACCCTCAGCAACGCCAATAAGAACATGTGTAGGGTAACCTGTCAATCGAATACGGAGCACCTGATCGTTAAAGCTTTCGGTCACTTGCTCAGGGCATGCCTTACATAATGCGTTTGGCAAGCATGTATTTGCAATTCCCCTCTTAAGCAACTTGGAGTGTGCCGACTGATATGGCAGCAGGGTCTTCTTCGCTTCTTCGTACTTCCAGCGTACATGGTTGTTGCAAAATAAAATATTGATGTCAAGAAAGCGAATACTTAGGTCACTGGGCAGTTCATGCGTTACTTTTAGAGGAGATAAACCTTCGCATATAAAAGAAAGTACATTATTGGTTAAAATATGAAAACCAGTCAGAGCTGCAGTCAAGTAGAACTAAAAAGTCATCGACGTATCTAAAAACTTCGACAATCTTATAATCTGGAAGCCGACCACTCATGTTCTTGTCTAATTCTGCTGAAATATATCACTAAGAATGGGAGCTGTACACGAGTCGATGCAAATTCCCTCCTGTATACAAGGCTGCCCTTCCCACAGATTGAAAGTAGACCGAAGATAAAAACTGAGAAGTTCTGAGAAACCCTCAATCGACATCCCGGTTGCGTTCGTGAAGGAAACGTTTCCAAAGATGTCAATAGAACACTGGAGACATGAGAGCAGACCTGAAAGCGGTAAGGAATAAAATAGGTCTGCTATGTCTACAGAGAAAGCCTAATATTCTTATGTGTTGACGACCTGACGTAATCCAGTACCACATCAGCGTTATTTACAAGAAACGGATTTTGAATTGGCAACTTGTTGAGCATTTTTTTTGAAGATAAAATGCTATACATTTTTGCCAGGTGCCGTTTTCAGACGCAATGACTCGAAAATGTGCGTCTATCTTGTATGTCTTTACACTAAAGAACACATCAAGGCAATCTAGCTTGCTGGCACCTATACCCTTCATAACACCATCTAAACGGAGGCGTTTACATAGCTTCTTGGCTTTCGCTTTCACTTTTGAAGGGCACATATTGCTACATGAGAGAAAAACTTTTTTTACTGCATCTAAGGCTTTTTTTTTTGAAGGCCCCATGAGACACCATCGCGAAACCCCCCTCCTTATCTGTGGGTAATACACACAGCTTGTTGTCCTTCAAGAAAGAGGCTACGCGTTTTACAGGCATCTTTGGAACACCTGGCTTGCTATGGACCAAGGCATCGACACCGTCCGACACACAACGCACGGCGTCCTCTCCGGCGGCGCGCTGGGAAACCTGTATGACGAGAGACAGGAGTTCCGGAGGGGTCCTCCGTTTTTCGATAGCGAAATTTGGCCCTAGGGCGAGCATGCGTTGCACGTCGTGAGGAACACTTCCCCGTTGAAGGAAATGATGTTTCCCTTTTGGCGCAGGCAACTTTTCGGTGAGGAGGCGACACAATTCCTTGAGTTGAACCTGCCGCAAGGATTCCGTCGTTTGCTCGATCAGCCTTGAACACTCCTGGAGGCGCCTGGTGACCGTGGATGGATCCCCGGTGGCACTTGTGCAACCAGTAAGTAGTCTTGTGTACAGTAGTCTTCTGTGAAGCACTGCGATGATTAGCCTGTTATTCATGTGGGCCTTCAGTCCACATGAATAACAGGCTACATGAATAACAGGAATTCCTCTAAGGCCAGTTGACGTCCCTCATTTTGGTAGACGAGCACAGCGAATTCCGCCTTCAAAAATTTAGTCGCCGCGAGCGCTTTCATTGAATGCTGCCGACATTCTCGCACACCTATAGGTTCCGTACACGCAGAGTTTGCGGCTAGCCTGGCGCCATTCGCCGCAGCGGGGAAAGAACAAGGAAAATAAAGTAATCGCTGATTGATGCTTATGTATCAAACGCTCTACACTGCATCACTTCGAGGTTGCATATCTCAATTAGCTGGTCTATAAAAGGAACTCTGGCCTTAATCTTGTTGTCTTTTTCGTTTTTATTGCGATAGCACATATATGGACAATCCAATCGTATTTCTGCCGTCGCCGTCGCCGTGAGGTTCCGTATAAAGTCCAAGGGCAATAAAATCGTCGCCGCGCGCCGTGTGCTGTAGGTGCTAGGGAGGCACATACAGCGCGTGAGAGACGCGCGCTTTCACTGAGCGAACGCACGGCGGAGAGCAAGCGCGAGGTCTCCGTCGCGCGAAAGGCCGTGGGGAGATGGAACTATTCGCCGCATGTGCAAGCAGGGCCAGCATTGGATCTGATAGAATGACCCAGTCGATATTCGACCCACGCTGTTTATCTTAGGCCTTCATTGTGCCTGGAATCAGAATGGCACAGCCCATATTCGAATCACGCTGTTAACTGTAGGTCATCATTGGGCCAGGAACTGCCAATACGTATTTCAGAACCTTGGCCCGAGCTGACGTGCCGCCTGGGTCCCTTTGGCGTAAACTGTTCTGGAATATCGTGTGGAATATGCTTGAGCGGGGCTATGCTAGCCACCGTAGTGCGGCGAACGTCATACAAGGCGCACGCGATAACCAACCAATTTGGGGCGGCGCTGTAGCCTCAAAGGATTCATGTACAGCGCCAGGATCTTATTACATCTTGATCGAAGCACCTCCGGGAACTTGTATTTGTGATTGCTGCATTAAAAACATACTTGTTTCTACGTTCTATACCCCGCGAGAAAAGATCTTATTTCGTTTTGCCCAGGAGATCGTGCATACGCGTATCGCTTTACAGTGCGCAGCATGCGGGACAATTGTTCATTTGTGTGGGGTATCGCATATTCACGCATTATTCAAATTGTTGCATCTATTTCAACTTGGTACCATCTGAGTTCTCCGTGGTTTCCACTGCACACGAAATACACACCCGAATGAATATTTTTGCTCACTCTTACGGGAAATCATGGCTTGCATTAACCCAGCGCGAACTCATTGCCTTGGCTAAATACATCTCAACAGATGGTCGTCCTTGACTTGCGAGCCCACTTGCGTACGGACATATGTTAGCTGCCTTCAAATTCCGAACCCATATATATATATATATATATATATATATATATATATACCATATGCGTGAAAGCGCTAGCAAATTTTGTGACAAGTGTGCTTGGTTGTTTTAAGGGATCGAAATGCCGTAATATATTCCATGTGCGCCAATTTCGCTGTTGAGGGCGCAGTTATCCCTATGCATGCACGCCTACACATGGCGTACGTCTTCTGCGCGGCTCGTGTGAAAATAGTATTGGTATATATATATATATCAGCAACCTGGTCGTCAATTACACGGCACTCCGAGGCGGATACACGATAAGGGCGTTGCCGTAGAGATGCATGATTGCCTGTATCGATCTGGTGAAAAGCGGTCGACGTGCGACCCAAACCGGAAGCAGGGCTGTCAAAAGAAGCGCGGAACTTCTGCAGGAAAGCGAGCAGCTGGCTTCGTTCGGAAGAGGCCGTTTCATCGTCAAAGGAGTGGTGGAAAGCGTCGAGGAGGGACTGATCAACCGCAGGGTCACAAGTGAGTGCGCTAAGGTCCGAAGAAGTCGAAGCGGCAGGAGCGTCAAAGATGCAAAAGGTGTCGACTGGCTGAACGAGACCTAGGCATTCGCCATGAAATAAAGGTAAAGGGCACGCCGTGGGATTGTCGACGAGCATCTTCGTGACGCCACTGTGAAGAGTAAGGAGAGAAAGGGGCAGAGTTTGCGGCGAATGAACACTTCAGTGGGCGTAAAGAGGACACTGCCATCACAAATAGCAGCGCAGGACACAGGCACAAGCAGGGAAGAGCACAGAGGAACGTCATTGTCTTCGGACACCAACAGTTTAGCACTAGAAGGGCGGTTGTCGATTGTCGCGAAATCGTGAAGCGCAGAAAGTTCGAGTTCGGCGTGACAACAGCCAATAATGGCGTTAATATTTGCAAGGAAGTCCCAGCCTAATATAATGTCATGGGAGCACGAGGGAAGCACGACGAATTCGACGGTATACAGAAGTCCTTGAATGAAGACTCGAGCAGTACAAGCTGCGAGAGGCGTAATGTTGTGAGCGTTCGCGGTTCGAAGGGAGAGGTCGGCTAAAGGCGTCAGAACGTTTTTAGTACGCGACACAGTTGGGCGGAAATTACGGATACGGCGGCTCCTGTATCGACAAGTGCCAGGACGGCGATCCCTTCGACACACACTTCAATTACGTTGGCTGGAGAGGTACGAGGACTTGTGCATTTTGACGGGGACGCAGTTCGTGCCTCGGAAACTGCGGCCATCAGTTTTCCTGCTCGGCGGGTCCGGTACGGCGACGCATCGGAGAAAGCAAGCGACGACGTGGAGACGGTGAGCGGCGGGTAGACGTGGGTGGGCGATTAGGGCAAAAGGAAGAGGGGGGAAGGCTGGAAGGCGAAAAGGAAAACTGAGCGGGAAAAGATGGCGCTCGCCAGATGTTCGGAAATGGAAGCACGCGACGGCGGCAATGGCGCGCCACATGAGCAGTAGCACCACAAGCAAAACATATTGGACGGTCATCGAAGGTGCGCCATTGTTGGGGATAAGTTCCGACTCGCGGCTGAGAAGTCGGAAAATGCCGTCGGTCTGGTAGCGGCATAGGTGGCGGCGAAAAGGTCGGTGGTCGATGCATACAGGGTGGCGAGAGTGTTTGTGGACGAGGCCGGGCTACTGCTTCTGCGTACGTGAGGTGCAGTGACTGGCGTCGAATCACGGGCTGGAGGAATTGCTTGGGAAACTTGCTCCTGGAAATAGTCGCGGATCGTAGGCGCCAAAGCGGGCGGTGGTTCCAGGACGCAAGACATCAATGATAGCTGGCGAGCGACCTCTGCTCGAACAAATTCCTGAATCTTGATTAACAGAGGAGCATGGTCGTCGCCAACTCTAAGGCTGGACAGAGAGTCGGCGGGGGCAGGGGGACGTCGGGTGTGAAGCCGTTGCCTGCGCAACTCGTCGTAACTCTGGCACAATTCTATCACTTCGACGACAGTGCGAGGACTCTTCGATAATAACATTTGGAACGCGTCGTCCTCGATACCTGTCACAGACCCCGTGATCGAGGCGCAGACGCCGGACCAAATTCCAAAGCCGACATATCAGCTTCCGAAAATAATCCCACGAAAGCAAGAACAATTAAGAGTGGGCACTCTGGTGCGCCAGCGAACGCCGGTTGCTGTCCAAAGACCGAGTCAGAGCCCAGAGTTGTCAAAACACAAGAAGATATATTCTTCACACAAGGCAGTTACACACACACACTTGCACACTTAGGCTAGACACAACACAATACAAATCAGATGGGTATTAACAAACACAAGAAAATAATTCACAACAAGCACTAAGAGTCCAACACGTAAAGTGCAAAATGAAAAGGAACACTAAGTGTTCAATCGTATTCACCAGTGTTGGTCTTGAAGTCGGACGATCTCGGCGTAACTCGCGCAAATCTCGAAGAAGGAACTTCTTACAGAAATGCAGACGCTCGATGAACTCGTTGACTAGCTTGCCGGGGAATCCACTTCTTCTGCAGACGCTCGGTCTTCACGTTACATCACTTCACTGGTGCGTACTGAACTCTCGAACTCCTGAATAAATTCGACGGCAGGCGGTTGTCGGGGCATAGCGAGGACTTCGGCGTACATGAGAGGTTCCCGTTGAGGGAGTTGTTGAAGCTGGGTGACGACTTCCGCGTAGCTGAGTGGCACAGTCGTCGGGATCTGTTGGGGCCTGGCCATGACTTCGGCGTAGCTGTGAGGCGCAGCCGCAGGAACGCGCTCATGGTGCTCAGGCAAAACTTCGTGCAGTTCTTGCGCTATGATGCGGCGAAGCGGAGGCGCAAAACTCGGCGTTGGCGCGTGTACCGGCTGCGGCTGTGCAAAATCCATCAATGAGAGGTGCCGGGCAACTTCCTCGCGAACGAACGTCTTCATTTCGGCGAGCAAAGCTGTCTGGTTGGACATGGCAGCCAAACCAGCGAGGTGTTCGTCACGCGGTAGAGATCGACGGGTCAGTGATCGCTGACTGCGGAGTTCTTCATTGCTCTGGCACAGTGTGATAACTTCGGCCACAGAGCGAGGACTTTTGGCCAGCAACATGTTAAAGGCGTCGTCTTCTATGTCCTTCAGGATGTTTCGGATTCGATCAGACTCCGCCATGGTCGAATCGACTTTCCTGCGTAGGTCCAGGACATCTTCAATATAACTGGTGAATGTTTCTCCTGGCTGTTCAGCTCGTTCTCGTAAACGCTGCTCGCCACGCACCTTGCGAACAGCAGGGCGGCCAAATACATCGTCGAAGGAAGTCTTAAAATTCGGACCATGTATGGAACTCTGCTTCATGATTGTTATACCACAGACTGGCCACTCCAGCGAAGAAGAAAAGAACATGGCTCAGTTTGGCCGCTTTGTCCCACTTGTTATGGGCGCTTACTCTGTCGTACGCCGTGAGCCATTCGTCCAGATGAGTGTCGTCCGCTGTAGTGTAGAGAGGAGGGTCGCGATGACGAGGCACCCCGGGACACGCAGTGGGTGCGGGAGGAGGCGTTTGCTGGAAGTCGTCTTGGGGCATGGTAGATGGTAGGGTGCGGGACCGGAGTTCCAGAATGATTGTCTGAGGGTACCCAGCACGCTCCACCAATCCTAGAGGTGTTTATTTGGCAGAGCTCGGGGCAGCGCAACGTCGACGGGCAGGTCAGCCACAGCTTCCAAGCACGAGAGCCGTTGCGGAGCGAGAGCGCTCGAACATAGCGTTTAGAGCCAGTAGCGCTGAATCCACTAGCGTCTCTCTTCTTCGCTCCAATATATATATATATATATATATATTGTACTGTGAAATAAGGAGCAGTGGGGATGTGTCTGTGAGAGAGAACGACGAGAGAGATAAGCCTTGTGTCGTGCTCGATCGGCTGTGCTACCTCTCGCTACTTTATCGTGCTAGTCGCGAACGCTGACTTCCCCAAGTGCTTCGTAACAATATATATATATATATATATATATATATATACATTGTCACGGGTAGAAACTACTTACAAGGTGTATTTACCGGAGATAGATAAACAGCAGCTGAGAATACAAAGAGGCTGTTTCAACGAACAGCACTTCGTCCTCTTCTCCGCCGTCGACATTGTCTGCTTTCCTACCGTAACACAACCCCCGGCGGAAAAAGCACCGTTCCGGTGCTTCAGATGGGGCCATCGGTAAGGGCATAATAGGGCTTACGCCGAGAGACGTGTACGTCAGATGATGTGGAACCGGGTGGCCCGACGGATGTCACTGGAATGATCTCATAGGTGAGATTGGTCACTTGACGTAGAACGCGGTAAGGACCTTTGTAGCACGGAAGGAGTTTCTCGGAGAGCTCCACTCGTCGGCAAGGGGACCAAAGTAGAACAAGGGAGCTTGGTTAAAAGTATGCCTCACGATGGCGGCAATTGTAAGCGTGCTTTTGAGTTTCCTGCGATGCCAACAAACGAGTACGAGCAAGCTGGCGCGCATGGTCAGCGTGGGCGATGGCGTCGCGGGCATACTCGGTCCGGGAATTCCGTACCAAGAGGAGCGAAGCGTCCAATGGTAATACAGGGTCACGACCGAAGAGCAAGTAAAAGGGTTAATACCCAGCAGTATCATGGCGTTACGAATTGTAGGCGAACGTGACATAGGGTAGCGCAATATCCCAGTCCTTGTGGTCGGGTGAAACGTATTTCGATAGCATATCAGTGATGGTCCGATTAAGCCGCTCAGTAAGGTTGTTGGTCTGGGGATGATAGGAGGTAGTGAGTTTGTGCTTGGTAGAACAGGAGCGTAGGATATCGGCGATGACTTGGGAGAGAAAGGTGCGGCCACGGTCGGTAAGGAGCTGTCGTGGGGCGCCATGGACTAAAACAATATCCCGGAGTAGGAAATCGGCGACATCAGTCGCGCAGCTCGTGGGAATCGCCCGAGTGATGGCGTAGCGCGTCGCGTAATCAGTAGCCACAGCGATGCACCTGTTGCCGGAGCTAGACTCGGGGAAAGGGCCAAGGAGATCCAAACCCACGCAGAAGAATGGGTCAGTTGGAATGGCGATCGGCTGTAAGTATCCGGCAGGAAGCATTGCTGGCTTTTTTCGATGTTGGCAGGGCTTGCAAGCAGCTACGTATCGCCGTACGGAACGTGCGAGGCCGGGCCAGTAGAAGCGGCGGCGCACGCTGTTGTAAGTGCGAGCAACCCCTAGGTGTCCGGCAGTAGGTGCATCATGAAGCTCCTGGAGCACGGTTAAGCGGAGGTGCTGGGGAACGACAAATAGAAGGGGAGGACCGTCAGGGTGAAAATTGCGGTGGTACAATATCCCGCCGTTGAGGACGAACCACCGTAGCGATGGATCAGTGTGAGCAGATTCGATTCGGTCAATGAGGATCCTCAAGGTAGCGCCATGGCGTTGCTCGTGGGTCATGTCCTAAAGCTGGGAAATGGAAAGAACACTTCCGGAAGCATCCGTGACGGCGCTGGCGGGCGTGTGGACAGGGTAACGGGACAAGGAGTCAGCGTCATTGTGTAGGCCACCGGACCACAGAATAGGAGTACCTATACATCACAGAATAGGAGTACTCCTGTAGTCACCCGCCGGGGTGGCTCAGTCAGCTAAGGCGTTGCGCTGCTGAGCACGAGGTGGCGGGATCGAGTCCCGGCCCCGGCGGCCGCATTTCGATGGAGGCGAAATGCAAAAACGCCCGTGTGCTTGCGTTGTAGTGCACGTTAAAGAACCCCAGGTGGTCAAAATTAATCCGGAGCCCTCCACTACGGCGTGCCTCATAATCAGAACTGGTTTTGGCACGCAAAACCCAAGAAAGAAGAAGAATTCCTGTAGTCGCAAAGCCCATCGTCCGAGCCTCCCTGTGGGATCCTTTAAGGACGAAAGCCAACAGAGGGCGTGGTGGTCTGTTACAATAGAAAAGGACCTGCCGTATAAATAGGGAGGAATTTCGCTACTGCCCACACAAGTGCCAAACATTCAAGCTTGGTAATAGAGTAATTCCGCTCCGCAGGACACAAAAGATGGCTAGCGTACGCGATAACACGTTCACGGCCGTGCTGAACTTGTGCCAAGACGGCACCGATGCCGTGGCCACTGGCATCGGTGCGCACCTCTGTAGGGGCTGACGTGTCGAAGTGTCCTAGAATCGGCGGGGTGGTGAGTATGGTGGTAAGGCGAGAAAAGGCGGCGGCCTCAGAGTCTCCCCATGAAAACGGCACACTTTTCTTCAGAAGATCTGTCAGAGGGCGTGCTATGGTGGCAAAACCTTTAACAAAGCGGCGGAAGTAAGAGCAAAGGCCCACAAAACTTCGGACATATTTTGCGGACTGTGGGACAGGAAACTCTTTCATGGCGCAAATTTTCTCCGGGTCCGTTCGGATGCTAGGCGCATTGACAACATGTCCAAGGACTGTAATTTCACGGTGGCCGAAGTTACATTTCTTCGAGTTGAACTGTAGACCGGCCTTGCGAAAAACAGCAAGTACAGCTGAAAGGCGCTCAAGCTGTATGCTGAATGTGGGCGAGAACACAATAACATCATCTAGGTAGCAGAGACAAGTCGACCACGTGAATCCTTGGAGTAATGAGTCCATCATACGCTCAAAGGTAGCCGGAGCGTCGCATAGCCCAAAAGGCATAACCTTGAAGTGGTAAGGACCATCAGGCGTTATAAAGGCGGTCTTTTCACGATCGAGATCATCCACAGCGATTTGCGAATATCCGGACCGTAGGTCGATGGATGAAAAATACTGTGCCCCGTATAGGCAATCAAGGGCGTCGTCTATACGAGGTAGTGGGCAGACGTCTTTCTTCATGATACGGTTGAGGTGCCGGTAGTCGACGCAGAATCTCTATGTGCCGTCATTCTTTTTGACTAGCACAACAGGTGACGCCCAGGAACATGACGATGGCTCAATTATGTCTTTCGCGAGCATCTTGTCTACTTCCGTTTTTATGACTTGGCGCTACGAAGCTGAAACTCGGTAGGGTCGCCGATGGATGGGAGGGTTATCGCCTGTATGTATACGGTGTTTTACAAGTGAAGTCTGGCCTAAGGGACGGTTGTTCAGGTCGAATATGTCCTTGAACGAAAACAATAAACTGCAGAGCTGTGAGGCTCGGGGCGATAATTTTTATAATGTCGTGGTCAGTACAATTGGTAGGCCGGAAAGGTTCACAGGACGTGTCGACGGCAAAAGTTTCAACGCAGTGAATTTCTAAAGCAGTGGTCGTAGCCAGGGCAGAAGTTGCCTTGTGAGCCCGAAATTCACCACAGGGAGATACGTGCGATTGTCTGTGGCTCTCAGTATTGTATGCGGTACAGTAACGTTGTGGCTGAGAACGATGGCAGTTATAGGAGCGGAGATGTAATCACCATTTGGGACTGGCGTAGATGGCGCCATTTCGATGTATATCAAGGCCTGTGGTGGAACGGGAACAAAATCAGTCGGTCTTAGGCGAATTTCGTGAGGTGTCCGAGGTTCGTCCAGCAGAGGCAGGTCAAGACGCAAAGTACTTGAGGAACAATCGATGAGCGCTGAATGGGCAGAGAGCAAGTCGAGGCCTAGTATGAGGTCATGGGGGCATTGGTGAAGCACAGTGAAAAGGACGACAATTTGGCGGCCGGAAATGCTTACACTTGCAGTAGACAGTCCGATCACGGCTACCGTGCTGCCGTCGGCGATTTCTACGACCCGAGTAATGGCAGGCGTAACAACTTTCCTTAAATGGCAGCGAAGGCGGCTGGTCATAATCGATATGTGCGCTCCGGTATCTATGAGTGGTGTGACAACGTGGACTTCAAGAAGGTTATGTCTCGTAAACAGCGCCAAAGGAGGATTTTCCGGCGAATTCGACATTGCAGCACTACCCCGAGGTGCCGCATTGCCTAGTTTTCTGGCCGGGGTGGTCCTGGGTAGGTGGGCGAGGGCCAGCGGTGAAGCTGGGGGGCACGCGGCTGGCGACGTTGAGGCGAGGGCGAGCGAGTATAGCGGCGAGGAGAGGTAGCGGCGTCGGCAGCGTCGTAGAAGCGACGGGGTGCAGAACTGCGGGGCGAACTTGAATTCCAGAATGTGTTTCGAGGCGGGGACGGCCAACGGCTACGGCAGTGACGGGAAACTTGGCCGATTCGGCCGCAGCAGAAACAGATCGGCCTGTCATCAGGTGTACACCAGTCCGATGGATTCCGCGCACTGTAGGGATAACGGGCACTGTAGGGTGGACTGTGATAGGACCGAGGCATTGAAGCAGGGCCGTTGTCAGGACGACTCAAGGAGCAGGCGCTGGGGAGACCCATATTAGCGATTTCCTGGAGAACCACGGATTGGATCAGCGACATCGTCTCAGCAGTATTGGTCAAAGACGTCTGGTGAGGCGAGACAGGCAACGCTGCTTCGAGTTTGCGGCGCACAATGCGGGTCACATTTTCACTTGGTGGTGGCAAGCTAGATTGGTCGGTTGGGTTGGTGCAAGAAGAGGTCGCTGCAGTATTTGGAAGCCGTGTAAACTGACTATGTATACGGCGGCTCTTCGCCTGCTCGAAACGGCGGCATTCCTTCATGATGGCCTCTACAGTCGATAAGTTTCTAAAGACCAGAAGGTTGAATGCGTCGTCCGCGATGCCGTTGATAATGTGCCCAACCTTGTCCGCCTCTGGCATTGACGTGTCGATATTATGATAGAGGGCGAGGACGTCCTGAATGTAGGAGACATACGACTCGGTGGCAGTTTGGGCACGCGTGGCGAGTTGCTTGGCGGCTAGCTGTCGACCGGTTGGATTGCCGGAAACGTCGGACAGCTTCTCTTTAAACAACTCTCAGCTGGTCGGCTCTTCCTCGTGTGTGTAATACCACGTTCGCGGTGTTCCGTCGAGGTAGAACACGACATTGGCCAGCATTATGGTCGGATCCCACCTGTTCTCCTTGCTGACGCGCTCATATATCTTCAACCATTCTTCTACGTCAACACCATTGAGGCCGTTGAACTTGCCGGGGTCTTGCGGCTGAGGTATAGCAACGTACTGTGTCTGCGTAGTCGGCGATGGAGCTGCAGATGCGGTGCTTACCGCTGGATGCATGTTCCCAGGCTGTGCGAGACGTCCGCTGCGGAGCTCCGTGGCGAAGACGCGTACCCAGCACCTCTCACCAAAAATGTCACGGGTATAAACTATTTACACGGTGTATTTACAGAAGATAGATAAACAGCAGCTGAGAATACAGAGAGGCTGTTTCCACGAACAGCACTTCGTCCTCTCCTGCGCCGTCGACATTGTCTGCTTTCCTACCGTAACAATATATATGGCCTCTTCTGATGATTCATCATAATCGGGCCGAGCTGGAGGGAGGGGGTGCGGCTTCTGCTCTGCCAACTGCGCACTTGTAGTTTGCGCGGCTTCGAGCGGTCGCGCGCACCGTATCTTGAAAGCGATCTGCACACAGTTCCTACCTTTGTATTCGCTGTGCTTTCGCTGATCAGTTTCCGTTGAAACGATATACCGCAGGAACCTTCGCCAGCCTTCGCTCGCTGCGGCTGCCGCGCTTGCTCACGTCATGGAGTGTGATCTATTCATGTTTACTTGTGCGCACTGACACCATGCTTGTTAATTCTGTTATAAGCGAATGTGCCCAAGTTGATACGGGCGATAAAACTACTATCCTTACTACGTATAGCGCTCTACTACTTTGATATCGCGATGGATGCTTGGCCTTTCGGGCGAAACTGCGACTTTTTTTTCTTGCTTGTTAAACAGAATTTCTGAAGACGTGCGTTTAATTGAAAGCGGTGCCACTCACTATTTTCACATTGAGGCAGTAAATGCGAAAATAGAGTTCGCGCCATTCTTCACCAATTGTTTAACTAAAAGAAAATAGTGACGCCTAGGAATACTAGGCGTCATAATGAAATTAGCAATCGTCATCTTTGCTGTATAGTTGGGCAGTATAAGACAACGCATGCGATCTTGAATATGGTGTACACAAGGTGTCTAAATTTGGTTTTGTGTAATCTTAGCGACAACACGCAGCTGGAATGCACGTACCATTTTTTTAATACTTTATACGTAGAAACACGTGAAGGCAAGTACGGACTGTAGATACCGCAACCTTTTCACACGCGGCCCAAGCACATCTCGTGCACTTCTTATGTGGTCTCGTTGTAAGCTATATGTCGGGCAGTTTTCTCTCTCTTTCTTTTTCGTTCGTTCCGTTATTATGAAATTAAACATATTACTCACTTTGTAATATGGGCACTGTAATTGATTTGGCGTTGCGGTGAACGGGCGAGTGCGCTGGCACTTGTCGGCAGGTGTAGCAGATGTCCGGGAAAGAAAGGAAGCTGCGCATTAGAGGTGTGTTATGATTTGCACGGAGCGGCGTAGCGCAAGCTAAAGACGCATGATGTGCTAACAGAAAGTCGGGTGATCGCGCTGCTTTCATTGCTTGTCGTTTATTCCGATATTTGCTTCCTTCTCGCTCGCACGCGATGACGTAAGTTATATGGACTGCCACTGCAGTGGCACTCTTGTCTAGCGTAAACACTTTGTCGCTAAAAAAAGTCGGCAGATCCCGTCTCACAATGTCTGCTAATTCTGTGGTTTTACGCCGCACAACCACCGCATGATTATGGGGCACGTCGTAGTGGGCGACTCCGGATAAATTTCTACCGCCTGCGGTTCTTTAACGCGCATCCAATGCACGGAACATGGGCGTTTTTTTTTTTAAATTACGCCCTATCGAAATGCGGCCGCCGCGGCCGGGATTCGATCCCACACCCTCGGGCTTATAGCAGCGCAACGTGAAAGCCACTACGTCAACGCAGCGGGTACGATGTCTGTAGACGGTAATGCGTTTAGCATTGCTTCAATATTGCCACCGTCGAAATGAGGTAAGTACGTATGAGGTGTGTGCTGCAGCGGGACTTCAGAGGTTCGTTGCGGCGGCCCATTGACGAGCGTCACATACCGATGGTGCTAAGCGTGTTTGTAATTGGTAGCTGAAATTCATTAGGTAACAATGCTTACCTTGTATAGTCGGCGGTGTGTGTAACTCTACCCTCACCAGCCGCAGTTATACCAAGGTAGTAAGTATTGTGACAACTAACTGCAATGAACTTTTTCATTTCTGTTATATACTGCATAAACAGCATTAAAATTGCAAAGAATAGACCTGATATTAGCGGTCGTTTTCTGCTGCGTCCTCTCGCCGCTTGTATTTTTTACTACTACTTGTCGGATTAATGGCCGGGAAGAGTGCTACAACCTGAGGCAAACACGGAGAACCGTTTTTAACAGCTGCTAAACGCCAACCGGCTAGCAGCCGTAGCACTACTGGGAGGCTAGCCGGGAAAGGAAGACAAGGGTGGAACCGACAGAACGTGTAGACCTTTTCAGCGAAATTGTTTGGGTGACGCCAGGGTGCCCTCTTGACTGTGGTGATTGCACGTGAACCCCTGCCCAATAGTAACGCGTGCGCTGCCGCTAGTGCCTTTGTGCGCCAGCGCCATAGTCCAGAGAAGAGCCCGATGAAAATGTCTATAGTATGACGCATATGTGGCATCCGGGGAAGCAGCTGCGTTTCGGTCTCAGCGTCACGCAGGCATATATTGTGAACGTGTATAAAAAGCGACACAAAAAGACCACACACACACACCATATAATTCCAAGCTTTGCATGCCATGAGCAAGCGACAAGACGTGCTTCTTGCAGAATACATTTTTTGGGAGCAGATGCTACGACATCGGAGAATTTATCTGTGCACAACGAAACGGTCAACTGAGGCGATGGTAGGAGGTGCAGATCTCCTTTTGTAGTAAGCACACTGTGAAAATATTATTCGATAGACATTGGTACCCCGTTAATCTTGCTCTTTATGTGTCTCGTCCAAGCAAATGGCGAAACAGAAGTGTTAAGAAATGTCTGAAAGGTAAACCGCCATCCCCATTCTCAGTAAAAAGGACATGTTAATAATGCACAATAACGTACGCCTAGCAACAATCCCCCTCCCAAGAAAAAAAAAAACATCACATCAGCTTAGCAGAAAGCCTGAGACTAGAACCACTTCTCGAAATTGATTTTATTACAATATAATACACTGGCGTTTCATTTCGGATTTCTCTGACATCCTGCTTGCAGTCTATAGGATCGTGACTGCCACGAAAATTCATTCTTTCGCTGATTTTCGGGAAGAACATCTGATAATTTCTGCGAAGTACAGATGACTTCCCAATTTCTCTTTGATTTTGCAATTTGAACATGCGCAGTAAAGTAAAACATTACAAAGTTTATTTGAGAATATTTGTGGTTAGCTGTCTGGACGCAAATCGATTTGTTGTGGATGATGCTTTCAACCGCTTCAGGCGATCCGCCTGAACATGATGGATCGCGGATTGGAGTACCATGCGATTTTTATATGTTTTGGAACTATAAAAGGCACCCTATTGTTCATGGAGTCAGGGAAAATAATGTAGCGTGATAATGCTAGTGCATTCAGAGATATGAACGCAAGCAAAAAGCAAAAGAAAAATCACTGCGTTTTTGCTATCTGCTCTGAGAGACTTTGTTAATCATCACATTCAATTTAGTTACTTCGACGACTTATAACAGCGCTGAAGCACTTGCAAAGCAAAACCATACAGAAAACATGAACTAGGTATGCCACAGCAGGGCCGATAAACACAGATTTACTGAGGCGCGGTGCGATCGCAGCAGCCGCAACCATCACTCTCTGCACCATGCATACGTAGCAAAAGAAAAAAAAGGAAAACGCGTTAGACAATGAACTTCAGACAAACGCAAGACATGGTACTTACAACAGTGTCCTTATCTAACACAGCAGTCAGCATGAGAGACCAGCGCCTTCTAAGCATCGCGGCGAGAATACAGGTTTTCCCGTGTAGGAAGATCTTTTTGAAAATGTGGACTGGAAAGGAATATGGTCATTAAGCTCCACCATTCGTAATTTGAATAGGTTTCAGTAGCGCACCAACAGGGGGGAGGGGTGGTTCGGGGGTTCCAACCCCCGCCCCCACACATTCGTCTAACCCCGCTTGCCCAACGTGCACTTTCGCGCTGACGCCACGCGAGTGACAGCTTGTAACATACACATTATTATTTTGGTGCTTTATCCACGCTATTACAGACATTCCTGAGTTCTACCACTCCATCAGTCATAAGTAACCTCCTCAGACACTGCCACCCCTCACTGCTGCCATGACCGTTTAGGTAAGAGCTTCAACGGATGACCACGTGCACTGCTCTTCAGACCGGCTTGTTGGCCCTATCAAGCTCTTTCAATACTTTGAGTAAAACGCTGAAGAAACAAATATCGTCATCATCCCTGGTGTCATTATTATTATGATTATTAACCATTTTATTTGCTGTTTGATTTCTTTGGCTAAAGCAAAGAAATTGCATATTATGCAAAGTGCTTGCTCCCCACTCCCCCCATGAAAAATTCAACGCCCCCCTGGCAGAGATCTTGGCTGCGCTACTGATAAGTATTGCAGTGTTGCACTTATCCTTCGCTTATTTCCAAACAGTGGTCAGGCCTCTATACGGCAAAACATGCATTCGCAGTGCAGATTCGTTTAACTGCCTTACCGGCCCGCTCACATTTGACATCATCTATCACCGCTTCAGGATAGTGACACGTATACATGTTTATCTTTCACCGGTGGCCGCTTTCCACCGGCTAACAAATGTTAAACGTTATCGCTCGGCGCAGTTGAGCCTGTATCGGAAGTTTCTAGAACGTTATCGATGCTTCTTTCCGTTTCCTGTTTTCATCGACGCTTATGTTATCTGATTGTATGACCGACGCGAATTGCCTAGAACTTTCTGAAAGACCCGCGGGCATCAGGGATTAATCTGGAACCTTCGGTGACTCAGGTATCAAAGCCGACGCGTTGCGCCGCTGATGAGATTTTCGACGATCGCCGACTGTGTTCGCCGCTATCGTTGGGCTTTGAGTGTACCTTGCTTTTGTGGGCACAGGTTCGCCTAATAAACAACCAGTTTTGTCGTACACAGTTGTACCACTGTTTTCTTCAGCATCACTACTACGGGACATCTGGTGGAGGTGCTAGTGCGTTCATGCAGCGAACGCCCCCGCAAAGCCGCGATCCAAGCCCGAAACCGGACGACAACGCCAACATCGCCAAGGACCAGCGAGCTAGCCGTAGGCAGCAAGGACTTCTGCCGGAGTACGGACTTCTTCCCGAGAAGACCACAGCGATCAAGGCCAAGTCAACGACCCCAATGGCAGCCCCAGCGTCCCCCATCCTGCTGCAACAACCTCGGGAGCCACCGACCTTCCGTGGATCATCGGCTGAAGACCCTGAAACCTGGCTGGAGACATACGAGCGGACCGCGACGTTCAACAAATGGAGCGACGACGACAAGCTGCGCCATGTCTATTTTTCGTTGGATGACGCTGCTCGGACCTGGTTTGAGAACAGAGAGACCATCCTGGTTACGTGGGACCTTTTTCGTGAGAGCTTCGTGAGGACCTTCACGAGTGTCGTACGAAAGGAGAGGGCACAGGTTCTTTTAGAAACCAGAGTGCAATTGCCGAACGAGAACATCGCTATCTTCACGGAGGAGATGACTCGCCTCTTCCGCCACGCCGACCCCGACATGTCTGAAGAAAGTTTGGTTCTTGATGCGGGGTGTCAAAGAGCAACTATTCGCCGCATTGATGCGCAACCCGCCCAAGACTGTCGCCGAATTTCTTTCCGAGGCTACAACGATCGAGAAGACGCATGAAATGCGCGTCAGGCAATACAACCACCGTGCCCTGACCTACTACGCCGACGCTCAAGCGCTAGGCGCCGACGACCTGCGCGAGACCATCAGAGCGGTCGTTCGCGAGGAGCTGCAAAAGCTCTTTCCCAGGTCGCAGCCTCACGTGGCATCTATCGCCGACGTCGTCAAAGATGAAGTTCAGCGCTCACTTGGAGTTCCCGATGTGCAGCCGCAAGCGCCGCAACCCCAGCCGGAAGCGCTCACCTATGCCGCCGTTGCCCGTCGCCAAGGCCCCCCTTCACGCTCGCGCCAGGGCCCCGTAACTGGATGGACGTACTGGGGCCTTTTCCGACGTTGACGGCCGGGAATAAATGGATCGTCGTAGCTGCGGACTACCTCACCCGCTACGCAGAAACAAAAGCCTTGCCCAAAGGCAGTGCCGCCGAGGTAGCCCGATTCTTTGTTGAGAACATCCTCCTACGTCACGGTGCCCCAGAAGTCCTCATCACCGACAGAGGTACGGCCTTCACGGCTGAACTAACTCAAGCCATCCTGCGCTACAGCCAGACAAGCCATTGCCGGACCACCGCCTACCACCCGCAGACGAATGGCCTCACCGAGCGCCTAAATAAGACCATCGCCGACATGCTGGCAATGTACGTCGACGTCGAACACAAGACGTGGGATGCCATCCTTCCGTACGTGACCTTCGCATACAACACGGCCATACAAGAAACGACGCACATGGCGCCGTTCAACCTGGTCTACGGAAGGAAACCGGCAACGACGCTTGAGGCCTTGCTACCGGATGTCTCCGACGAAGAAAATCTCGACGTTGCCACCTATTTGCAGCGCGCCGAAGAAGGTCAACAGCTCGCCCGCCTGCGCATCAAGAACCAGCAGAGAACCAACAGCCGACACTACAATCTTCGACGACGCTACGTCGAGTACCAGCCCGGAGACCGTGTTTGGGTCTGGACTCCGATACGCCAACGAGGACATAGCGAGAAACTCTTACGTCGCTATTTCGGACTATATAAGATTATCCGACGTATTGGCGCACTGGACTATCAGGTCGTGCCAGACGGTATTTCGCAATCACAGCGGCGCCGCGCACGACCTGAAGTCATCCACGTGGTGCTTCTTAAGCCTTTCTACGCCCGCTGACGAACTTAGGTCCTTTGTTGCTCTGTTATTTTTGTCCCCTTCTGTACGCGTGGTTTTGTTTTCGCTTTCGTGTTTGTAGCATCGGGACGATGCTTTTTAAGGGGAGGGTATTGACACGTATACATGTTTATCTTTCACCGGTGGCCGCTTTCCACAGGCTAACAAATGTTAAACGTTATCGCTCGGCGCAGGACGTGCCTGTATCGGAAGTTTCTAGAACGTAACTTATCGATGCTTCTTTCCGTTGCCTATTTTCATCGACGCTTATGTTGTCTGATTGTATGACCGACGCGAATTGTCTAGAACTTTCTGGAAGACCCGCGGGCATCAGGGATTAATCTGGAACCTTCGGTGACTCAGGTATAAAAGCCGACGCGTTTCGCCGCTGATCAGATTTTCGACGATCGCCGACTGTGTTCGCCGCTGTCGTTGTGCTTTGAGTGTACCTTGCTTTTGCGGGCACAGGTTCGCCTAATAAACAACCAGTTTCGTCGTACACAGTTTTACGACTGTTTTCTTCAGCGTCACTACTACGTGACAATAGGATAGGATAGGAATAAACTTTATTTGTCCAACGGTTATGGCTGTTGGTGCCCGGGGCTAGGCGGCCAGGGGTCCAACACCCGAGAAAAATCTTTCGAGATCCTCGGCAATGGCCCTGGCCCGCTGGACGGCCCACTCCTGATCCTCGGGTGCCTCGCTGAGGGCGGCTTGCCATCTCTCAGCGACGCGCCCCGCTTCAGAGGGCCCTGCTGTTGTCTTCCCCCTTCCTCTTGGTCCTTCTTCCTCATGGCGTTGGTATTCCCAATATATATGGGCCATATCAGCCCGTTCGTGCTCGCATCACGAGCAGCAGGGCGACGGTGCAGCGCGGGCCACAGGCGGTGCAGGTGGTAGGGGTTGGTGAAAGTGCCCGTCTGCAACCGCCTCAGGTCGACCGCCTGGGACCTGTCCAGCCGCCCTTGGGGTTGTGGATATTTCATACGTTCTTTCCTGTAGGGTTCAAGAACCTCTCGGTACGAGGCCGGAAACTCCTCGATATCGCGGTCGGCGTCCCCGTGGCCCCCAGCTCCGTCCGCCGCGATTTGGGTTGTGTTGGTAACTCCTCCGCTGGGGTTCCTCACAACAACCGCTTCAGTCCCTTTTTGTTTCAGGGTTCAATTGTCAGGTGTGGAAGAGTTGACAAGCTAATAGTCATCTTCATAGAAATGACGATTGTGTCCTCAGTGAAGCGTTCCATGCAAAAGGCATAATGTATGTACGTCTGCAATAGGAGAGAACTGTTTTCTGATCTTTCTTACAATTACTATTACTACACGGTAATATGGAGATATAGTGGGCACAACGGTTTGTCGAATAATATGTTCCGCTGCTTACTTGCTAAAAAAGCAGAGCTGCGCACATCCTGCCTTCCTCTGTTGGTTCTTCCGGTGTCCACAGATAAATCGTTCGGTTTCGTAGAACACGCAAAACAAAATGTACTCCACCAGACCCACTGCTAGTCACTTGATGATGGTGTGCAAAGCTTGGTGTAGTACAGCGTTGGCTTTTTTTTTTTTTTTGTGTCTTTTTTCGTACAAATTCGCATTATATGCCTGCATGACACCGACACTGAAACGCAGCTGCTTCCCCGGATGCCACACATGCGTCTGCCGCTACGTTCCCTCGGTCGCAACCCCCTCGTTCTTTCCCTGCTTCCGGCGGGCGAACGCAACTGCTGCTAGCCGGTGGGCTTTCAGCAGCTGTTGTAAACTATTCCCTGTATTTGCCTCAGTTTGCGGCACTGCTCTATGCCACAGCGGTATTCCAACAATTGCTAGTAAAAAAGACTTGTGGTGAAAATTACCCAGCAAAGTTTAGGTTTAAAATATTTCACACAAGGTTCTTTTTGCGAAATGCAAGAGGAGCTTGAAAATAATCGGGTCACCGATAAAGGTAAGCCCAAGGTTGCATTGGAAGACTTTGCTCTATATGTTTTGCCGAGGAAGTAACCTCACCAATATTGTGTGGATTACAGAAATAGATAACACTTTAAAATTCGGTCTAACAAGTACATCGTGCCCAGAGCTGTCAACAAGCGTCTAACAAGTAGTCCAAGAGCTGTCGTCAGGCGGCTTCTCTCACGGAATACGTGATGTAGCGCTTTGATAAAAAAGATTACTGGACTAGTGGAGGTTTTGCAGATAATTACCGCATCTTCGTTTTCTACGTATGTTCAAGCCTTATAGGAAGCAAGGTGTACTCTTTGAATGGAAAGTGTCGCCCAGCTTATATTCTTGTTGGTCTAGTTTCTTTTATCGCTGATGTGCAGACAAATTATAAACTGTGTGGGTAATTACAGACTTTACCGCGATATGTGTATGCAATCACTTCAGAGCGCTAGACGTTTTCTGTTCTGGTTTTTACGAACCGCACGGAATTTCCTCCTGCTGACCAGCATGAGAACGAGGGACACATTAGGTTAATGTGCTCGCAAAGTGTCCGAGTTCAATGCAGCCTTCGCGCTAAACTACTTCTGCCCGTGTGCGCCTTATGTCTTATGTTCGCAATGTCTTAAATGCTTTATGTGCACAATGTTTCGCGGTATCTTGGCAGAAATAAATCTAGGTGTAAAGCATAGGTCTGCAAAATAAATAAAACTCACAAAGACACATTCACAATATGTATTTTTGGTTTGGGTTGGCTCAGGGGTGAGTTTACCGACATATGAATCATAACGTTTAAAACCGGTGGAAATAGATGCAATTTCAGTGGTGGTGTATGTAGAAAATGTGCAGTTCGTGGGTTAACTACGAGCTTTGCAGAGAGTCACTGAAAACTCGTTTCCTGCTTATTTTTAGGAGTTAAACGAAAAGCGCAAGTTTTCCGTTTGTCCTCGGTAGACTCAACAGGGAAACTATACTGGCTGTCCAAGCTAACATGATGTATTAAACAAGCAAACTGGCATATACCACGTGTCCAATAATGTTCCGTCAACCGTATAGTCATCAGCAAGCTTGGGTAGAATTGTTTATGTAACGTTTAATTAGCCAAAATTATTTACAGAATTATTATTTACTGGTCTACTTATCTATCTTCATCGCCAAATTGTGCGTCGCATTAGCGAAGGTATAAATACTTTCCAGTCGCCGAAACTTTTCTCGTTATCATTATACACCATTAATTGTTGTGCTGCAAAATGCCTAAAAAAGTTTGAAGTGAGCTATGCATATACGTGTGGCTTGCACGTCGGCAGCGCTCTCAAAAGGCGCTCCAAACAACTATTTTTAGAAAATGGATGGCCAGGCGACCGCTTAAAAGTGAGAGACAAACTTTGGCCAAACTTCAGAAGACATGTATATGGCGCAGATCCATTCTTCTGAGCACATTTTGCTGTGTCGGAATGCTGTGGCCACTGCTGTATGGCTAGTGGGCAGGGATAGAAGTTGCTTGCCGAGATACAGTGGTACGTGCTTTCAGCTGCTGTGTTAAATCGGGATTATTGTCATTTGCTCATTGTTTTTTCTTTATTTATTGTCAATCGTTCTTAAGGCACAGATTGTCATCTCTTCGGTTCAGTCTTCGTTATTTGTTGCGATGTCATTACAATATTTTCTACGTAATCACTCGTGAATGTGCCATTTGTGTTATATCTGTCTAGCAATCCTCCGAGCTTAAAACATCCAAGTAGTAATTTTGTAGCACCTTGAGAAAAATACCTAATATCGTTTGTCTCTCATTTACTTCGTGGCTCGGGAGGAGACGTTCAGGTTGCAACATTTTCCCGTGACATATGTAAACAACTCATTGGTCGGCATATCGCTCATGAGTGCAGTTTTATCTAATACGTGACTGTGCGTCTCAGGGAGTTTCAGTAATCCGGGTTAAATGTAAGTGGAGACCAGGTCCCGTATTCAAAAAAGAAATAAAAAGCTTGCGCTACAATTTTCCGCAAAAGAAAACACCAGTCAGTCTTAATGCTAGGCATACAATTAGCGAAGAGGAGGCCGGGCGATTGCAAGCACACTTATGGAGAAAGGCTTTGTGATTGCGGCACGATAGAATAATATGTACAAGGGCGAGCTAGTGCCTAATAAAATTACGGTATTATCCGAAATATTTTTCGAGGAACATTGCCGTTGAACAAAAGTGATCCCGGAATTGTTCCACTATAGCAAAGTCTTAGATTTTATTCCGGGGTTGTGGCGCAAAGAAAGAAAGACGAAGAAAACCTGAGAGAATAGTAGCTACAATGAAGCAGAGCCACCACGATAACATGAACTAACGAGTGGTACAGCTTGTTATTTTTTCGATACTTCTGCATTGTGACACGAAACAACGCGAGCTGATCAGATTTTAGTACAACGATTCACAATTAGAATGCCACAGTTTTCAATCTACGAACTGGGAAGCCATTGTATGGAACTGTATGCGCGTACAACATATTTAGGAGATTAAAAAAATGTGCGGTTTTAAACTTCAGAGTGGGTTACGACAGAAGCGTGAGTGCTGGTGCTTTGGACGCATTTGAACATGTCGTGTATTCTCTTAAATATAAGTAAAAGAGCGTTTGTCTATTCCACCCTAATTGCAACGCGCCCGTCGTGACCAGGAATGAATCCGCCAAAGAGGTGATGCGGCGGGTTTTACGGCAATAAATGGCTAGGGGGGGAGCATGCGCCATCTATTTATACTGAGCGAAGTAGCCGATGAAAAGGGTCTTTAAGCAGGTGGTCCTCGGTGGCGACCAAAACACACTAGGTGTCCCGGAATGCCACACGCCAAGCATATTGATCCGACGTGCGTTAAGGATTTGCGGTGACAGCGCTCGACCAGGGCGTGGCGGGAGTTAGAGATAGCGCCGGACGTTCTTGGAGGTAGCGCCGGTAACCTGTTCGTCAAGTACTGTCAGGGGCATGCAGTGAAGATGACAAGGTGCCGCTTCTTTCAATGGTACGAGGGATAACTGGAGCGCAACATCCTTGCGCACAATTCCTTAATTTCGTTGAGCAGGGACGAGTGATCGGGGACCATGGTGAGGTCCGATAGTTGCTCGCAGGTGGTCATAATTCACCATAGTTTACCTGGTCATAGCGGCTGGTCATAGTTCGCCGTTTGCCAAGCTCTTCGAATCTCTGGCAAAAAGCAATCACGTCGACTACGGTTCTCGAGTTCTTTCCGAGAACCATCTTCAATCTGTTGTCGTTTATCACTTTCATAACATGCCGGATTTTGTCAGCTCTGGTCATGCTGGTATCAACACGCTTACCTAGGTCCACAATGTCATCAATGTAGCTGGTCCAACATTCGGCTGAGTGCTTTTCGACTCCAAGGAAAACTAGTTCAGCAGGCAGCTTACGAACAGCGGGGCGACTGAGCACTTCTGTAAAGCTAGCTTTGAATGCGCACAACTTTTGAACGCCGGCTTCATGGTTCAGGCAACAGGTTTACAAAATACGATATATAAAATATGCCATTGTTTACCTTTGTGGCATCGTGTACTATTTGTTGTGCAAGCTTACCCGGTCATAAGGATGCGAGCCAATCTTCGACGTCGGTGTCGTCTGTTCCGCTGAAAATGGCCGGATCTCGCTGGCGGAACACACCGCTGCAGGTGCCGGCTTCGGGGGACGGAGCTTCCTGGACGCTGTCGACAGGCATATCTGGTGATAGCATGCGAGTGCGAAGGCAATGGATGGATCAATCGTGGATACACAAGCACCTCCATCAATTGTTCAGAGGTTCTTTGGCGAGAGCGCACCGGTGCACAAAACTCTTTCACTGGCCCAAACTCGAGCGTCTATACGCGCGAACCGTTGGAGACGGCACTTGAACGGGCGCTCGTCTTCCTTACAGTACGCTATCTCAGCCAACACAATGAAATCGCAAGTCATAAAGGTTTTTGGCGAATTTTGCGAGTTAAATGGCATACTGTACTCCGTACTTAAAGTGCGAATATACCACAAGGAGTGATAAGCGGTTTTGCTTTTAGAACAGCGCTATGTTGAAGCACCTGACTTTGAAAAGGCCGCATTTTATTGCTGTTAGCATTCTTTGCCTACTTCGGCGTTTTGAGCCTATCTATCTATCTATTGATCTATCTATCCGTTACGCCAATCCAGTGACCCAAGTTGTCTATCATCTTGGGTCACTAGGTATTTGCTCGTGGTCGTGGTGCATTCACATTCGTTTAATCGTCGCCATTCCAGCTGCGTCATCAGACTTCTACGCCAACACATTGACCCAAGTTGTCTAACAGCATGGGCCCCTAGATATAAGCATGTCCATCAATTTTGGACATTGCCCCTTCGACATTCTGTGGAACTACACGGTGATGCACAAGCGTAGCTGAATGTGTAAGTTTTTAGGCAATTTTGTTTGAATATTGACCCTTTCCGCGGAGCAGTTTGTTCTAGAGAAACGAGATGGCGCTTTCGGTGGCGCGCCGTACGTCGCCTCAATGACCGCGCACGAATACGGAAACATTACCGCTTCTACCTTGCTTTTGTGCGATCAGCTGCCGGAAATGCAACTGAGTTTTCGCAAACGCACTGTGCTCCAATCATGCTGGATTGAATCATGTGGATTGACGACGTGTGCAGCAGTTGGCTGCAAAAATAGTGACTGGCATATTAAGCGATGTAATGAATATGTGTGGCCAAGTCCGCGGACTGCTGCCGCAACTGTCCGTACGTGTTTCCAGCACTTCGAGATATACGGCTTTCCTCGAGGATACAGAAATTTGCTCATCCGCCAATGTTGTACCGCTAACCATCAAAGAAATGGCTGCAGCCCCGGTACGTTGGCAAGAGTGAGTACCGTTCGTTAAACAATGATAAAGGGAGCAGCGCTGCTTCCTGTCATAGTAGGTTTCGCGCACAGTATCTACACACATCTACCCCAACAAGCACGGAAACTTACGTCCACTCTTTCGCCAGCGTGTGCGAGTGCGCGCGCACTTGAATATATGCGCACAGTAATCGATGCGTCACCAAGTGATCAAACATGGCAGCGCCCACGTTTTCCACTTGAGACCACGCAAAAGGTTGTCCATCATACGCTCAAATGTTGCGGGGGCGTTGCAAAGCCCGAAAGGCATGACACGAAATTCATAGAGGCCATCTGGTGTTACAAAGGCCGTTTTAGGTAGGTCTTCGGGTGCCATGGGGACTTGCCCATAGCCGCTGCGTAAGTCGATAGAAGAGAAGAACTCCGCGCCTTGGAGACAGTCAAGGGCGTCGTTAATTCTCGGAAGAGGGTAAACATCTTTACGAGTTATTTTGTTGAGACGACGGTAATCGACACTGAATCAAATCGATCCGTCCTTCTTCTTAACAAGGACAACGGGAGATGCCCAGGGGCTATCCGAATGCTGAATGACGCCGCGCTTTAGCATGTCAGCTACTTCGTCGTCGATAACACGGCGCTCTGTCGCGGATACAGGATATGGTCTTTGTCGCTGTGGCGCATTGGTACCCGTGTCGATGCGATGACAATCAGTTGACGTGCGGCCCAAGGAAACATGCTGGCAGTCGAAAGACGAACGGAACTTGTCGAGAAGGCGTAGAAGCTGGGCGCGTTGGGAAACAGTGAACGTGTCGGCGACGGAGCTATGTAGAACATCAGGCGAAGTCGGCTCCTCCGCGGGGTTACAGGTCACTCCGGCGACCTCCTGAGTGGTGATAGAACCAGTTGGCATATCAATGATGGCAGCAGGGTCGACACACTGGACGCGGCCAACGCACTCCTCACGAAGCAAAGTGAGAGGACAGGACAATCGGTTGGCGACGAGCAGTCTGCTGACGCTGGCATGAACGTCCAAAAGGGCGAAAGGCAGCGGGGAACATTTGCGACGAGCAAAAATTGCAGATGGCGTAAAACGTGCGCTGGCATCAGCAACAATGTAGCATGACACTGTGGTGAGGGCAGATGAGTGCGGTGGAATTGTAACGCCTTCGGCAACAAATACTTTATCTTCAGGGTCACGAGCGTCAAGGAGTGGGGCGTCACACAGCGTTTGAAATTCCACTTCAGCACGAGAACAGCCGATGACGGCCTTATTAGCGGAAAGGAAGTCCCAGCCCAAATTAACATCGTGGGAACAAGAACACAACACCAAAAATTCGACGATGTAGAGGAGGCCGTTGATCACAACGCGAGCACTACAGGCAGCTGCAGGCGTGATGCGGTCTGCGCTGGCAGTACGAAGGGATAAGTTTGACAGTGGCGTCGTAACTTTTCTGAGGGACCGGCAACGTTTGGCACTAATAACTGAAACTGCAGCCCCAGTGTCAACGAGGGCGAGTGCCGCGACGCCGTCTACAAATATATCAATAACATTAGTCGGAGAAGGGAGAGGCCTTGGTCTGTTCGTGGGTGACGCAGTTCTTGCCTCTGTAACTGCTGCGATTAGTTTTCCCGTTCTGGCCTAGAAGGACGACGACGCATCGGCGAAAGCTAGCGGCGTCGAGGCGATGGCGAACGGCGGCCAACAAGAGGGCGGTGGTCCGAGTAGGAATACATCTGGCCAGGGTTCTGAGACGCGGAGGACGACCGGGACGGTGAAACGTATGGATCGTTGTCGAAGCTGTGGCGGTAGGATGTTGCGTGGCGACGGCAGAATCGTGCAACGTGGCCAGGTAGACTACACGCATAACATATTGGCCGGTTGTGAGGAGTGCGCCATTGTCCATTGCTGTGTGGGTACCGCGGCTGAACGAAGTGAGGGGCTGGACGCAGTGGCACGGCTGATGGGAATGGCGCAAAGGTCTGAGGTGGTGGCCGTGCGAGAGCCTCGGCATAGCTGAGAGGTGCAGTCACCTCGGGAAAAGCAACGGGAGTCGGCACTGGCGGAGTCTCGCGGGCAGAAAGGAGAGCTGTGCACACTTGCTCGTGGATGACCTGGCGAAGGTGGGCCGGCAAAGGCTAGGGTGCTGGCGTGGCTGAGGACAGCAGCGAAAGCTGACAAGTGACCTCAGCACGGACGAACTTTTTTATCTGGCAAAGCAGAGAGTTCATCTCAGGAGCCACGGTCATGCTTGCCAGGGTTTCGTCGGACACAGGTGGGCGCCGCGTGAAAAGACGCTGTCTGCAGAGCTCGTCGAAACTCTGGCAAAGTTGAATGACTTGAGAAACAGTGCCTGGATTTTTGGACAGCAGCCTATGAAAGGCATCGTCGGAAATGGCCTTCATAATGTGACGCACCTTGTCCGGCTCCGCCATCGTCAGGTTGACACGCCGGCAGAGGTCGACAATGTCCTCTATGTAGCTGGTGAACGTTTCACCAGTTTCCTGGGATCGGCTTCGTAGGCGTTGTTCAGCGCGAAGTTTGCGCACGCCAAGGTGGCCAAAAACATCTGCGATGCCTGTTTTGAAGCTAGCCCACGTGCTTAGATTGGCTTCGTGGTTTTTGAACCACAGCTTGGCGACAAGCGATAAATAGCAGATCGCGTTTCCAAGCTTGAGGGGATCGTCCCATTTGTTGGCGTTGCTGGCGCGCTCATACGATTCCAGTCAATCTTCAACGACTTTATCATCGGTGCCGCTGAAGATGTCGGGCCCCGCTGACGCTGGGCACCGGCACATATGATGGCTGGAGGAACCGGTGGGGATGTCGGGCTGGGGTCGTGAGGCATGACGGATGGCAGAGTTCGGGTGCGTATTTCCAGGAAGGGGGGAAAATCGCAGCACCTCCACCAGAATCTAATGTGAATGCAGGCCAAGAGAGCAGCAGGCAGCGTGTTTCAACCGGAGCAGGTCAGGCAATCTCTAGCTCGCGCCTCCCGGACTAATGGCGATGTGTCTGCAGTGCCGGGCATTCGTCTTCACTACAATCTATATAGTGTATATGGGGAGTGCGTTGGCCGCGTCCAGTGTGTCGACCCCGCTGCCATCATTCACATGCCAACTGGTTCTATCGCCACTCAGGAGGTCGCCGGAATGACCTGTAACCCCGCGCAGGAGCCGACTTCGCCTGATGTTCTACATAGCTCCGTCGCCGACACGTTGACTGTTTCCCAACGCGCCCAGCTTCTACGTCTTCTCGACAAATTCCGTTCGTCTTTCGACTGCCAGCATGTTCCCTCACGCCGCACGTCAACTGTTTGTCATCGCATCGACACGGGTACCAGTGCGCCACTGCGACAAAGGCCATATCGTGTATCCGCGACAAAGCGCCGTGTCATCGACGACAAAGTAGCTGAAATGCTGAAGCGCGGCGTCATTCAGCCTTCGGATAGCCCCTGGGCATCTCCCGTTGTTCTTGTTAAGAAGACGGACGGGTCGATTCGATTGTGTGTCGATTAGAGCACTGCACTGGCCGTTTTTTTTTCAGCCCGGGCCCGCGCAGGCCCGTTTTTACGTTGGTCGGCCCACCCGAGCCCGATCAAAACTTTATGGCTAGACCCGGACCCGGCCTGGGCCCGCAAATAATCTACGTTACCCGCCCGGCCCGGCTCGCCACCCCTTTACCTTAGGCCCGAGCCCGGCCCGAGCCCGACTCGAAACCGGCCCGAACCCGGCCCGAGACCGAAAAATAATGTTTTTCAGAGTTGAGACGCCCGAGAATAACTCGCTGCACGTTACATGCACACCACCAGAAAGCCCGAGCCCGGCCCGGGTCAAAAAGCACACGCCGTGCCCGAGCCCGGCTCGAGCCCGTGAAAAAACCGTTCTACCCGGCCTGGCGCGGCCCACGGGCCGGGCCGGGCTCGGGCTTACGCGGGCTTTCGGTTAAGCCCGTGCCCGTGCAGTGCTCTAGTGTCGATTACCGGCGTCTTAACGAAATAACTCATGAAGATGTTTACCCAGCATCTCCACCAGAATCTAATGCCAACACAGGACAAGAGAGCAGCAGGCAGCGTACGGAGCGTGTCTCAAGCAGAGCAGCTCAGGCAATCTTGAGCTCGCGCTTCCCGGATGACTTGTGATCTGGTGATGACTGGTCATGATCCTCTTCACTACAATATATATATATATATATATATATATATATATATATATATATATATCATCAGGCTATATTCTATGTCCCCTGCAGGACGAAGGCCTCCCCCTGCGATCTCCAATTACCCCTGTCTTGCGCTAGCGTATTCCAACTTGCGCCTGCAAATTTCCTAACTTCATCATCCCATCTGGTTTTCTGCCGACCTCGACTGCACTTCCCATCTCTTGGTATCCATTCTGTAACTCTAATGGTCCACCGGTTATCGGTTCTACGCATTATATGGCCAGTCCAGCTTCATTTCTTCCGTTTAATGTCAACTAGAATATCGGCTATCCCCGTTTGTTCTCTGATCCACACCGCTCTCTTCCTGTCTCTTAACGTTAGTCCTAAGATTTTTCGTTCCATCGCTCTTTGTGCGGCCCTTAACTTGCTCTCGAGCTTCTTTGTTAACCTCCAAGTTTCTGCCCCATATGTTAGCACCGGTAGAATGCAATGATTGTACACTTTTCTTTTCAACGACAGCGGTAAGCTCCCAGTCAGGATTTGGCAATGCCTGCCATATGTACTCCAACCCAATTTTATTTTTCTGTAAATTTCTTTCTCGTGATAAGGATCCCCTGTGAGTAATTGACCTAGATAAACGTACTCCTTTACAGACTCTAGAGGCTGACTGGCGATCCTGAATTCTTGTTCCCTTGCCAGGCTATTGAACATTATTTTTGTCTTCTGCATATTCATCGTCAACCCAATTCTTACACTTTCTCGATTAAGGTCCTCAATCATTTGCTGTAGTTCGTCTGCATTGTTGCTGAATAGGACAATGGCATTTGCAAACCGAAGGTTGCTGATATATATATACATATATATATATATATATATATATATATATATATATATATATATATACGGCTATCAAAATTAAGTTTTGTGGTTTTCTTAAGCTTAGAGTTACGTGACGTCCACCTCTGCAAATAAGTTATGGGGCCACGGGGACACAAAGTGAGAACATAATTATCGCTGGCAGCCGCCCAATTAAGTCAAATTGTATATTGAACTCTTTAGTGACTGTAGAAAGTGGGCATGTTTGTATAGAAAACTTGTCGTGTTTCTACACAGTTCCTCATGGCGGAATCCTTCTAGCATGCCCGTGTTCCGAGATATCCGGCTGCAAATATTAATTGCTGTCCGCCTGATTACCCATGCACGACAGTGAATATCGACTGAAAGCTCCACCCTGATGTGACGTGGCTGTTGCGCGCGTTGTTTACACTGAAAGTGTGGCGAATTCATAGGCAAAGATAACTGTTCTCCTTTCAGTCTCAGCTGGCGAAATTGAAAATCGGTGAACCAGGAACCGCTGTCGAAACACGCAGCCGCGCTCTCTGTAATGATGGCTGCTGCCATGCCGAGATAAAGCAGCCAGCAGAGAAGCCAGAGGGCAATGCGCGTGCGTAGTGGTGACTACACGAGCGCGCATGGTCCTTGCCTGGGTTACGCAAATAAAGTGACTGCTAATTTCTAAATATTACGTTTTTATTAAATCAACAAAAATAAAAACCAATTTAGTCGTGCTAGCGCATATTCCGTTCTGCTAGGTAAAAGTGCGCAAATATCACTTTTCATGGAAACACAACACTTACGAAGATGTCAGTATTTTAAAAATGTTCCAAATTCTTTCCTTCCACAACAACGCAAAGCATAAACCGCTCTAGCGCTGACTCGATAGCTCTGCTCAGTACTTTTGCTGCTGCTGCTCGCACGGGCAGCCATTATCCTGTTCATGTCACTAACTTCAGTGCGCTCTGTTGCAAAAACTCGATCTTTAACGTCGCCCCAAAGAAAAAAGTCAAGCGGTCAGGGGAACTCGGTGGCCGAAACAACGTTACTGCTCGTCGAATCCACTGTCGTGGAAAATGACGGTCCAATCAGCTCTTCGCAGAAGTTCAGAAATGTGGTGGCTCTCCGTCATGCTGGAACCGCACTTGGCGCAGGTCATTGAGGGGGTGATTGGAGACAAAGTTGGCGGCGACAGCACTCAATATTTCTTGCGCGTAGTTCCTTCCGTTGTGGTTGTCCTGAAAAAAGTAAGGTCCAATGACTTTGTCCCCGACTATGCCACACCGCACATTCACACTCCAGCGAACTTGGGGCTTGTGTTACCGCAGTCCGCGTGGATTTGCTTGCGACCAATAATGGGCGTTGTGACTATTCACGGTACCATTGCGGTACCGTGAATGTCGAAATTACCATTTGTAGGAATTCCTTCTAAGTGCTAAGCACTTTAGGGGCCCTGGCTGTCGGCGCTAAATGTGATCTCATATCTTCGTAGTCACGCGCAAAAACAGGGTCGAAACAAGTGCAGAATTGATCAAAACCGGTTCAAAATAAAGTAACATGATTCAGAATTATCTAAAAGATAGGAATAATAAAGTATTGAGCGCAATAATTAGCAGAAAATCGTGGCCTCATGTCGCCTCATGTTGCAATGTGACCTCATGTCGTCGTGGTCACGCGCAAAAATAAGTTCTCAAAACAGGGTCAAAACAAGCACAGAAATGATCAAAACCGGATGACAACGAAGGAACATGATTGAGCATAATTGAAGAGATAGGAATACCCATGAATTACCAGAACTTCGCTAAAAGCGCTTCAATCATGGATCAGCAAAAGCTTTGGCTCCACTTGCTCCACACACACACACACTAGAAAGGACAGGACATCCTTCACATCTGCTGGTTCTCCAGAAGTGGTTTTAACGTCAAATATGTTCTCGAATAATGACGTATTTCGCTGTCAAATTCCAGGGCTTTGTCTTTTTATAGTAATAAAGGAGTGAAGTTAGAAGCTAGCCACATCAAAGAAAACAATCTTTAGCTGTATGTTATAAAAGTATATGTACCTGCTTCAAATATTTTAATGGAATTTAATAAACCTTGCACTCTTTACGACTGTTCTCTCTGTATTCAGTCATTCACCAGTGCTCTCCGTGTCTCTCCCCATTTTATTATGTCCAGAAAAATGAAGGGTGTTTGAATGAAGCATGCACGGAGTTCTCCTTGCGATCATCACCACTGCGCATCTTGTGCTTGGTGAGTCGTTTTTCTTAAACAGCCTTGCATGCTTAATCTTGCTTGGTCACATGCCAGGTGTATATATTAAGCAGACATGCCTTGTCGGGAACAGAAAACGTGAAAGTGTGTTCCGAAATATTTCAAATCGTAAGCATAACCATTTTTTCTACTATGCTGCATCCACCACCATCGCCATTTTCGAGGTACAGTTGATCATATCTGCATTCTTCATGTGAAACCTAATTTCTGATATTGTTATGAAATATTTCGGCACGAATTGAAATATTTACGCCGCATTCAGAAATGCATGTAACGTGAAGCTCACGCTTCACTTGATCTACATAATATGATTATCATAATATGATTATACATAATCACGCCAAAGATGCTTAATGTGTTTCCCTCGGCGCGTTCACGACAGGCGTCATTTAACTTCAGAGATGCAACTTAATTTGAAGCATTGACTTCACGTTAAGTTGCATCTCTAAATATGGTGGATAGTGTACCATACATAAGATGCTTAACATGATAGTAAAGGCGTTCGCATTAACGTTCGCATTACACAAGAGACTTCGGGTGGGGATGTTGATGTTGATTCCTTATCAACATCTTTGTGTGCAGTTGCTACAGTGATTTCGTCGCCTTCTTTTTCATCAGCGAACATCAAAGCATTGCTTGTTAGCACCGAATAATTATTTCTAAAAACTTATTTAATGTCAATTAGTTAAAAGAATGGGGCATTGCTCAATTCTCCGAAAGCATAGTCTAGATGCCGAATTGGTATGTGCAGTAGAGAGGGAAACATGTGGCACGTCAGAGATGTGTAGATCGGTGCTGTCAGTGGGAATGATATGGCGTCATCCTGGAGACGTGAACAACGGCTGACCGACGTATTCGTGACGCACCTCCTATGTGAGGTCGCCAACTCGTTCTAGCGAAGCAAAGTTTTTTCGACCAACCACGCAGGCCGATCGGTGTCCAGACCCATATTTCAACACCAGGTTGATACGTGACCTCTCGATGACGAATGTTGTACACCTGGTCACGGTTGCGTTGTTGATAGTGGATGCCCGTCGGAGCAAGCTGACGGGCCTCTTCACCGGGCCGAGCAAGGTCGGCAGCATCCGCGGTAAGGGTGGTAAATGACTTGAGGTTGTCTCGTCGTGGTAGGCGTGCAGAATATCGTCAAGGAGCATGGACCGCACCACAAATAGGCAGATTGTTGCGTTTGAATCGATACTCAATTTGTAGGGGATGCCATCGCGGATGAAAAACGACGACAGTGTCCGGACAAACGGCCGAAAAAGCTTCAATATACGTCCCTCATGGCAGCCGATGAGTGGTCAAGTATTAAATTATTTTTTTTATTCTGTGTGTTTTTTTCAGAATGAGATAAATACACAATTCGAAGCTATACTAGCTAAAGCTGTAATGCCAAGGAGAGCTACTCCAGCATGAGGGACAGCGTGATTGATCCTCCATATTGGCGAGTCAGCATTGAGCATAGGGGCATGTGGCAATTATAATGGGTTGGTTGTGCGAATATTGTCGCAACTGAACAATTGTCGACACTACCGCCAGCCATTTTCTGTTTAGTGTTTCTAAATGGGAGGCATTTGCAGTCTTTTCTGATGCTCGCAGAAGGTATTGTGTTGGCCCTGCTCCCACAAAGAAGAAACTTCGTCTTTTGTACGCCGGTGTAAAGTTTCGGCTGTCTTGAAATAGTTACCTCCTCCTCCAAGAAGCGCCTATAATAAACGCAAAGTTCCAAAAAACGGAGCAGGTGGCCTTTGTTCGTTGGTCTTGTAAAGGCGCAACAACCATGGTCTGGTCGAATACCTTTGTGGCTAACGGCATGGCCTAATATCTGAGTTCGTCGTATCAAAAATGGAATTATTGACTTTAGGGAAACGCTGGGAGTACGAATTGAACCAAGCAATGCGTGTAGGTGCTGATGATGCTGCTCAAGAGTTGCAGAAAGCACGACTATGTCATGTAAATATACGAGAAAGGACTGTCACTAAAGGCCTGACGAAGCCGTGTTCATTATGCGAGGAAAAGCAGCAGGCGCTGAGCATAATTCGAAAGGAGGTAGCTCCAAATTGTCAGGCCTGTCGGGCGTGATAAAGTCGGTTTTCTCGCTCTCACGGTCATCAGCCTCTGTCTGCTAGTAGCCACTACACAAATTCATTAATGAGAAGAATCGGGCGCGGAAAACACGGTCTAAAATGCCGTCTTTCTTTGTAACGTTTTTTATCTTGCAGTAATCAACACAAAAACTCGTCGTACCATTTTCCTTTCTCACCAAAGGGATGAGTGATACTCAGGGACTCGTCGAAGGATGTATGATGTCATCGGTATGCATTTGTTGAAGTTGGTCTCGGATGGCATCTTGCGTCATACGAGAAACGCGGTAGGCACGTGGGCACATAGTCCTTTCCACAGGGGTCAGTAATAATTTAGTGTCTCGTAATAGGTTTTTGCGAACCTTCTGTGTTGAAGCAAAGCAAGACCCGCAAGAGATTCTAAAAGGTTTTGAATGATCCCTTGTTTGGTAGCCGATAGTTTAGAATGCACATTGATTTTGCTGTTCGTCGGTGGTAGGTCACATAATTTTCAGAAGTTCGTCCGACTACGCTGGAGGCTGCAGTGCCTTTACTGGTTTAAAGTAGGCGATCGTAGTTTGTCGGTCGAAGTGCTGGTATTCCCGATTGAAATTAAACGCCAAGATTTCTGTCGTTGGCGATGTCAGCTGCAAGACGCCACACGGTTAGCCAAACCTGTCGAGCCAACGGGACTGACATATTGCTTTTAACGATTCCGAGACAAGGAGGGTTGTCGGCGCTTTTGCCAGTGATCAATGTAATATAATACAATTGCCAAAGACTGGTATCACCTTGAATTGAGTTGGACGGTACAGTTGTTTCGTGGCTGTGGTGTTGGGCTTCTAAGGACGAGGTCGCGGGATAAAATCCCGGCCACGGCAGCGTTATTTTGATGGGGGCGAATTGCGAAAGCGCCCGTGCACTCAGATTTAGGTGCACGTTAAAGCACCCCAGTTGGTTCAAATTATTCTGGAGTCCCCCACTACAGCGTGCCTGATAATCAGATGGTGGTTTTCACACGTTAAATGCCCTAATTTAATTTAATTTGGATCCAACAATAGGTGCATACGTAGTGTATATAGGTGATTAAGTACATAGCCGATGAAGTGAGTAAATATTTTAGCCCCCGTTGATATCTTTTCCTCCACCGCTGTATGCGAAATTTCTTCCATCTTCTTGACTTCTCGATAACACCCGAATTTGTGATGTTCGTTCCCCAGATGGCCATGTGCATAGAGCAATGCATTATTCGAGGTGTATTCATGTTCTGTGTGAGAACCGTAGTACTGTGTAAGACGTACAGCGAAAAAAAACAACAACAAATGCAAGACTTGTCTTCCTTCTTTATGATTTAGGTGAAAACATGCTCCTCGAGGCTGGTCCGTCCTTGGGAATCGTTCAACCAATTGGATCGAACATGTTTGTACCGACGTCAAGATCCGCTACTATTGTGATCAAACAACCGCCACCTTCAGGTGATAATACGCGCTCTTCATTTCAGTAACCAGTGGTGCGTAATATTCATCAAATAGACATTTAGGTGGCAAATGGTGATATTTTCACCGAAATGGAAAAAACCTAACTATTCAGTTCTGTAAATGACTACTTCAACACGAAGATGCGTTCTTTCATAGTACGCATTTTAAAACAACATAGGGAGTCAGAAATACCTATTGCGCACCACGCGTCTCCATTAGCATTAATCCTAGTTTTCACAAAAACAACGAATGAGATGCTTCACACCTATCAACACGTAGTATTTCGACAGCATGGAACTAAAAGGGCAACCTGCTCTTCAGTGCGAATGGGAAACTTCACATTTTCTAGAATGCGAATCAGAACGCAAAAAGAAGTTATTTTTTATTTTACGGACGATGTGCTTTTATTATAGAAGAAATGCTACTCAGATGTTCTATTCCATCATGTTTCGTCTTATAAGTATAACAGGGATAAAGACAAATAACAGGGATAGCAGGACCAATGTGCATCAGCAATGGAGTACAAATTATTTCCAGGCAAGCTTTAACAAAGGCAAAATCGCCTCCACTGTACCCCGTGAAAGTGTGTGTACAGTGAAGCTTTTGCAGACGTTAGGCGACGTTAGACAAGCACCACAACCATCACAAGGGACCCACGTCACTCGCGCAGCGTACGTGTGCGGAAGTGCAGCCTACATCCTCATTCTTCTAGGCCCACCGCCAAAGGTTCAGGGACCGCAGATATGGCGCCCAATCCGCAACGTTGCGCTTTCTGATTGTAGTGCACCTGCGTTTCCAGTCTTGCGTAATACACACGCGTGCAACTTTTTACAAGCCAGCGTTATCATGAACGACGGTGAGAGCGAAAGGTGCGGCGGCGCGGCTTCGCTAGCTGCTTTGTACACGTCACTTGACGCCATGGAAGAATGGCATGGCTTTCCGTCTTCATCATAATTTCACTGCGACACCGCAGTTAAGTGCCAGAAAGTGGGGTTCGCCTCGCCCGTCCGTCCATCCCATTACACCGAAGCTGACCGCTCTCATCGTCGACGTTATTTTGTCGTCGTGCGGCTGCCTGCTCATCCGGAGCGCACCGTCAGCACAGAGAGAGAAAAAAAGAAACTACCCTTGCAACGTGCACCACTGGGATTCAAACCCGTGTAACTGCAGCGATTTTACCTTGGGAGCCGGATGTGTTAACAACAGCGCTAACGCGAAGAAAAGTGTTTCGAAATTCGTGCAAGGTATCGCGCTCCACACATACATTCGAGAGCAGTGCCGTCTGTGTTTGCATTTCGGATGCCACAACCAACAGCACTATCAATGGACGAAGGAAAATGGCTAGCAATGAGGACGTCACAATTTTGATGCGTATAGCACTATATTCATAAAAAATATAAAGGAAAGGCTTATGGAGAGTAGGAAATAGTTTTGGTTCTTAACCCTTCGCTCGTGCCCGCGCGCGGTTGAATCAAAGAAACAACAACGCTCGCTCGCGCTGTACAGGGTCGTCCACTCTTGGTACGAAGAGTTTCGATGTACGGCCGTTGCCAGCCTGCTCCTCGCTTTCCCTCTCTGTCAAACAAAAATGTCGCAGTTTCACCCGAAAGGCGAACCTTCAATTGCGATAGCCAATTAGTAGAGAGTTATTCGGAGTAGGGATAGTAGATTGATCGGCTGCATAAACTTGGACACGTTCGCTTAATAACTGATTTAACAAGCGTAGTGTCAGCGCGCACAAGTAAACATGAATAGATCACACTCAATGAGCGCAGGCTGCTGTCAAAACGCTGGCAGCAAGCGGAGCCGCCGCAGCGAGCGAAGGTTCGTGCGGTCTATTGCTTCAACGGAAACTGAGCGGCGAATCCACAGCGCATACAAAGGTCAGAGCCGTGTGGAGATCACTTTTAAGAGACGGTGCGGGCGACCGCCACAGCTGGGCAACGTACAAACGCAGTTGTTGGCAGAGTAGAAGCTTCCCCCCTCACTCCCGTGCTGCCTTCCCACTTTCTTGCTTTTGCGTGGGAGATTGAGTGGCCAGTTCCCCTTGCGTCCGGTTGCAAGATAAGCATTTGGTGCCGCAGCGCAGCGTCGCACCGCCTCCCTCCCTCCAATACCCCCACGGCCTTTCGTGCGAAGAAGGTCGCGTTTGCTTTTCGCCGTGCGTTCGCTCTCCGTGATAGCGCGCGTCCCCCGCGCGCTTTCACTCGCGCATGCGGGTCGCGGCAACGATTTTATCGCCCATTGACTTTATACGGACCCTCACGGCGACGGGGACGCCAACGGCAGAAATCCGGTTGAAGTGTCCATATAATTGCTGTCGCCATGGTTTATATATATATATATATATATATATATATATATATATATATATATATATGCGCTGGCGCTGCGCCGCCACGCTGCGCCGCGTGCGTACTATGAGTGGACGACCTTGTACATAGGTCTTGAACGCAGGGCACCGCCGTCATAGGGCGCAGCGTTACAGCTTCAACATCATTCCCGCAGTCGTTGGGCCCGTATTTTGTAACGTTCCATTTTATTTATACAAGCTATAACGGCGGCTCTGCGGCGTAAGCGTTTATGTCCGAGCTAATCACGAAAGAAATGAGTGAAAAGGAAACCGAAATATCATATAACGTTTGAAAATCTGCCACCTAGATTTTAGCTATCGACGGTTCAAATGACGCGTTCTGATAGCATAGTGACAGGAGACAGCGGCTTATGTACCCGTTACGTGCAGTTTAAAACAACGTCAACTTCATTCACTTTTGTGGCTGAAAATTATTCACATCGGCAGATATTTGCAATAATATTGCTGAATACCCACAAAGTGACATTGATTGCTTTCGTTGTTGTTGGAAGCTTTATTACTATGCATTGTACAGATGCTTGTATTGCCGTCATCGTGGCCGCATCCTGGCGTACTAGCAAGTTCGGAAGCTGCGTAAACAAACAAAAGAAGAGCGAAAGAAAGCAAAAAACTCACCAGCCCTTCCCCTGTCGAGAAAATGGGGGTAAGCGAAGCTTGTCGTGTGCGTATCTGACCTTCGTCAGGGTAACGTTAAGTTTACGACTTGTCACGGTAATGAAACATAAAAGTTTATTTATCGAGGGAAGGAAAGGTACAACGCACCGGAAGGAAAAGTCACTCGAGAGGGAAACAAAAGTAGAAGGAAAGGGAACGAAATGTACAACGAAAGGGAACGAAAAGTACTAGCATTGGGAAGGGAAAATAGTAGGTCAAGTACACACACATGCTTCGCTTACCCCCGTATTCTCGACAGGGGAAGGGTTGGTGACTTTCTCTCTCTCTCTCTTTCTTTTTCTCGTTCGTTCTTTCTTTCTTTCTCACTCTCTCTCCTTCTCTTTCTCTTTCTCTCTTTTCTTTTTTGTCCCTGGTATGTGCCATTTGCTTGGACCCTTTCTGCAGTATCACAAGGATCGGCCCACTTTTCACCACCACCACCACCACTGAAACCTGTGAGCCTATAAAGCTTCGCTTAAAAAAGACGTGTTAATGAAAACTAAAACAACGTGGCTTGGTGCACTGGCGTCATCGTAGCCGCCATGTTTGGGTACTAGAACACTGAGATGGCGCGTCCGTGGCATCACGTGAAAAGTATCCCTTCTTTCCTTGAGCGTCGATGGCCCATATAGTAAATAGCTTTACATCAAATTGACGCAGTGCATTCAATCTATATTAAGCAATAAAATTGTCTCTGAGTTGCGATATTTGCCTGCAATACAATTTCTGTCTTTTTTCGGAAGACCTGCTGAGTTTGTCACATTAATCGTTTTAAATCATTACGATTGCACGTCAGTGCTTACGGCGATGTGCTTAAACATGCTAATTGTTACATTTTGCGTTTTATTTTCTAGTTGTGGTTGTCAACGTTCCAGCTGTCGTCCAGCAGCCTACGATTATTGTAGTGCAGAGAAGTGAAAAATAAAATGGTCATTGCAAAAGGCTTTCCAGGAAGTAGGAGAACGGACGAGTCACTGCCAAGTTGTGACAATCTTCCAGTTGGTGATAATATTTTATGCCACATGCTACATATTTTGAACTTATGTTTATTTATTATAGCGACAAGTAAGGGTTTGTGAGCACAAACGCTTTAATGCGACTCGTAATAATTTTTTTAAACACTATTACATAAAATGGTGGCAGGCTGGTCTCGGTTTGACAAGGGAACAATGGTAAAGAAAATATGTACTTAACATCCCACAGTCCACTCCACCCGATCGCACAAACTGTAAGCAAGTGTACGGTCTCTATGTGGGGTGCAATCTTGATGGTATGAGGATCCGTGTGTTCTGCTCTTCAGTTTTGGAAATGAATGCATTCTTATAGAAGTTGTATCATCCGCATGGCGCCAGCAGTGAGTTTTGTGCAAGACACTTTTAGCACTGTTGATGCGTCATGGACGTCTGCCTTTTGCTTAATGATTAAAATCTGTAAATAATTTCATTTTGTACGCTATTTCACGTCTATAGACGACTCATTTTGCTTGGAAAGAGTGCGCCACATTCAGAACCAGGAAATATTGCTTGAAATAGATACCAATACAGGGAATAATTGACGCGATGGAATCCGTCGATTGTTTCTATAGCCACGTGAAGTCTACGTTTATATCTAGGCTTGCACATATAAGTTCTTGGAATCCCTTCGAAACGCTCTCATGGGCATTTCAACGCCCCCGAAAACATCTTAGACCACCAGCGCGTCTAAATACTATAACATTCCGCCTTACCCGTTATTAAGTAAATGAATAATGCCCTAATCTGTGGGTATGCGAATAGAGCTCACATGACCTTTATCGCTGCTGTATGAATGCTTTATTATTCAGTGTGCGTCTACTCTTTTCGGTGTGCCTTTATCTCCTATGTTTTCGGTGCAGCTCCTTCGGGATTACACACGTTAAGCTGCCGTTACCATGCCGGAGTAATGTTATTGTCATGGCCTCCACATCGTCGTTGCCATCTACATGAAGTCATCGTCATGTCACCACCTTCATGCCCCACTTCGTCATTGTATTATTCATGCGATTGTAGTCAAGTCGTCGTCTGGTTGCTGTAGCTTAACACCACACATAATCACACCACACACACCCACGACGGACACAATTACATTCTTTAGATGGACGCGTTATGTCATCTGGTAAGAACGCATATCCAAGCGAGGCTGGACAGCCAGCTGCACGCAAAGTGCCTCGCACAATACCTGCAATGTTTTTGGTCGAGGCATTCAGGCCACCAACGTCTATTGGATGCTAGCACGACATGTCTTAGCATTGTGCTAGCATACATTGTCTGCTGCCGCGTTGTACGGCATTCCTTAGATACCATTTATAACCACGTTACTACGTATGAAAGAGCAAATATTTTGCACCAGGCCTGACAACATATCCGTGTAGAGCGTAGAGCAAGGAAATGTGTGTTGTACGAGCGTTTGTGTGCGTGACAACAGCGACAAAAGGACGGCAAGATAATGGCTTGATGACGGCGACGACTTGAAACAACGGCAATGATTATCCTCCAACTGATTGAATGTATTGCAAGGAACGCACGCAATGATCGTGGTTTATCGGCAATTTATGAAAAATAGCTACCGTGGCGACATGTGCACTGTGGAGGAGCCTCTGAGACGGTGTCGATGCTTAAGGCCAATATATAAACTAATAATGCGCCATGCAAACTAACAAAACGACGTGAATGAAATTATACAGCTCAACAGAATATAGGTTGCACATTCGTCGCTCAGTCTGGTCAGCGCCTCCTCTAAAAAAATTTCTCGCAGTTTCACCCGAAAGGCGAAGCATCAATAGCGATAGCAAATTAATAGAGAGCTATACGGAGTATAAAGGATAGTAGTTTCACGGCCGCTACATAAAAAAAAAGGTGCGGCCTGCTGCGTCGCGCCGCCGTCAATGGGCGAGCGCGTCTCGGCCGAGTTGACAGTTGCGGCCGCTGTTTTTGGTGATGACGCAGCTGCTCCGGTATGCAAGGCAGACGCCGGTTCGTGATACAATGTGGTTGCCTCACGATTTATGCGTGTTGGTGTGTTTTTTCGGGCGCATTCTCGGGTGCTTTTATTTGTGTGATCGTTTGTGTGAGCAGCTTGCCTCATGTTTCTTGTGCTTGAGTACGGGTCTTGAGTACGGGTCTTTGGCAGACGGTTTTTTCTAGCGGTGTGATGCCGCGAAGCTCTTGTGTGGCGCTGTGCAACTCGAACGCGAGAAGAGATGCTACTGTGAAGTGCCACGAATTCCCCTGCGATGTAGAGCGTCGGGACGCGTGGCTGAAGAATATTTCTCGCCAAGGGCCGTGGGAGCCAAGCGATAGGTCGCTGATATGTTCATTACATTTTACTGTGAATCACTATAAAAAGAACACGAAATTTAGGCTTATGCTTCCGACTGCGGTCGCGACTGTGTTTCCCGGTTATCCGCAGCACATGCAAAAAGAGAATATCAGAAACACGGGCAAGATGTAAAATGAGCAGCGCGTAAAAAAAAAAGAAAAAAAAAAAGCTTAGGCAGAAGGAAGCAACGTACACAGAACAAGCGCTTATCATTTCTGCGCTTCTTATTTTGCTACCGTTTCCTTACGCGCTGCTGATTTCAAGTCATGCATCTTTAATCACCTGCCCAACCTGCCGTCGTCACCAGTCCAAGACCTCCGCCTGCAGTTTCGCACTACACGCCCACAAGCGGCTTCTGCGTGTCGCCTTCTGCAGCTGCAAACTACGTGCCCAGAAGCGACTTCTGCACGCCTCCGCAGCCCCTACACCCGGCTCAGCATTGTGCGCCCCAGCCTGGGCCCCCTGTTCACAATCCGTGGCATACCCAGGACAATCGGCCCATCTGCAACGCGTGTGGATTTGCTGGCCACGTGTCACGATTTTGCCGCCGGCGGGGTTGGTACCCTCCCGATACTGCGAGACCACAAGGGAAATCACCTGACTCCCAGTCCCGCTATGTCCCACCTGTTCCGCACTTCGCTTCCTCGTCTCCTGCTCCTCGAAGTTTCACCACTCGTTGGTCTCCCTCTCCCCGTCGACGTTCCCTGTCGCCCCTTGTCCACCGCCCCCCCCGCTGTGGAGGAAAACTAAAAGGCGCAGTTCCGGAGGCAAGAACTGCGATCTTATCGAACTGCTCGAGCCCTCGTTTGTTCCCTGCGAACGTCATTGAAGTTTATGCGGAAGGTATCGCCGTTCACGCGCTTGTAGGCGCCGGTGCCGCGGTGTCAGTGATTGCCGACCAGCTTCGCCGTACGCTCCGAAAGGTCGTGACGCCGTTTTCCGGTATTTCGCTACGTACAGCAAGCGCTGAGTCAATTGAGCCTGTAGGAACTTGCACCGTCCTTGCCGCCATACAAGACAGTTTACATCACATTGAGTTTGTTGTCCCTACCCGCTGCTCTCATGCAATCATTCTAGGATGGGACTTCCTCTCTTCTAATCGCGCAGTTATTGATTGTGCCCGTGCAGAACTTGCGCTGACTCCATTTTGCGGAATTCTTTCTGAAGATTCGCCTCTTTCTTCTGCTAGAGTGTTCGTCGCCGCCGACACCGATATCCCTGCTTTCTCTTCCGCCCTTGTGCCCGTATCCTGTGCTGCTTTCTACGATTCCACAGTTCTCTTCACGCCGTCAAAACTTGCTGCACGCCGTCATCCCTTCTTGCTTCCTTTCGCCATCCTTCCCATTCGCCAGAGCTCCAGCGCACTTTACGTTACCAATCCGTTTTCGTGTCCATGAAGCTTACACCATGGCGAGTGCCTCGGGTCTGCTGACGAATTTGAGACGAACTTTCTCTACGTTGTGCCTGATGACTCGACTCCTCTTCAGATTGACGCCATGGCTCTTCGTGTCTCTGCGTCTGAGCCAGCATGTGACAGAACGTTTGCTCGGTGTATTGATCCGCAGCTCACTCCGAGTCAGCGCGCGCAAATCGTCGACCTCCTTACCCGATTTCGCACTTCTTTTGACCTCCAACAACAATGTTTAGGGCGTACAGCTACAGTCGTTCAACACATCGACACCGGTAGCCATGTCCCACTACGGTAGCGTCCATACCGTGTGTCCGCGACGGAGCGCCGTGTCATCGACGAGCACGTAGGCGACATGCTTCAACACGGCGTGATACAGCCTTCCCACAGTCCTTGAGCCTCTCCTGTAGTGCTGGTGAAAAAGAAAGATGGGACAATTCGTTTTTGTGTGGACTATCGACGCCTGAACAAGATAACCCGGAAAGATGTCTCTCCTCTCCCCCGTATCGACGACGCACTAGACTGCCACCAAGGCGCTCAATTCTTTTCGTGCTTAGACTTACTATCTGGTTACTGGCAAGTCCCGGTGGCTGAGTCAGATCACCCGAAAACGGCATTCGTTGCGCCTGACGGCTTATATGAATTTACCGTGATGCCCTTTGGCCTGTGCAATGCGCCTGCCACATCTGAAAGAATGATGGATAACATCCTCCACGGCCTCAAATGGCAGACATACCTTTGTTATCTCGATGACATTGTCATCTTTTCCCCGGACTTTTCTTCTCACCAGCTCCGACTCGAACGCGTTCTCACTTGCCTCGCCGATGCTGGACTCCAGCTCAACATGAAAAAAGTGTCGCTTCGCCGCCCGACAGCTAGTCATCCTTGGCCACGTTGTTTCGAAAGATGGTGTGCTTCCAGATCCTACCAAACTCCAAGCAGTCGCCGAATTCGCACGACCAAAGACCACCAAAGAACTCCGCAGCTTCATCGGATTGTGCTCATACTTTCGCCGTTTCATCCGCAACTTCGCCACCATAATGGCGCCTTTGACGCAGCTTCTCCTGGGTAACCACGACCTCTCGGCCTGGTCGCCACTTTGCGATGCCGCATTCACGACGCTGCGTCGTCTTCTAATCTCAGCCCCGATTCTCCGTCATTTCGACCCCAGCGCACCGACAGAAATTCACACGGATGCTAGTGGTGTCGGCAGTGGCGCTGTTCTTGCGCAGCGAAAGACTTGCTTCGATGAATACGTCGTTGCTTACGCCAGCCGGGCTCTGACGAAAGCGGAAGCTAACTATTCCGTGACAGAAAAAGAATGCTTGGCTATCATTTGGGCTATAACTAAATTCCGCCCTTACGTCTACGACCGCCCATTCGGCGTAATAACTGACCATCATGCCCTCTGCTGGCTGTCGTCCTTAAAATACCCTTCAGCTCGCCTCGCTCAGTGGGCGCTTCGTCTCCAAGAGTACGACATTCGAGTGCTGTACCGCTCTGGCTGTAAACATACGGACGCGGATGCCCTGTCCCGCTCCCCTGTGTCAGGCCAGCCCAATTATTCGAAGGTACCATTATGCGAGTCCTCCCTCACCGCCACGGACATGCTTTCGGAGCAGCAGAAGGATCGATGGATTGTCTCTATGCTGGCTTTTCTGTCCAACCCATCAGCGCCTTATTCTGACCGTACACTGCGTCGCCAAGCACACCACTTCGCTGTTCGTGACGGACTCCTTTACCGCCGTAACTACCTCGCGGACGGCCGCAAATGGTTACTCGTGGTCCCACGGCATCTATGTTCGGACATATGTGCAGCGTTTCACGATGACCCGCAATGCGCGCATGCAGTACTAAAAACGCACGCGCGCCTGCGACTCCGTTATTACTGGCGCGGAGGTACCGATTCGTCCGCCGATATGTGCGCTCCTGCCTCGCTTGCCAACGCCGCAAGAATACCCCTTGTTCCTCAGCTGCTCAGCTGCCCCATTGCAACCTTTGCCTTGCCCAGGACGCGCCTTTGACCGCGTCGGAGTTGATCTTTACGGGCCCCTGCCGAGTAATTCAGACGGCAACCGCTGGGTGATTGTGGCAATAGACCACCTAACGCGTTACGCGTAAACTTCGCCTCTGCCCAGCGCATCTGCGCGTGATGTTGCATGGTTCCTTCTGCGTAACATCATACTTCGCCATGGAGCCCCCAGAGAATTGCTCAGCGACAGAGGCCGTGTGTTTCTCTCTGAGGTTATAGAAGCCCTACTCAAGGAATGCCACGTAATTGACCACACCACTACTGCAGACCACCCGCAGACTAGTGGGATGACTGAGCGCTTTAACCGTACTCTTGGCGACATGTTATCCATGTACGTCGCATCTGACCAGACCAATTGCGACCGCGCTCTACCTTCGTGACATATGCTTACAACACCGCCCCACAGACCACTACGGGATTCTCCCCGTTCTTTCTTCTTTACGGACGCGAGCCTTCCTGCACAATGAATACCATCCTCCCGTATCGCCCTGACACAACGGAGTCTACTGCCCTGTCCGAAGCTGCTGCACAGGCGGAAGAGTGCCGACAGCTTGCCCGCACATTTACTACGGAAGACCAGCAGCGACAGAAGCACCGTTGGGATACTTCCGCCTCTCTTGCACCCTATGCCCCTGACTCACTAGTCTGGCTTTGGGTTCCCGCCACGAGCCCTGGACTTTCAGCGAAACTCGTTTCCAAGTACCAGGGTCCCTACCGTGTGGTCAGTCAAACGTCTCCTGTGAACTACATGATAGAACCCCTTGAGCCACCTTCGGATAAGCGCCGCCGAGGGCGCGAAATCGTGCACGTTCAGCGGCTAAAGCCTTATTTCGACCCCCCTGTGCTCTCCTGCCCGTAGGTCGCCGGGACGGCTCCTTTTCTCCGGGGAGATAATTGTACTGAAGAAGAACGAGCAGTATGCACTGCTTCAAGAAAGACGACGACGACGAGTTGGTCGAAGCCGTGTGCCTGTGTTGCCTGCGCTGTGTAACCTCTCGTTGCAGTGCTCTACGCTCTAATTAATTACACTAGAGTGCCTCTCTACAGTACAATTATATGAAACGTAAAAAGTATCAGCTCGACGCTAAAGTCGAGGACAGATGACAAAATTATCTCTCGCTTTGGAACAACTTGTCGTCTGGTGTTGCTTTTCTTCTCTTGATTCTGCATTGTAGGTGAATAAACTTTATTGGGAGATGTAATATGGGTGAATGAAAGCCTTTTATGCAGATTTTATTTTAAGAACGCATTATTTGTGTAGCCATATCCACATTTTGGACGAAGCCTCGTACAACACCAGCCTCGCAGACACATATCCCGTCAATCCCATGACGGCACAGCGCCCTTTAAGAAACTCGCATAGACGGTGGCGCCAGATTACCCTCTAGGTGTTAAAGTGAGAAACTATGCTCCTAGGTGTCGCCGCCCTACTGCTTGCCATGGCTACGGCGCGGCTGTTTCTTGATACCATGGAGAGAGAGAGTACAACTTTTATTTCCAACATTTGGAAAGATTAGCGTGGGTTGGCTACACCCCATCGCTCATGCGTTGGAGTTGACCTTGGTCCCGTGGACGGAGGTGGCCTCCAGCGCAGCGTTGATAATATTCAACTGGATGTTCAGGTCTGAGCTGGCCATGGTGGTCTCCCAGTCGTTCTCGTTCTTGATATTTAATGCATACTTTTTTTTTTTTGGGGGGGGGGGGGCATTGCCAAATTATGTGGAAGAGGTCTGCGATGCCACCGCAAAGATTGCAGTGGGGATCATATATCTATTGATATATTCTCTGCATAGAGGCTGGCGTTGGAAACGTACGCGTTTGCAGCCTCCTCCATGCTCATTCCTGTTTTTTATCTAATTCCGAATGTCCTTGTGGATATTTCCGTCTACCGAGTTTGTAGTGCTCAGTGATTTCATTGTAGCTGAGTAGCCGTTCTGTCGGGTTTTCGCCCACTTCATCTTCGTCTCCGCTTATCCTCTAACCCAGTATGTGAGTCCTCGGCCGAGGGCGTCGGCAGATTCGTTGCCGGGGGGATCTGAATGTGCAGGGGCCCATTTCAGAACCTTTCTAACATTTTGGGGTATTGAATTTAGAAGTCTAAGTGCCTTTTTGGATATTATGCCGAGTGCGTAATTAATAATCGCTGTCTTTGAATCACTGATAATTGTTCTGTCACCGTCTATGTTGAGGGCTAGGGCTATTGCGCATTCTTCCGCCTCTTCTATGGATTCGCACGGAATCGTGGCTGTAGCTTGGGTGCCCTCGAGCAAATTGGTGGCCACTGCCACTGCGGCTTTTCTGCCATTGTACCAGGCAGCATCCGCGTAGAATACCCGTGTATCGTCTTTGTGTGTTGTGTGAAGGGCTTTTGCTCTTTCTCTTCTTCTTTCAGGGTGATATGTCGGAGGCATGTTTTTAGGGAGTGGGGGAATAATGAGTCTTTCCCTGATCATTCGGGATGATGTCACATTCGCCTTTCCCTGTTATGGACAAGTTGATGTTTAGTTTCTCCAGGATGTATCTACCTGTGTCCGACTGTGTTAGTCTTGTGTATTGAGCTGCGGTATGTGTTTTTATGAGCTCTTCTAAATCATTGTGTAATCCCAGCGCCAGTAATCTGTCGGTGCTGGTGCTTACCGGTAGGCCAAGGCCTTGCTTGTAAAGTTTTCGGATGAGAGCATTCATCTTGTTTATCTTATCTTTGTGCCATTTGATGTACGGAGCTTCGTATACTATTCGGCTGATTGCGAAAGACTGGATCAGCCTCAATGCGTTGCTCTCTTTCATGCCTCGGTGTTTATTTGCCACCCTCTTAACCATTCTTATGATTTGTGTAGTTTTCGCTTCAATTTTCTTAATTATTGCCCCGTTGTGGCCCTTTTCCGGAATGTGCAGACCCAAAACGCGGATTTCTTGCACTGCGGATATTTCTCCTTCGCCAATCTTAATTTTTATATCAGGTCTGTTTGTGCGACTCTTTCTGCCCTAGAAGTCGGTGCATAAAAGAGGATTTCTGATTTTTGTGGAGAGCATGCCAGTCCTTTAGTTTTGGCCCAGCGTCATACCGTGGTTGCCGCTTTTTGCATCGTGGCTTCGGTCTCTCCGTCGCTGCCTTTCGCCACCCAATAGGTGATGTCGTCGGCATACAGACTGTAGTTTAGGTCGGTTAACTTATCTAATTCTTTTGTCAGGCCAATCATATCCGTGTTGAAAAACAAGGGGGAGAGCACAGCCCCTTGTGGCATTCCTCTCGCTCCCAGCTGTATTTCCTCGGAGTGAGAGCATCCCAGGTGAGGGTTGCCGTCTTTTCTCTGAGGAAATCACTGATGTACTCGAAGATTCTCTCACCGAGGCCTAGGTCCTGAATGCCCTCGAGTACCGCCGTATGCGTGACATTATCGAAGGCTTTCTTTAGATCTAATCCCATTATGGCTTTTGTGTCCGTTGTGTTGGTTCCTGAGTCTAATATGTGTTGTTTTAGCTGTAGCAGCACGTCTTGAGTAGATAGTTTTGGTCTGAAACCCAGCATGGTGTGTGGGTGCAATCCCTTTTGCTCCATGTGTCTATTGATCCTGGTGATGACCACGTGCTCCATCAACTTCCCTGCACACGAGGTTAAGGATATGGGTCTTAAGTTATCCAATGATAGTTTCTAATCGGGTTTGGGGATGAATACTATTTTTGCTTTCTCCCAATCGTGTGGTATGCCCCTTCCTGCCCAGGAGTCATTTATGTAGTTTGTGAGCGCTGTAACTGAGCCTTCATACATATTTCTTAGCATTTTGTTCGTGACTACATCTTCTCCGGGCGCGGACTTTGGGTTCAGTTTCGAGATCTCATATCTCAGTTCCGCCTCGGTGAAAGGGGAGTCCAACTCTTCGTTCGGAGCACTTCGATATTTTGTGGGGGGCTCTTGTTCAGTTTCTTGAACTATTTTTTCCTTTATCTTTTCTATAATTCCTACACGGTTCATGTTGGTTTGCTGTATGAGTCTCATGACGCTCCGTTTCCTTGCCCCTTTGGTTTCTTCGGGATCTAGAAGGTGCCTGAGTATATTTAATGTTTTGGGCGTGCTCAATTACTTATCTATCTCGGTACATAGGCTGTCCCATTGTGTTTGGGTCAACCTGCGTGAGTATTCCTCTATTTTTTTTTTGCCTAACTCCCTGACCTTTTTCTTTAGTTTCTTAGTTAATTTCCGTGTTTTCCATCTGTGGTTGAGGCTTTCTCTTGCCTAGCTCCCACAGATGTATGACTTTGCTAGCTGCAGAGTCATTTGGGATGTCCTCTGGCACTCTGCTGCAGGCTGCACTCGCGTCTCCTTTGAGTGCCTCCAGCCAGGTGGTGATATCGTTAATCACGATAGGTGGGGATCATATATCTATTGATATATTCTTTGCATAGAGGCTGGCGTTGGAAACGTACGCGTTTGTAGCCTCCTCCATACTCATTCCTGTTTTTATCTAATTCCGAAGAGGAGCCCTCTGCTCCTCTTCTTTCTCTGAAGTGGTCCCAGTCGGTGTGCCATTTTCTTTGCATCCTTTTTTTATTTTTTGTTGCGCAACCACCGTTTCTATTATACAGTGGTCGTCGCTACCCAGCGTTCTTTGTGTATTGGTCCATTAAGTCATTTTCGTACTTCTGGTCATCGTGAGGTCGGGGTTTGTGTCTCGACAGACACTGTTCCCTTCTCTCGTCGGGGTTTCAAGGTTGTTAATTAATGTCATTTGGCACTGCTGCATCATATTCCATAGCTGTTGCCCTGTTCTGCTGTTATATCTGTATCCCCACGCCCCATGGTGCGCATTGAAGTCTCCGACGATCACCAATGGGGACGTACGGGCCATGCTCACCGCTCTGCGGAGGAAGACACCATGGCTGCACAGGTTTAGAATAAAGAGTTTGTCCTCTCTGTTGTCCAGAGGGACGAGTTCGAGAAAGACGTTCTCCGTCTCGCTGCAGCCGAGGTCGTGCGCAATAGCCGCAACCTCCCTGGGTTACTAACGTCGTGACAATTGCTTTATCATACTTTCGACCGTAGGATCTGTAACTTGGCAGTTTGGCTACCTCGCCGGTTTCTTGTAAAGCTATTACGTCTGGTTTTTCGTCTTTCCCCATACAATTAGCTGTGATTTGTAGGCTCCCGCTTTTCCAGCGGAAGCCTCTACAGTTCCATTGCCATATGTAATTGTCATATGTAATGTAATTATCTTTATCCATGTTATCTAAATGCTTTTGAGATCTGTGCTGCCTCTAGCACACCTTAGTCTTTTTCCTACGTCTGCCAGATTATTGGACATGGTGCCCATGGCCCTTTATAGATATGTTGTTATGCTGCGTAGTGACTGTTCCTGCGCCTGCCTTCACTGCTGTGTGGCTTCCCTGTCTTTTTATATCTCCCCTTTGATTATATCTAGAACCGACGGCATTAGAGCTGCCGTCACTTGTGACGCGATCTCATCCACCTGGGTGTTGCAAATGTCTTCGGCGCCGGCAATTGTTTCTGCCGCTCTTTTCTTAGACGGTTTACCTCCTGACCTTTGCGTGCTAGCTTCGCCCGACGGAGTTTGTTTTCCCGCGCAAAAGCACTCATGGTGGCCGTTAATTTACGGGCCTCTTCCTGCAGCTTCATATCAGCTGCTCTTAGCTCCTTGTTTTCATTGCTTATTCTTTCAAGCATCGCTGTCATCGTGCTGTTCTCAATATTATTGTCTTTATTTTGCCCCGTTATCTTAGTTTTATCATCAGAGACCACCGCGGCATAGCTCACCTGTGATCCGGTGGCGTTGTTATTTTTTCTCGGCGGGATCTTCTTCTCTGGGCACCCTGGACTTTTAGGGGCGAAGCTCCTTAGGGCGTGGGTCTGTCCTTCCTCCGTATGTAGCCACCTGTAGTTTTATGAAGTGTTCACTATAGATGGAGTAAGTCCATAGCTCTGGTTGGCATGGAGACCGCTATGTATGTATGTTTACGCATATATACATATATATATGTATATGTATAGTATAACCGGAAGCCGACTTCCGTTTCCGCTTCCGGTTCCGGAAGCCAGCTTCCGGCTTCCGGAGAACGCTTCCGGCGTTTTTCTCTCTCGTCCGTAGCTAGGTGCGCTGCGGTGCACAAGGGCGTTCGTTCCCGACGCGCGTTCTCTTTCTCTCGTTCCCGACGCGCGCTCTCTTTCTCGTCCGTAGCTACCGGCGCTGCATTGCACAAGGGCGTTCGTTCCCGACGCGCGCTCTCTTTATCTCTCGTCCGTAGCTGTGGATTACCAGAATGATGCCCCGGTGCTTCGCTCACTCATCATCATTCACTTCGTGGATATGCTGTGATTTTTTGTTCTTGATCTTCGTATGGGACCTGGTTTTAGTCCTGGAGCGGCCCCTCCGGTCCCTGGATATAGTGTTCTATTCCTGGGATTGGCGCCAGTGTTCTCGTACTGGCTCTCGAAATGTTGCTCGAGTTTCCGCTGGAGGCGTCGTCTTCTCACCAAATATGGCGTCTTAAATCTTGGTTTGCAGTCTTTGTCGCCAGTAAAATGGTCTTTTCCGCAGAAGAAACACTCCTTCTTACACTTGTGGTCCGGTGCGGGCTTGACTGTCCCGCAACCACGACATATCTTGTTGCTTGGGTCAGGGCAGACGTCGGCTCGGTGCCCAATTCTGCCGCATTCGTAGCAAACATCTATCTGTTTTTTGTACAGATAACACTGTTAAAACGTACCGCCGAAGCGGACCAGTCTGGGGACCTTGAGTCCCGAAAAGAGAACGATCACGTTCTTCGTGTTCCCCATGCATTTGGCGGCTACCACGCTGGGGTTCCTGTCTTTTACTATCAGATCATTTAGGTCTTTTTGCGTATATTCGAGCGCAATGCCCTTGATCACCCCCTTGGAGGTGTTCTCAGGAGCTGAATGGTATGTGCTGATTTCGAGGAGCTTTGCCCCTATTGCTAGGGCCTTCAGGGCTGCTATCTTTTTAACTCTCTCCTCACTTGAGGTGCTGTATAATATAATGTTCTGTTTTGGGTTCAGAACGACCGTTTCGAGATTTTGTGTGTCCCAGTCTATATTGGCTGCGATACACACGTCTCTCTTGAGCTTGTGGCCATCGTGCTCGTTTAGGTTTAGCCTACCTGTAGTCTTATGATGACCTTGAATTCATCCAGCGGCAGGTTGGGCTGCCTGCTTTGCTTGGTTATATGCTTGATTCTGCCCGCGAGCTTGGATTTAGTAAGAGTGTGTTTCTCACCTTCGAAATACACCGTTTTTGGCACGACGGGGTCCTTCTTGCTTGGGTTCTTCGGCAGCTGACGTATTGTCTGCCACACGTTTTCTGTGGTCACTTCCCTGGGGTCAATGTTTGCACTATACACTACTCCATTGTCCGAAAAGTCCAGTCAGCTGGGGTTAACGGCACTGAAAATGGTCAGAGTCTGTACTAGATGAAGGTCTAGAAGCTTCCGCAGCTCCGCTGCCGTCGCTGCTGCCGGGGAGCCGGCGTAGGCGAGCGGCCGCCGACGCAGCGGCCGTAGTCTTGGCGAGGCTTATCGGCGCGTCTCCACTTGGTGATGTCGGAAAAAGAAAGATTCCGGGCCAAAAATGGGCTCACCGGGATAAATCTGGTATTTACGGGTAGCTGGTCACTCGATCTCTCTGATAGTGCAAGAAACACCACTGAAGTCGAAGGTTTTCCGGCCGCAAAAATTCTTGGACGCAGGAGCCGACGTTTCAGGCGTCCGCACTCTCCGACGCTTGTAGCGTCCCTGTGATACCATGGAGGAAGGAAAAAATCCTTCTTCCATGCTTGATACGAACCGCACATTACGGCTGGATTAAACAGCTTCGCTGTTAAAAAATGAACACACTGAGAGAATCGCAAATGTGTAGCAGCACCAACGAGGTAACTGCCGACGCCGTTCGCGTTTCCCCGCGTTCGCGCAAAACGCGCGTGGTGTGCGTTAGTGCGTGATAGGGTTCCTCGATGCGTGCGCCCCCCTCCGCCGCCGTGGCGGAGGGGGGCGCACGCATCGAGGGACCCTAGTTAGAACCCCTTGATGTTAGAAAGTAGCGACACTCTCCCCCGCGCGCGCGCTTTCCTCCTCAATTCTCCTCGGATTTCTCCCCCTCACCGGGTCGGCGCGGCGCTGAACCCTCCAGTGGCTCGCTGCAGCCGCATTAGAATCAATGACGGAGCTGCCCGGGATTTCGAAGAGGCGCTCGCCCGCTTGCGCCCTGCAGCAGACGGCCGCCTGCCTCCTGGACGAGACCCTCGGAGACCACCTCCTGGTGTACGTCGACGGTTCGGTGGTACCGGACACCGGCTCTGCCACGGCGGCCTGCACGGCACCAGCCCTGCAGAAGAGCAGGCAGTGTCGACTGCCCAGACACGCCAGCTCGACTGCAGCGGAGGTGGCAGGCCTCCACCTGGCCGTCGACCTACTCTCCGAGGAGCTTCCTGGGGTACCAGCGGCCATCCTCTGCGACTCCAAGGCAGCCCTCCTCGGCCTGCAGAGGCCAGAAAGCGCCAGCCTTGGAGTCGCACTGCTGTCTACCCGGCTGACAGCGCTGCAGGACGCAGGCCACCCGGTGTCCCTGCACTGGATCCCCGCCCACGTAGGGATCCCGGGCAACGAGGCAGCCGACACCCTGGCGAAGGACGCCCACCACACCACTGTGCCCCTCAGTCGGGCCGTGACGGAGGGCGACTTCACAGGACTGAGGCTGCGGCGACACCTGGCGACCCACCACCCAGACAAACGGGTGGCACTGGGATGCCCCCCACGACCACTCCCCCAGCGAGGCCTGGCTCGCAGGGAGACCTCGCTCCTTCTCCGGCTCCGCATCGGCTGCAGCTGGACGGCAGCACGCAGCTATCGACTGGGACGAGCGACGTCCCCGGCTTGCAGCTCCTGCGGGGAGCCGGAGACGATCGAACATCTCCTGCTGGCCTGCCCGGCGTACCTCCAGCAGCGGGGCCCACTCCTGCAGGAGTTCCGCCGCCTGGGCCTCCCCTCTGGCAAGGAGGAAGATCTCCTCTTCCCCGGCCGACACCACCTTTCTGCACTTCGAGGCGTCGTGGAGTTCCTTGACTCGTCAGGGCTCTCCGCACGCCTCTAAGGACATTTCTACAAGCGGGAAGGCCTCACGGCCTCCCACCCCACCCCGGGCCTGACCGGCCTGGCACAACACCCCTGCAGACTCTGCAGCACACCAAGGCCTTCCATCTCGGCCTGATACGTGCCGCCTATGCCTGCCGGTTTTGCTTCGCCCAGCCATGGCGACTCCACTCTATCCCTTCTTTCGCTCCCACTTACCCCTCCCCGTTGGCGCTGAGCCGTGCTCCCTCAAGGGCTGCAGAAGATAGCGCCAACCTTTCCCTTTCCCTCAAGAACCACTTATCTTAGAATCAATGCGCGCGCTTGTTTATTCGGCCCTTTGAAGCGTTGTATGGGAATTTATCACTTGTGAAACTGTCATGACGAAAGTACGTTTCCGATAGAACGTCGTGACATCTTTTTTTTTTTTTTTTTTTTTTTTTTGAGGATGCTTCGATAAAAACAAGCGGAATCGCTCCGAAAAAAATGAGTACCAAGCAATGGCTGAGCTGTTTACCTCTACGTCGCCACTTGGGTTGTCCGCAACGCGGAGGTGTATTGGGTGCATACAATATAGACCTACACCATGTTTGTAAACAGCGGTAGGCGCCGTCGATATATTTTAGGCCCTATAGCGACGTCGCGTAGGCTCCGCCCAACGTTTGGCTCCGCCCACGTTCGCCGCCACCGCTTGCACGCGCGGTTGGCGCATTTTCTTTAACGGGGTGGGGGAGCTAAAACCACGATTTCATTATGATGCACACAGTAATGGGGGCGCCGGATTAAGTTTGACTACGTGAGATTCTTTAATGTGCACCCAGTGCACGTTCTTGCATCTCGCCCCCATCGGGATACGGCCGAACGAGACGCTAGGCCTAGCTCGTTGACCGCCGCAGTGACGGCCGACAGCGCTTGCGACCTGGCCTGCTGCTCATCATTGTGCGCTTATTTTTGGCAACACGATTAACGTGGGCTTAAATGAATCGGTTTTGTCGGTGTCGTTGGTGCGAATAACAAACGAAAAGTAGTACTTGCAAGCCAGCCGAGCCGCCTCGCTGAGACGGCCGGGCGATGCTTCGGTTTCCGTCTGCGAGACGAAATGCAATCGGGTCGTTGCTCCGGATGGCGCCAGTGGTTTAGTACTGGGCGCTGCTTTACGAAACACGCGCAACTTCGAGATAGCTTTTCTATTAAGAACTATTTTATGTTAAAAACAAGCTGTAGCCGATTTCTACGTCGCCGTGAGCGGCGATAGAAGCGATCGCCTCGGTGATGGGACCGGCAAGGTACCGGCCCTACGGCGACGCCGCCTGTGTAGGCCCGCGCAATGTGAGCTAGCTGTTGTACGCGGCCGTCCGATCACTCCGACTCTGTACTAACACTGTACATTTTGTTTCGCGCTCTAAATTTAACTGACACGTTTAGGCGCGTTTATGATTTCCATACTGCAATAAACGCAGCTGTGACCCTGCTGCCTGCGTATGTGAACGTGTGACAGGATATTTCACTGCTGGTGGCTCAATTCTTTGAGATGAAAACAAATTCGAATGTGACGTGTTTTGTGGGGCATCTGCTCGCTCGACCTAAATTCAAGGCTAATCCTAATCTAGCTTTCCCACAGTGCGGCAAGCAATTATTATGGCACGCTAATAACGATCCTAAGATCGTATATGATCCTAAGATCGTAACGATCCTAATATCGGCTAATGCACGCCAATCAAAATAAAAGAGAAGCTTAACGGTTACGAAATGTTTTGCGCATAATGGATGATCTGGTATCATAATCCAACTTTCGCTTTTTACCGCGGCGGCCCATTGCTTGCGACGGTTTTCATCAACAGGAAACCTATGAAAACTTTAGTCTCTTGCGCATTTCGATGCAACTTAGCTCGTCCACATACTGCGTTTCTTTCATTGTAAAATCATAGAATAAAGACCTCACAGATTGAACCGCACAACCACCCGCGAAACCCAGCGGCTGCTGTGGTAGGCGCGACACGGGCGGCGGCTCGGCGGCGGAGTGCCTACCAAGCGAAACTAAATTCCGACGACAGCGCCACCGCATTTTAGTGACGTAGCGCCATGGTGTAGGTCTATAAGCAGCGTAGAGTATAAACGAGAATTTGGTTCACAATATTCGCTCTTAAAAGGCTCAGATAAGGTAACCAAGAAGAAATGTGATAGTTTACTTAAAGTGAATTCGCCAAAATGAGTGGGCCAAAAGCCTTTGTACCAATGCCACTGTGCAATATACGTGCTGTGTTTGCGAAACAGCCAACATAGAACTTTACACACGCGCCTGTATTCCGCCACTATGAAACGACGAGAAATTACATTCCATAACCTCTGGGAGTAACCTAAGTCTCTCTCTCAAAAAAAGAAAAAAAAAAACTAAAGACTGACTGCTTACACGGAAACTGCTAAGACTGGCACTTGATAATTAACTTACAGACTTCAAGATGTCAAGTTTATCAGAATTGAGGCAGATTATCAGAAGCGCGCGCTTGTACTTAATGAGCATGCGCGAATAATACATAATTCCACTTATCTACCTATATATTGCGGTTCATGCCTTCGCAACATAAGGTACGTAAAGAAAAAAAATGATCGCCGTATTGAAACTTTGCAAAGATACAATAAGCACGCAATAAGAGTAAAATAGTTCCTCGGCTTCACAAGTATCAGGCGCAAGGATCACACGCACACACATACATGCGCACACATACACGCACACAAACACGCACACACACGCACACAACTACAAAATATGAGTTACAGGCATTAACTCACAAATTACATACATTTGAAAACTAACGCACGCGCGAAAACACAAAAAGCTTTGTCACGGCTCGAAGAGTCAACGAAAATTTCAGCCGACTCACTAAAAAAAAAAACTATGTGCACAGTTATCGGTGCTCTGTATTAAACTGAACGAAGAGTCCGGCTATGCGAAGAGCATTAAAATCTCCATGCAACTTCATCCACAAATGTGAGGAAAGCTGCAACATTCGCCTCGCAAAGAACGGCGTGCTTAGAAGGGGCGAAATCCCTTCTCCCGATGTTATGGAGCCACTGCTTCCGACGCACGACATTCCGTTCACCTCGGGGGATATAAAATAAGGCTTGCCCTTTCTCTGGCCTGCAGCTGCATTGAAACGCACAGCAGCAAGGCGTTTTCACGGAGAACGAATCTCAGATTCCTACGAAAGGATGGAAAAACTTGGGAAACACACGTTCGGAGCGGCAGGGCGACCACCACTTGGACTGCGCATGAAGGGCGGGAGTAACTAAAAGCGCGCGAAAGCAAGTTTCGCGCCGTTTTCGTGACGTCAGGGTCACCTGACGGGGTAGTCTCGCGCGCCGCAGCCAGCATGGCGGATGCACTGCCTCCGCGAAAGAGGGGGAGAAAAAGAGGAGGTTGACCACGCCGGAGAGGGTGTTGCGGCGTAAATCAAAGCGTGTCGCTACTTTCTAAGGAGTTTCGCTTGAGCGTTCAAGGAGATCGCACGTGTCTATCGGAGCTTTGGCGTCTGCGTGAGACGCTGTGGCGTCTCATGCAACCTACCCTCCTTCTACTGCGAATTGGGCTAGCGACGCACTCAAACCTCGGCCC